>NC_051275.1:17458578-17778578 GCF_015220745.1 Sebastes umbrosus
AGTATGTAGGATTTGGCGACATCTAGCAGTGTGGTTGCAGATTGCAACCACACTGCAGATTGCAACCACACTGTGTACACCTCTGTTCACTTCTCCCTTTCCAAGACTGTGGTAACATGAACTGCCGAATCCAAAAACTTAGTCTTAATCTTAGTTTCAGGTGATTATAAAGTAATGAAAACATAGTTATGAATGTTATATTCCATTTCTGCTAATAGATCCCCAGAAATGCTACACACTGTTCCTTTAAGTAAGTTTTATCAAAGTGAAACATGTGCAAAGTCCCAGAGCTATACACTAACTGTTAAAAAAAATCCTTTATCCACTACTGAGTATAAAGCATGATGCACAAAAAAAAAAAGAGTTTGATCTTTTAGGTAAAGACAAGAAACATTTTGTATCTACAATTTCAAAAGTCTGTTCTGTGTTGATATGAAGGATCAAGGATGAAGGATTTTACAGTATAAGTTTTTATGGGTTATAATGTTCTTAATATTGTTGGAAGAATGCTATTTTAAGCTTCATTGTTGACTGCAGCACAGAGACATCTCACATGCGGCCTATTTTTAGTTCAAGTCTGTAAAACTTGCCATTCTTACTGTACGTTATTGCTCAACACCTGTTCCGCCATACAATGGTGATATCCGCTTCTCCTTTGTGAAAATGTGTTATTTTACACAGTATATACTTTTCACCTTTATCTACCCACACTAATTTCATTCATCCTCCTTTCCAAGCTCCTCACCTCGCCCGTGGGTCTTTGCCTCGATGATCTCACTGATGCGTCCGGCTCCAACGCTGTTCTTTGCAGCCAGCTTCACTTTATACCAGGTGCCACAGCGCAGGTTGTCCAGTTTAAAGGAGCGCTCACTGGAACTGATGAAAACATCTTTCCATTCCTCTGTGTTGTCTACAGAGTACTGCAGCACAAAACCTGCACACACACAAAATCATTATTATTTTCTTTCTTTATTACATAACTCTCTTCTTTTTCTTTAACAGTTAAGATGAAGAACAAATTTTGCACCAACCCTTCTAAACTTTTGACATTTGGTACCTCTACTGTTCACTAGATGGCAGTGTCACACCGCACTTCTCTTGCCCAGATCGGCCCTGATTGGAGGAAGGTTTAGCTGTTCTCTGTCTACGCCGCCATTAGTTACCTACAAACCCCAACACTGGGATGGCGCTGACTGAGCATCTATGCAAATGAGGGTATGCAATGTGGTGACTGTTTTTATAATCAGCTGCCTTGGAGAGCCAACTCCCTGCTGCTCTGAGACACTTTACATCTAATCCTCCATCTCCGTCCGTCTTTCCTTCTGTCCGTATATAATTATGTATATGTACTGTAAATGTCTCCCTCTCTGTGGTTCTTTGTACTCTTTGTACCATCGTTTTTTTGCTCCGTCTCTCTCTAACAGATGGTGCGATAAAGTCCAAAACATTAGAAGGGTTAACATGTGCAGATCCTGCAGTGTTTGTTCTGAAGTTTTATAGTCACCCTCTGTCTGTCACAGAACATAGCAGAGAGAACAATCAAGAACAGCACAATAACAAGCTATTGTAGAACAGATTAGAACATAACTTCAGTTCTCACTGCACTTCTTTTCTTTTTTACACAAGCTGCAAAAAGGCCTCATAACCAGCTGGAATTTTTTTTTATGAAAACATGCATACATGTTTTGTTCTATAAAGGAATAATCTGCAGAAGACACTGCAGCAGTGATGCAAAATAGATGCATGATGGGGATTGCTGACACTGTGCAGATGGCTTCACAGACAGACGAGGCATTTTCTGGTATACTTACAAGATATACAGATAGGCGTCACTGATGTATGAGACACTGGTTGATGTATGCCAATACTGCTTGGTGGACCATCATTATTTGACTACAAAACTGCACACCAAACTCATTACATTACTTCGTACTTGCATGCTTGTAATGCATGCTTTCTCTGGGTCCTCCTGGCAGTATGCTAATCCATATGAATAACACAAAAATATGATATTGTTATGGCTTTTGGCGGCTTTAAAATATACTTGACCTAATGGTTAAAAAAACAGTTTTTACAGCCATTTCTGCAGTAACGACATGTGGGACACCAAGTCTTTCTTAAGCCACTTGCTTTATAGTTTCATATAGGTATAAAGAACAACAAGGAGTCAGACAGATGACCCTGGAACACCCTCATACTGACAAACAGCATGAACAAAGAAAAAAAGGCTTGAAACCACATTTGCATCACACACACCATGCCCATCTTCACACAGGAATCACCAACAATCAGATAATCAAACAGACACATAGATAACAGAGAAACATAAAACCAGAAAGCCAATCAATAAACTAATAGATCAGTAGTATGCACACTAACAATGTGCCAGATGAAAGAGAAAGAAAAGACAGACAGAGGGTAAACTAAGATCAGAGGTCAAAGGGAAATCTTTTTCATTCATTCACATTTTATGTATAAACTTGATGACCTCAAGCGAAACTCTGCTAACCTCTAGACACATTGGTAATAGACAAGAAGAACGAGATGCAAGTATACAGAAAGACAGCTTTGGCCGCGTACCTCTGATAGAGCTGCCTCCGTTGTCTCCTGGTATCCAGGCCAGAGTGATGGAGGAGGTGGAGGTGGTGGAGACGGTCAGACGAGGCTGGTCTGGAGGGACTGAGGAAGAACAGACACAAAGAGTTAACAGCTCAATAGTACTAAAATATTAGATATTAGGTATTAGTCATGTCAAACTTTATTTGTAAAGCACATTTAAAAACAACCACGGTTGACCAAAGTGCTGAAAAGGCACAAAATACAAATGAATACAAAGCATTCAACAATAAGAACAAAGGAGAACAATAGACATAATGTGCACATAATAGCAGTAAAAGTGCAGCACAGAAGAAGATTAAGTCAAGGTGTCAAGCTCAACTTAATCAAACGTCAATGAGAGGAGGTGGGTCTTCAGCACCGACTTCAATGTTTCTGTAGTCTGAGCAGTTTAGGGGCGCAAAGGCGCGATCACCACTGTTTTTGTGTTTAGTTCTGGGGACATCCAGGAGCATCTGATTGGTTGGCCTCAGTGTGAGTATGAAGATGCAATAGTTCTGCTAGATAAGGAGTTGCCAGCCCATTTAAAACCTTAAAAAACAGCAATAAAATCTTAAAACCAATCCTGAAATGCACAGGAAGCCAGTGGAGGGAGGCCACTTAGGTGGACTAAATAAAACAGCCTGAATGGTAAACAGATATTAATGCCATTTTCCTACCTTGTACCAAAAGGTTGACAATGATGGTGTCAAAGCCCAGCGTGTTGGTGGCCGTGCAGGTGTAGTAACCAGAATCTTCAGCTTTGACAGAGCGCAGCACCAGCGTCCCATTGGCCAGAATGAGACGCTGTCCATCTAGAGACACTGGGATGGCTGTGTCCTCACTAGAAGAGAGAGAAAGAAGGGATTTGTTTCTAGCGTTACTTAACAGGAGGCTGCAAAATTGTCTAAAAGCATGAGGTCAGCAGGATCTGCGTCTGTGTTAGAGAGCTGTACAGCATTTTTTCTAAGATACTTAAATACTAATTCACTCTTCAGGTATCACAGCAGCACCATAAACTCAGCTTTACATAACATTTCTAGGGAATATTCTCACCTGTCTTTGGTCCATTTTATAGTAGGTGTAGGTTCTCCTACTGAGCTACAGGGCAGTCGCACCTCCTTCATCCAGGGAGTGGTCACTGTGCCCCCAAATGACAGGATCTTAGCCGGGGCTGGTGGAGGATGAAGAGAGGAATGTAAAAACTAAAGGTATATGGAGACTATTAGAGTTATTGGCATTAACACACAAGAAAGGCAATAGCGTAATTAATATGTACCAATCGGTTAATCTTGCCATTGTCAAATAAACCATTTTCAAACCCGATAAACAAATGCTGGAGAGCTTTCAGAATGTGTTGAATCAATACAGGAATGTGATGGCTGATATGCAATTGATTTGTTTTCCATTTGGGATTCTTTCAATAAACAGGATTTACTAGTAGAGAGGGTGCAATGCATTTACTGTGATTCACACTTGGTGGGAAAGAAAATCTGTGTTAAATGTGACATTGTCCAGCAGAGAATGAATAAGACAGGACAAAGATTGAGCAGAGAGGATATATATATATATATATATAAAAAAATCCATCCATTCAGGCACATAACCCTTTTATTCTCTCATTCCCCCCCCACCCGCTCTCTCTGTCTCCTTTTCTTTCTCAAGCTTGGCGTCTTAATGCAAGTGCTCTAGTGCACTTATGTTAAGGTTGAATGAAGTATTGAGTGGGCAAGCCTGGAGGACACTGTCTTTTACAGCTGCCGATCAGCTGACGCACCCACCCGTAGGAACACACACACATACACTCGCAAACCTTTGCACCCAGGAGTCAAAGGAACGAATAGACAGAGGAAAGGATAACATGGTGGGAAGTGCACTCTATTCATTCGTACTCCCTTATTCTTCCTGTCTTTTAATCCAAAGCCTATTGATTTAACTGCCCTTTTCATTTTCTTAAACACTCTGCCTCTCTATTGTCTTGTGTATTAGTTAGCTCTGCTCCTGTCGTGTCATTTTCTCTCCTCTTTTTTTCAGCTCGACCTGCCTCCCCCTCTTATCATTTCCATGATTCAGGCCAGTTTATCTGGTGCCCTTTGAACTCTGAAATCAATAGCACACGCTCATAAACACATAAACGGGAGGAGAGGTTGAAAAATATGCAGAGGAGTTATACAGAGCAAGTGACAGAGTAAGAGGGAGATTATTCACATGATTCACAGAACCACGAGGGATGTAGAGCAAAACATCCTTTTAAAAAACTGTATTTTTAGTTCATGGCATTGTCAGTAAGAGGCTTGAAGAGGAATACTCCTCTAACAGTATCAGTGTTGTAACAGTTCCTAAGAGAGAGAGGACACTGTGTGTGGTGTCATCCACCCAACAACCACTGATGTGGAGATTTGCAGGTGAAAAGCCTTTCAGCTTTCCAGGTTAATATTTGGCTAAATTTGGTTGGAAAATCTTGTTTCAAGGCGTCAAAGATGTCTGAATGACATGAAAATGTGTAAGGCAAAAGCATGTAATAAAAACGCCGTTCTAGCTCAGAATTAGTGACACAGAATACAAATTTAGAAAAAGACTGCTTATGGCATGTGGGAGAGGAGGTGGATGGGTCCATCAAACACAGGACTTCCAACCAGGACACCGGTGTTCGAGACCTTATTAGTGACGTTTGTGATGTGTTTTTTAGTGACGTTTGTGATGGGTTTACGTATTTAATTTAAGGCCAACAATGACGTTATTTCCTAAACCTAACTAAGTGGTTTTGTAGCCCCCTGCTGGTAGGCTACTGCACCTTCATACAGGCGTGAAATATTCACGCCTCGGCGAGGCAAAATGTGACACTGACGGGCTATCCTCTGGTGGACAGGCGGGTCTATTACACGTTTTGCCGTGATATCGGGTTCAATACAGGCAATTAAAGGAGTACACTATCGATTTATCATCGCACTTCTATAACATTGTCGACTCATGATGGACAGTTAAAAGATAATTCTAAATTGATGCAACAGAACAAGAAATATCGTCCTTTTTTATTCCACGCATTCCTCCTCGCTGTCAAAACCTGCCGCCTACATTACCCACATTGCAATTTGGCTGCCGACTGTTCGGTCAGAGATCCAAATGTGTTATGCTAATAGAGGCTAATGTGTCCTCAAGCAGAGATGATGAGCAGACTTTAGAGGTAAGCTCACTTCTTTCTAATTCCACAAACCCAGATTTTTTTTTCCAGTTTCAAACTTGTTGTCTTCAGACCCAAGTGACATCACATGAGGTAATTTCACACAGCTCCCTCTAGAGACACAAAGGGTTGTATACAACTTTTTCACAATAGCACTCCCAAAGACCTGTGAACAGACTTTGATGTGTTCAATATGCACACTTCCCCTTTAGATACTGTTGAAGCAATGGTTAAATGTTACCTAGATGGCAAATTTTGCACACTCCTAGACGTCTTTTGACCTGCAAATGACCAAAACCATGTTTCCTGGGCATCCAACTTCTCAACTTATATTGAGGGACTCACCCTTGGACGCTGGCTCCACAGTGACCTTGTCGCTGAAGTTCCCCCGGCCTGCAGTGGTGACAGCTGCAGCCCAGATCAGGTACTGCTGCCGGTGGTTGAGGTGGGTGATTCTGTAGAACAGCAGCTCTGGATTGGCTTCATACTCGCTGGGCATCTGGGGAGAGCGTAAAGGAAAGGTTTAATCTCGGTTTTATACTACAGAGCTGAGCACACTCCAAACATCTTAACATGTCACACGATATTATATAAAGCCTTAAATGTTATAGGAACATTTTATTTCAAATCAATCAACACATCTGCTAGTAAGCTAAAATACAATATACTTTTTGAGTTATGGTAACATTTATCTCTCCATCATATCCCAAAAAATCTGCATTGTATCATATGTGCTGAGGAGCACAAAGTAAAATGTGGGGGGTGCCAAAGACGAGATCATTTTGTCACTTTACTAGAGAGGCGGACGTAATGTGAAGGACCGAGTGAACATCACTCTAATGTGAACCAAGCCCCGTGTTTTCTCCTCGAGTCAGTACTACAGGAAGAGAGAGGAGGATGGGCATGAAGGTACAGAGGGGTCTGGGGGCATGTTATATTACGATAAGGCCAAAAGAGCTGGAGGAGAGAGGCGAGAGGGTTGGATTGAGGGGAGTGAAGCCCACTCCCTCTCCTCCTCTGTTCTCCTCAGGGAGGGCAAACAGAGATACGAGACAGAGGAAGACAATGGGGGACAGACAAATGAGTCAGTCAGAGATATCACGAACAGTCATACACTAATGAGGCCTATCTACTGCAGGCATCAGTAATGACGGAGAGGAGAGGAGAGGAGAGGAGAGGAGAGGAGAGGAGAGGAGACACACAAGCAAGCACAAATACACAACTGACACACACATACAGTGGCATACATGACCTGGAGGTGGATGTGTAATTGCAGTGTGTTTAACCCAGCCATGTGTCTGCTGTCTAGACATATATGCATCACTGTCCCTTCAACACTCACACATAGAAAGTGTATTTTTTTACTGCCTGCCAGTCACTATTCACCTACCCACCAATTATACCCTTATTCCCTCAACTCCTACTCTTCATCTACTCCTCAGGTATCCCAACACCCAGGTACACACACACACACACACACACACACAGCTCTGTCTGTTACTTTGCTGCTGGTCTCAGCTATGAATAGAAGAATACGAAAAAAAAAATAAAACACACTCACGCTGCAAGGTGGCACCTAACACTCACTGCCGCCCTCTAAATCACATGTTTTACTACAGTTTGACGCCGACTTACATTTCTGACTGACAGGCGCTCGTGCACAGGTGAAATGAAGACTGCGATACGAGTGTCAAATGGTTTTCAAGAGTCAGTAAAACGCAGAAGACCCGTGAAACCTGCACAGACACTGCAGTGTTGCTGAGCTCTGTCCTAGCCTGCTGGGTTGTTGTCTGCAGAACGGTTTATTCTGGGCAAATAGATTCCGGTATTCATGTTGTTTTTCACATTTATGAGCAGGCCGTCATGGTGGAATCCACTGGGCTTTTTATTGCTTCCCTGTGTTCCCTGTTCATCATCCACTCCTCTTGTCTCCGTCCTTTTCTGTGTTTTCCTCTCTGCCTATCCTTTACCCCACTGCGCCATCCTTCCCTTCGCCTCCTGCCATCACTCTTCATCCCTCTCTCCGTTTCCCTGCCCCTCTCCACATTTCCCTGTCATGTGTGGGCCTTGCTTTTTCCCTCCATCTATCCACCAGTACCTCCCCCCCCTCCTCTGTTTTACATCCTCTCTGCATTTCTCTCAACGTATATCAATGTCTTCTTCTTCTCCTCTCTGTACATTTGTCTCTATAGTCTCCACTGCAGGCAGTGGTATGGATGGACGGAGGGATGGATGGATGGATGAATGGGTGGGTAGATGTTGGGAGGAAGGGAGGGAGGGAGGAGTGACAGAGTGTGTGTTGCTGTAACGGATATTAAAATATTCCTCCGGCGTGGAGATAGCGGTGATCCGGGGAACGATAGAGAGAGATAATGAAAAGAGGAACAAAAGTACTCCCCGCGCGGTGTGTCTGACCCCCCCATCCCTCCTTCCTTCTCTCCAGTCGCACTCATTTACATAGTAATCATCCTGAACTCTGCATGGGGGCTTCAGAGAGAGAAAGAGGATGGATGGATGGATGGATGGATGGATAGATAGATAGATAGATAGATAGATAGATAGATAGATAGATAGATAGATAGATAGATAGATAGATAGATGGATAGATAGAGTGATAGAGTGATTTGTGAATGAGGGAGACTAAGGAGAAAGTGCATGTACATTCAAGATAGGTACATTTATATGGTGCATTAGAGTGTGTGTGCAAGCAGGATGTATTTCTTGCTTTTGAATTCACACTCATAAAACACGAGTTGCATATATATATGGACCTCTATACGCATGGTGTGATACTTTTATGAGTGTGTGTTTGTGTGTGTGTGTGTGTGTGTGTGTGTCTGTGCGTAAGTCCAAGTGTGTGTTTGCTGTCGGCTTGTTTTCTGCCCTCGTTGATGAACAGATGAGGTTGTCCTGGCAACGTGATGAGACGCAGATATGCAAATGAGGCTGGAGGGTGAGCTTGCACGCACACACACTGCGGTATGAGGAGAGCTCATTTCACACACACATCTCGCTGAGACTGCAGCACTAGACCACACACACACACACACACATACACTGAGAGACACACACATACACACATCCACAAACACACATGCAGAACGTTATAATTAAATCAATTTTCTTTTATCTTAGCATCATATGAAATGTATAACAGAAGCTGTATTCTGCATTAATAAAGGCTCATTTCCCCTTCATCACCAGCCATGTTTGGATGCTCCTCTTCCCCCCCACCCCTTTTCACCTCTTTCATTCACTTCTCCATCCTGAAACTCTCTGCACCCCTCTTGTAACTCACCGGTTGGCCAGACCCGGGGCTGGAGCAGTAGATGGTGTACTTGCGGATGATTCCATTCGGCTTGTGAGGGGGTAACCAGGACACCACGACGCTGCTGGCGGAGGAGGGCACAGTTTTGATGCCAGCTGGGGGTCCGGGGTCTGAATCATAAATGGGAGTAAAGCCTGAACCAGTTATATTTCTCTGCATGTACAGAAAACAGAATTAATAGCTTTAAAGGTGTACCCTGACTTTTGGGGAGATTTATTGTTGTTGCCTGTTAAATTATTAATTAATTATTAAAACGCAACCACCTAAAACATCCATGTGTCCCCACTTCAGTTCACTAAGTTGTTGGTAATCCATACATCAGTCTACAATATAGCTACAACAAAGCTTTCTTATATATATATAGATATATATATGTGTATATATCTATATATATATCTTGTTTCCATGATGATGGTATAACAGTGATAATGCCACTTTATCTTGCAATATTTATTGTGCATGCGGACTAGCCTGGAATTATTAAAGGAGAAAATTAATCTTCAGTTTCTTCTAATTATCAATCCTAATTGTTAAACAAAAATGCCAAACATTGACTGGTTCCAGCTCCTCAAATTTTGTTTCTTTGGGCTGGTATTCCTAATTTTCTGTGACAGTAAACTGACTATATTTGGGTTTTGGACTGTTGGTTTGACAAAACAAGCAATTTGATAAGGTCGATTTTGGGTTTGGGCGATTGTAAAGGGCATATTTCACACCAAAACAATTAATTGAGAAGATGATTGGCAGATTAATTAATGCGCACTGCCTCATTTTTCCTTAGTTTGCTGCTTTTGTCCTGCACCTGTACCCAACCTAGCAACCTTCTCCTCTAATGTATTATGTTGCCATATCGACAACTCAATGTGCATTATTGCTTACTTGACCAGCAACTTGTTTGTATAAAAAACATTTACTTTTTATCTTAATATCAGGCTAATGAAAATAAGGAAACTCTAGTATATGCTTAAGTGTTATCATGGCATATTACAGTAGGTGATCTATGAGGGACTTTGATGTATTTGTTCTCATCGGGGGGTAAGATGATCACTACTTAAAGATCAACAGAAAGAGTCAAACATGTAGTGTTTGTTTCTTGGTGTAGCAGTGATGATTATGAACTAGGGCAGTGGTTCCCAACCTTTTTCCTTAAAAGGACCCCTTTTCTATCATTTAGTTAACAAACGACCCCTGACGAAGTGACTCATTTTATGGATACTTCATATTATATTCAGATTTTGGATGAATTTTGAGCAGATTGTTTCCTGTGAATATTGCATCAAAGATGAGTTTTCCTGTTATTTTTAGAGACTTTTAATACAATTCTCTGTACCGTGGTTTAACAATCATTCATACTTAATAGGCTTCTTTTCTGACAATATCAGTGTTTTCTCCTCCCTGACGCTTGGCCATTGTTCGATTAGCTCTTTGGTTGTTTTAACTGCGTACTTTTCTAATGCAGGACGAGGCTGTTTAGCAGAGAAGGAAGGCTCTGTGAATATAGCTTGTGTTCAGGTCTTACACTGTGCTCTTATCTCGTTTATATCTTAACTAATAATCCAATCTTTAAAAAAAATAACAATTTAATTTAGTTTTCTTCACATAAATGAATGAAATGCTGAGATATACTGTATATCTTACACCCCTTAAAATGAAGAACGCCTTGTGACCCCCTGTGAGGCTTTGGGCGACCCCTAGTGGGGGTCTGGGCCCCCATGTTGGGAACCAACAGAAGGTTAGAACATTCTGAGAGAATTAGACAACATGCAGTAATTTAAAGTAGCCTAAACATACTGTGATAAACATTAAATCGACAAATTGCCAACCAAAATTAATGTGGCCCCCAGGGTGTGTGGGGGGGGGCCCTTGGAGAGCATGGAAAATAAACTAATGATGAATCTGTCTTCTTTGCTCCTATGCTTTATGTCTGCTGTCTTTGTGTCTCAGAGACAGACGCAGAGAAAGGCAGGCTGAGAATTGTCTGTTTGCACAATTTCACTTCAAACACTTTTCCATATGCTGCAGACACAACGGAGGCCAAAGGGAAGGCAGAGAGACCGAGAGAGGCAGAGAGCGGTGAACGTATGTGAAGAGGTTGCCCCTGGACACAGTGTCAACCCGCATCAGGGCAAAAGAGACACTCAGCTTGCCCCTGATAAGCACACACACTCAAAGACTAACACGGCACACATATTTGAAGAGCTATTGCAGCGAGGCCGGCTCATAAAATGGAGATATAGTGAGGAAGAGAGAATAAAGGCCTTTTCTGAAATGACACTTCTTAGAGTCTCTGCCCCCCCTCCTCTATCTCTCTCTCTCTCTCTCTCTCTCCGTCATGCGCTCCCTCTTTCCCCTCATTTTCTCCATCTCCAGACGCCTGCCTCCTCCTCTGCCTGGCCCCAGGGAGGGAGAGGAGAGGCGGATACGGATGTAATCCACAGCCCGCCAGTGTAAGCACAAAATTAATTCTCTCTAAGCCACAAAGAATTAATCCCTCTCCTTGTGCTGGGTGCTGAGCTAGACTTGCACACAAACAATAGCGCGTGTACACACACCCACACCGACGCTAAGACACTGTACACATGCAAACACACACACTTAACACCCCCCCCCAACACTTGCGCATATTCACATGCACAGACCCACACCCTTAGGCTCCTTAACCACACACACTCACACACACTTTTTGGCTTCTTAATTCTCATTAGCACTGGTAATGGCACATCAGAGCACAAAGAGGTTTTAATCAGCAACCTCAGCCTTACAAAGAGCCCCTCTGCCCCCTCTGGCTCTCTGCCTCCCACACCGCAGCCTAAACCAAGAACAAAAACCCTTAGACCTGCACCTAAGGTGTGGTCGAAGCAAATGACACATAGGTCAGTTCATTATTTGGTTTATCTGTGAGGAAAGATCTACTAAAATGTGCACTCACAGTCTTCGCGGGTTTGGATATACAGGACGTTGCTACGGACCCCGTCTCCAGCCTGGGTGTAGGCCAGAACCTGGATGCTGTAGTTGGTGAACTTCTCCAGACCTCTGAGCTCCACCTGCTCCTTGGTGGTTGTGATGTTTTGCATTTCACCCCATTCTGAAAGAGGTCAGAGAGATGTTCAGACCGAGGGCTGAAGCCGTTACTTGTCACGGTGTCTAAAAGTGAGATGACAGACACGCTCAACACACCTCCATCAGGGAAGACGGCCCAGAAGATGACACGGTATCCCTTCAACACGCCATGCAGCGTCATCCTGGGAGGTTCAGCCCACGTGATCACTGCCTCATCTGAGGTTACAGAAATGGCTCGCACATTCTGAGGAGGCTGGCTGGGCACTGACGACAAAGAGGGAGAGAAAAGAGAAAAGTTAATACAAGTTAACTAAACAATCTATCTTCAGTTTATGTCTAACCTTATGTAATTCACAGTTTAATTCAATAAGAACGGTCTGTTCATTGAAGGGTGAAAAACAATCACACTGTTTGATGACTGAGCTAAACGTGGATAAAACGGAGAAAATAAAGGAATTCTTTAATCCTGTCAAGGTTTGAAAATGATCTTATTCCACACTGTGATTATACTCCACATATATTCTCTATCAGCTTGTTCGAGCTCTTCATTGAAGCTATATGATGTTTAAGCTGAGTGAAATATTAAAAACCCAATATTCTAGATGTCTTGTGCACAATTTTTTTACACATTTCTCAAGAGTTTATATTTATTTTTCATAAACTTAAACTTACTTTCCCCTTTAGGTAGCTTTAAGGTTGGAAAAAAACATCGTTTCAATGTCTTCTGCATCCAAGATGTTACCTGACATATTTGGGATCTATGAATATTTTTGGATCTCCACTACCGTTTAAAACAAACCTCTGTGGGATTGAAATATTTTTTGTTTCAAGCCGCGACGCCCAAATCGGGCCAGGGGGGCGTGTAATGGGGGGCTAATGGCCCCTTCTCCACTTCCTACCCCTCCACTTCTGGTAACCGTACTTGGACCACACCCATCTTCAAACTCAACCTTCATTTCAATCTCAACTATACACCAGTAAAGTTTTGTGACTGCATCTTGCATCTTGCAGTCACTTACGGTGACAAAATCTGTCCACAAACAGACAGACAGACATATAAACACTTGGCAAAATACTCAAAAGCACTTCTGCGGTAGTTGCTGCTACAGTAGGTGTCTCCAGGACCACATTTTGCCATGATGACACACACACACAGAGGTGAAAACAATACCAGCATCTCTGTCGCTGCTGGTAATGACTGGTCGCTCACATGGTCAGTGGGGTTTAAGAGATTAATAATTGGGAAGATGTAGATTATTTTTAAAGCAAAGGCTGCCATTGTCTCCTCAAAATTAGGACTGCATTGGCTAGCTGATAAATAAATAAATACACCCTCTCTGAGACCCCAAATTTCCATATCAAACCTGAAGCGAGTAAACAGGCCAGCGATAGATAAAAAGCTCACAACATGCGTCCAGCCTGATGTATAGGACCATCTCTACAACCACCATCTCTCTCTCTCTGTACAAGCCTCCTTCTGTCCCCACCGGTCCAGGTGTCTCTTCTATTGGCTACCGCTGACCATTAGTCTTTCAGGCTTTGAATAACGCACACTGTTGAAGATGAACAGAAGTCAACTTGTGAGGGAAGGAGGGGCAGGAAGAGAGGAAGAGAGCCGGGTGAAAGACAGAGAGCAATGAAAGAGAGAGATTGGGCCAAGTCCACCAGGGAATTTCTCTGCAGCTGGTGAAGAGAGAGGAGGTGGTGGAGGAGGACGGAGGAAGGGAGGGAGAGGAGAAAGGAGGATTAGAAAACTGAAAACAGGGTTTTGCATGAATAAACCTTTAGGCTAATAAATTAGAAGGCAAAAAACAGATTCTTCACCGTCAAACCTTTACGAGAAGAGATATAAGGATAGAAAGAGGATGTGAACAAAAAAGGTGAGCTGGCTCCATGTGCCTCCAAATTGCCAGCATTAGGGCGTACGTAGGGTTAAACAGATAAATGAGAGGTAAAGAAAAGAGTATAACAAATCAGTGCTAAGGTTGCTGATGCATAAAATAACCTTGCATACATACTATAAGTGCATAAGTTTGGACTAAAAAAAGATGGAGAATACAGGAACACAATGAAAGGCAGTTTTGGACTGGGGCTACAGGGAGGAGGAGATGAGGGTGAGGGGGATGAGGGGCAGAGGAAGAAGGGAGGAAGGGAGGAAGAGAGTTAAAAGCAAGGGGAGCAAGTGAAGGGCAGAAAAAGATGAAAAGAGGGAGCAGAGAGACAATGCGCTCAGCTGTGGATAATTACAGCAGGAAGCAGCGGAGGGAACGAGAGAGAGAGAGAGACAGACAGAGAGACAAGCTAATTATAATTATTTTTAGTATGCTTGTTGTTATCACTATTATCATAATGGCCATCAATATCACTGTCGCCACGGTGACAGCCATAGGGAAGAACTGGAGGGCTCTGTCTGCTCTGGACCAATGGCGCTCAGCCAACTGTTCACTGGGTGGACAAGTATGTATGTGACGTGTGTGTGTGTGTGTGTGTGTGTGTTTGTTTGTATTGGGAGAAAAAACAAATGTGGATGACGTATGATAGCGATTGAGAGAGGCGGCATTAGTTGAAAAAAAATGTCTGTTTCATGTACAGATTAATTGAATTAAGCGCAGCTCAACACTAAAGAATAAAGAGGAACAATATTTCAAAGTCTTCTTGAGAGAATATGATGATCATGACTTAAGAGTTGAGGGCTTTTTTTTCTTTTAAAGATGCATTAATCAGCATCTTGTTAACATATGTCAGCATGTTTTGGATTTATTCAGCTCCTTAGTGGCCAAAAGTCAATTAACGCTGGAGAAAATATGGCTTTACAAGAAATGCATAAAAGGAAAAGGGGTCATTGGTGGGTAAATTATAGCCTTTGGAATTCCGATCCACAAACTAAATGAAGTCCAAGTGAACCTCCCATGCTTTTATGCTTTACACCAGCCTCTTCCTTAAAACCTCATGTACATGTTTCCCTTTTCATATTTTTGAGGAACTACTAGATTTGTGATCACCATTGTTGTAGTCAAGACAACTTAAACCAAGACCAAGTCATGACCAAGACTAGAATGTATCGAGACTGAGACAAGACCAAGACTTTAAGGGATTGAGAACCGCCGTCCTCCAGTTCCATGGTGGTGAGGAGGTCATGTTGCTCATGCTCTATCTGTTTGGCGACACCTGGAAACTGCTCGACATCTCTTGGATCCATCTCTTCATATATGTTTCACATTATATGTATAATTTTTATTTTGTCATATGTTGTATTTTCATAATGTTTTTACTCTATACACATGACATCTATTGCACATCTGTCCGTCCTGGAAGAGGGATCCATCCTCTGTTGCCTTTTCTGAGGTTTCTTCCATTTTTTCCCTGTTAAAAGTTTTTTTTTGGGGGATTTTTTCCTCATCCGATGAGAGGGTCGAACTGTAAAGGAGAGAGGGTGTCGTATCCTGTGCAGATTATAAAGCCCACTGATATTGGGCTGTAGAAATAAAATTGACTTGACTTGAGAATAGGGTTGGGTCATTGGTAGAATATATCGGCTTTTTCGGGCAATGTTTGTCATTATATTTTGCTATTTAATGGTCTGCCTCCAAAGAACGAGAGCCGCTCATCTGCTGCTCTGCGTGTGAAGGGGAGAGGGGAGGGGTGACAGCCATTAACGGTTATGAAAATTTAAAATTAGAGTCAAGGTATTGCTTGCATTTGAAGCAGGAAGTTTTATATCCAATCACAGTAATGATTACCAAATAAATCAGACAATGCACATGCATGTTGTGGTCTTGAAATGAAATTCTGAGTACTCTTTGTCCGAGACCGAGACAAGACCAAGTAAAAAGGCAGTCTATTCCGAGATGAGACCGAGACTTTCAAAAACATTGGCTTGAGACCGGTCTCGAGAACACTGGTGATCACTTATGTTTAAAAAAAAAGTCAACATTTCTTTCTAGCGATACTAAATATGGATCTAGAAAGTGACTTCTTTCAATACTTCCACCAAGCCCCATTTCTTTATAATTTATTTAAGAAGATATCTCATAACGTGTTTGCAGATTTCCTTTGAATTTGGAAGAAGGTAGTTTGGAAAAAGCAAGAGATTTGTTTTTGGTTCGGATAGAGATGTGTAATCTGAGAAAAATTATTTCTTTCAAAAGATTTCTTAAGATTGCAAAACTGGGAATTGTTGAACATTTTTTTCTATTGTGCTACTACTACACTTACCTGAATCATTATGTGTATTTTCTTGCATACTCACAGTCAGTTGCAGTTTACAAAATGTCTAAACATTGTTCAGGATTGTGCAGCTTAGGAAGAGTTTTCTGCTCCCTGAGTGCTTTTGTAGTTCATTCATTCATTCATTCATTCATCCATTCACTCAACGCAGTATCTCTGCATGTCTCACTGTACAGGGATCACTCAATCCTCTCTGCAGCGCTGCTGATAGTGCACTGTGTGACTGAGACTATGTGTGTCCTTGGTATTTGTAAAAAGCATTCGGATGCCAGCAGCCAAAATTCACTCTTGTTGAGAGAAGAGAGAGGATGTAGTAATTTTAGGTTACAAAGCATGGCATGATTTGACATAAATCAGACATTGAGACAGCCAAAAGAACAATGGCAACAGAAAAAGTGCACTAACTGTGAATCAAAGTCAAAGCAGACAGAGGGTGATACTTCATAGGTCTGACAGTTTGTTCTTCCACTGTATTTAATACACCATGCTGTTTAACTTTGTTCCCGTATTGCTGCTGGTCACTAGCCCACATTTACACTCATAAACCAACCATGAGGTAATAAATCCCTTTTCATTCATACGTGCTGAGATATGTTGTATGTGTGCTGTTTATTGTGATCCTAACCATCTTCCAGTGTTGTAGCATTGATCTCTGAACTCGAGGGCCCCGTGCCGGCTCTGTTGAAGGCCTGGACGACCACACCATACTGGGCAAACTTCTTCAGGTTGTCCAGGGTGTAGACCTCACTGTCTCCCGTGGCCTTCATTTCCACAATGCTGTACTGGCCGTTACTGCCCGGGCCGTTTTCCCTGTAACCGATCTGGTAACCCCGGATCACCCCGTTCTGCAGCTCCTTCCTGGGAGCCTGGAGGATGGAAAACAGAAATATTCATATTGTGCATGATTATTTAGCCATGCTCCACAAGCTAAATACATTGAAAACGAATCAGGACAACAAACATTAGGTTACTTTGGAAGGAGCAAAAACGTGATTTAAGGGACTGTATGCAAGACTTTTTAAAATCGTTTTTATGTGTAAACAGGTTTTAACCAAACCTAAAAAATGAGACCTTTTGCGACCTCCTGAGTTTCCTATATCAGCCTGTAGACGCCTTCTAATATGAAGAATGCGGGACGTTTTTTTCCAGAAAAATCTAACAGATGTGACTACATGCACACTCGCAAGTGTCTTTAATTTCAGCTCCGCTTCAGGGCTAGTAGTGTGCAACCATAGCTCAAATTCTGTTATAAATGGAGTTCGTTAACGCCAACAAATGCCCAGCCCTCACCACAACTCAGACTCCAACACAAACTCCACAGAAGCACCAAAAAACAAAGTTATATTTAATGAAGCCCGTCTGCAAAACAGGAATGTGACGGACTTCGGGGGGAAAACTAGGATCAACATCGGCCGGGCCTTCCATTCATGGAGGGACCTTTGTTTCGTTTTGTGTGTCAAAACGGACCCCGAGCTGGCAAAATTCCTATTGGACAGGTAAGCTAACATTACTGCCAAGCATGTGAAATACACCGATCAGCCATAACATTAAGACCACTGAGAAACTGCAGCTCTTGTGGGATATTACCCGTCTGCAGTGGTCAGGACCTACTAAAAGTGGTCCAAGGAAGGAAAACCAGTGAAACGGCGACAGGGTCAGACCCAAGGCTCACTGATGCACGTAGGGAGCGAAGGCTGGCCCGTGTTGTCCGATCCAATAGAAGAGCTACTGCAGCTCAATTTGCTGAAAAAGTTAATGCTGGTTCCGATAGAAATGCGTCAGAACACACAGTGCATCGCAGTTTGTTGTGTCTGGGGCTGCGTAGCCGCAGACCGGTCAGGGTGCCCATGCTGACCTAATGTTATGGCTGATCGGTGTATATAGTGATATTGTGGTTTTAGCTGTAAATCACGTTCAGTCTCGTGTGTGTCGCCACACTGTTTTCACCGATGCTCGCTCGCGTCTACGTAGAGCGAGCACAAGCGCGAGCAACAGGACACTGACTGTCTTTGACTTAACAGCCACAGGTGTCACTGTTAGCAAGCAATTTCTGATTCTTACATAGAGCCCCTTTAAGTGTAATCTCTGAGGAAGTACATAGCTGTTAGAAGGCAGATGATTCAAATACTTTACCTTCCAGGTGACCCTGATACTCTGAGAGGTCACCGGCTGCAGGATCACCTCCATGGGAGGACCATCAGGCTCTGCAGAGAGAGAGACAGAGAGAGAGAGAGAGAGAGAGAGAGAGAGTCAGAGGGGTTGAGGCGGAGGCATTTCACTACTGTCGAACAAACATTCTGTGGCTTTCATGTTGCCTTAAAATATTCTGATCTACAGCTTTCAAAGGTGTTTTTCTCAGTTTCATTGAGATGGAAATTCAATACAAACATTCAAGGACAGATGCTAGTGTCAACACTGATGCAGTGACTAAGAGCTAATACAACAAGCATAAGTGAAATATTTGCTCACATTCCCATTACTGCAGTGCTGTCAAGATACTTACGTGCTTCCTCTGTGCTGATGGTGAGTTCCTTGCTGGCCTCGCTCTTGCCTATCGCGTTGTAGGAGTACATGCGGATGCTGTAAACAGAGGCAGGGTGAAGGTCCACTATGTTGGCCTGATTGTTGGTGGGGGAGATGTTTCGAGTGGCGTGCTTTAGCTCCCAGGTATCTGACAAACAAAAAGAAGAGAATTTAGAGTTACACAATTCACATCATCGAAAAAAACTTGATTCTTTTACTAACATACTACTCATACATAGTATGAAGTAAAAAATGCATTGTGTCTCTTCAGACTGTCCAATGGCGGACTGCGAGGCAGACGGTTTAAAATAATTAACGGTTGGATAATTACGAATAATAGCGAGTGACATTAAGGTAGAGTTAAGAGGAAAAACGCAGGAGCTCACATATATAATGTACTGTAGAAAACATGTTTAATAATTTGAATTTGCCTTAAAATAATACTGATAAATATTAAATTGAGAGGAGGAGCTAATGTTGATTTACATTTGTGATAAAAAAAATGTTATTCAACAGTAGCTCAGACCAGTGACGTCATGATCGATGCAGTCATGTGATGCATAGAAGACATATTGCTTGAGTTTACTTCAGTGTGAACAGTATGCTGGTAATGGCATACTTAATCGTTAATTTAGTAGGCAGTAGGCAGTATGCAGTACTAATTGAGTATGTAGTACGCAAAGTTAGTATGCAATTTTGAACACAAGTCTCATTTTTCCCTATAATCTTCCTGCAGAAAAGTCATGTACAATTCTTGACAGACAATTTCAATAAGTTCTGTACTGTTTTAAATAAAGAAAAGAAGCATCAACAATTCGGCATATTATTCCACTGTTAGATTCACTTTTCTATCTTCATTTTCTGTAAAATGATGAATACACTCTTTTCAATTACCTGTCTTGTTCTTATACTCAATATCGTAGGAGGTAATGACGCTGTTTCCATCAAATCTCTGTGTCCACCGGAGATTCATGCTGCGATCTTTCACTTCTCGCACCTCCAACTCTGGAGGGTCCGGGGGCTCTGAGGATTTAAACGAGAGGGAGTGAACAAAGGGAGGAGGGCAAGATAAAGGAGGAGAGGGTAGCACCAAAAGAGAGACAATTTGGGTTGGAAACAGGGAAGAGCAGGTTTGTGTAGCTTTTATCAATATAAAGAGGATATGGTATGTGCATGTGCGCGGGAATGGTTACCTTGCACGGTGAGCTGGATAAGGCCTCGTCCTTCTCCATAAGAGTTGATGGCGTGACAGGAGAAGAAGACTGAATCCTCGCGCTCTGCTGGCTTTAGCTGTAGGGAGAAAGGTAGAAAGAGAAATGTCAGAGAGATAAACAACTCTATCTTTGTGTGTAAAGCGCAGCTTTGTGATGGAGAAGCGGCCCGGTGAGAGTTTTTCCTCTACCGTGTATGTCTGGTATTTACGGTGACCGTATATTGCAATTGGGGATGTGTCACCAATCTAGTGGTACACTGTATTTTTGGTGTCAAGATTCACATTTTTTTTACCAACTACCTGCTTGAAAAACGTCAAATGACCCACCCTCTGTGCTATTTTTGTCACTTTAGCTGCTTCCCTTTCAGATGATTAACTACCTACAGTCATTTGAAGGCGATAAGTATGTGTTCCATCATATTGTCAAACCACTGTTTTACGGACACAAAATCCACTGGACTAACCTTGATTAAATCTTGATCAAAACACACACACAAGCTTCTACGCTCTCGTACACATCAAACCAGCTGGGGAGACGGTGACTTCCTCAGAACTCGCTGGACACACAGATGATTCAGCTCCTCTTTAAATCACCGAGCTCCTTCAGTACCACTTGTTACAGGGTGACCCTCTCTTTAGTATCATCATCCTAAAACACTGCATCACCAGGCTGCAGCAGCTGCGTGCATCAGCTCCGTCTTTCCTATGATAAGTATCACCGGAAGCATCTCATTTTTTTAAATGAGAGTAAAGGTAGACGTGGGGCTGCCATGACCAACATGGTGTGGTAGAGCAGAATCTTGACAAGTGAGTTTAACTTAAAAAGAGACATCATTCTCTGTTGGTGTCATATGTTAGGCTGCTGCAACTCTGGATGTCCCACAGATAAACATTCAGGAGATGCTGGTCTGGACTCCAATACCAAACTATGATACGTCGCACTGATGTTAAACAATAAGTTAGGCCATGACTGTTAACAACCTTTAACACGCTGACAGATATGATAATGGACGCTGTCTAGTTTCACCGTTATTTCACACACAATAACAGTGAGCTTACAGCACATATGGGCTGTAGTACTCAAGTCCGGTCTCGGTCTTGAGTCTGGTCTCGATGCCACTTATTTGAAGTCTTGCATTTCTCTTGGTCTCGGGCCTTGTTGGACTCGGAATTGTCTTGGCCCGGCTATTGAAAACTGGTATAATTGTTCCTGGCTGCAGATTCAGGATCAGTTGTACAGATTGTTATGTGCAGAAACCTGCAATGGTCTGAAAACCTAAATTCTATGCATTGATTAATTTGATGTTAGAAGATAGCTCAATATTGTTTATAGATAGATCTAACTAACTCATTAATCACTATATTAGCATTGGAAAGACACTATGTAAGGGATAATGTACAGTGAGCCGGTCGCAGTCGGGGTCCACCCCTCCGCTCCGTGCCGCATCGCCCTGTCAGGGTTTATTTCACAACAATGACCAGCTAGCTGTACATTATCCCGTTTATTACACGGCTACTTACTTAAGAAATCAATAACGTGACACAAAAATGGTCCGCCAGAGTCCGAAATTAGAACTGTGTCCATAGCAACAGTCTGTTATACATAGCAACGCTCTGCTATAAAGAAATAACAGACCGTAGAGCACTGGCCAATCAGAATTCAGTATTCAACAAAGCCGTGTAATAATGCCTATTATGGTCTTGAACAGAACTCGATTTGCTCTGGACTCGGACTTGACTTGGTCTCGACTGCCTTTGGACTTTGTCTTTACACGGACTAGACTGGACTTGGTCTTGGACTTGGACTTGGACTCGATAAGTTGGTCTTGACTACAGCCCTGCAGCACACAGCACATAAGAATATGCTTTGCACGTCCTCATAAAAACAGAGCTCTAACAGACAAAAGAGAAAAGGGAAAGCTCTCTATTTGTCAACTGAATAAGAGTCATAAAAACATTGCTGTCTGCTTTCATCAATTAGATGCTCTGCCATATATAACAGCTTCTCACCTTGAGTGTAGACAACACCTCGTCTGTCTTCTCATTGGGACTGGTGGTAATGGAGTATCGGGGGTTGCGGTCGGGGTCAATGACCGTGTCGCCTCTCTCCCAGCGGATGATGATGGGCCATTCTCCTCTGGCTGTGCAGTTCAGCTCCTTCAAGTGACCCTTCTTGGCCATGGTAGTGTTGGGGTGACTGGTGATCATCGCCGGAACTAGGAGGAGAAGGGAAATGGAGTGTGAGACGACGAGAAGGTGAGGATAAATGAGAGGAAATGGTGACAGTAAACAGATTGATGAGGGGGATATTATATGACGGAGGCCGATAAAAGAGGGAGGGGGAAGTAAAAGAAGGTGTAAGTGGATAATAAGCAAGTAAGGGAGAAAGAGGAGAAGGGTAGGAGAGTTAAAAAGGTGGAGTTCACAGTAGCCAAGTTCCATTGCAGTAGAGTAATGAAGAGCTATGGTCAATGAGGTAAAGTCAATAAACCTCCTCTCTCACTCTCCAATAGTTAACACTGGGGTCTAGGTGAATGAAGAGGCAAAGACGATACACTCCACCTTTCGTGTGCACTCTATACACAAAATCACTCACAATCTTCTCTGGCACACACACACACACACACACACACACACAATACCGATCTGAGGAGGGTTCTGCTGTTTTGTTTTCATCACTTATTCATCCCGCCCTCCCTCTTTTCCTCCCTCTCCGCTGAGCGAAACAGACAGAATTGAGGGAGGCAGAGGAGAGGAACGGTTCAATCAATAACACTAACACCAGCAGGAGAGGAAGAGAGAGAGAGGGGAGGGGGGGGCAATCCTGTGATAGCACAAACTAGTGGTTGTATTTATGTGTACCTGGTTATACGTGTCTGTGTGTGCAAATGTCAAAAGCAGCCAGATATTAACATCTCTTTTGTGGATATGGCTGTTTTGTAAGGTCATGGTAGTGCATACTACAAAGTGTGTTGCCGTCTTATAATGCTCTGCTTGATGTGGACAGTCTGCGTGTGTGTATGTGCATGCATGTTCACATTGCATTACATAGGGTGTTACTGACAGCAAGGGCAGGATGAGAGAGATTGATTGCGGATAATGATTAAGCTCAAAGTGTTTTTGATTGTCTGCAGACAGATCCCAGGAGTCAAAAGATCAATCGCTCAGTTGCTCGCCTCCTCACTGCTTATCACACACACACACCCTCCTCTCTCTCTCTCTCTCACTGTTCTTTATTGTTTTGCTCTTACGTCCATGGTCACCTTTGCATCACCAATATATCAGCGTGCATGCATGTGTGTATGTTCATGCCCACAGAGCACAGGGACAGTAGTGCGAGCTGGCTCATTGGTTTGACAGTGAGCGAGCGTGTGTGCGTGTAGACTGATAAAGCCGGAGCACTGAAGCGTCCCAGATGGCCTCACCGCAGTCATCTTATGCCGTGAAAAACTCGTACTCTGCTACATTAGCCCGTGCGAGTTCGTATACTCACTCTTAACGGTGAGGACCATGCTCTTGCTGATGTCTGAGCCCACGCCGTTGGAGGCCTGACAGAGGTAGAAGCCGCGATCTTCTTCCAGGACGTGTCTGATGAGTAGAGAGCCGTTATTCATGATCTGGATACGGCCTGTCAGAGGCACAGGGTGGTACTGCTGCGGATTCCCAATACCCGCTGGACAGAAAGAGAAAGAGAAGATTATGAAAGTAACGGAGGATCCCTACATTTTAATCCAATTTACTATGAGCAGTAGGAACCTATCAGTATGAGAATGGGCCGAGAAAAGTACATAGATAAACCTGTACCTAGTGCACCTTTGGCATGCTTCCACATGACCTTAGGAGGAGGGTATCCATCTACTGAACAGTTCAGGATCCCAGCCTTCCCATAGATCCCATCCTGATTGTTGGGCTGAACCACAAACCGAGGAGGCACTGGAGGAAGAAGGAGAGGAGAAGTGAATAAAAAGACTAAAACTTAAGTTTGGGTTCTTTCTTTAATGTTTCCTGCCGGGCCAATAAACAGTATTTCAGTCAGAACATCAACAACAATACTGCCGTAACATTGACTCAAACTTTTCATCTGCTGTGTTCATTATGATGAAATGGAATAAATGTAGGATCCGGTTAAAGGGGCATTCCACTGATTTCCAATGGTGGAAGAAGTATTCAGATCATTTACTTTAGTAAAAGTATCAGTACAACAATGTAAAAATCAACATCATCATACATCAAAGTATCAAAAATGAAAAAGCTGGTTCAGCAGAAAAATGGCCTGTGTGACTAGGAGTGTCACGATATACCGGTGTTGACGATAACTGTGATATTTAAAAATCAAATATTGATACCATGTTAAAGGAACTGTTTGTAACTTTTTAAGCGTATAAATGTAGCGGGTCGGCACAAATGTGCTTTCGCATATGCGCGCTCGCGTGTGGCCGGAGCCTCGTCTCCGCTGCCTGCTCTTCTTCACTCAGACATCGCGCGCGTCCTCGCTGTCTTGCTCCACCTCTAGACGTGAACGCGCGCTCACTACACACTGCAGAGAGTTAGTTTAGCTCTGAGAATATCTAGTGAATGTACAGGGGACGTTTGTGCAGAAATAAATGCTGCAGCTCCTCCAGACCAACAGAGGTTTTCCGTGTCTTGTAAAGTGGCGGGGCTCCTCAACGAGTTACGTTATCGTCTCGTTACCGACCGGGTGCCGATGTCTTCGGCTGCCGGCTGTGGTCGGGAGGCGATAACGTAACTCGTTGAGGAGCCCCGCTGCTGAAGCCTGCGCTGAGCAGGAAAAGCCAACACTAGGATCAGCATTGATTCATGGAGAGACCTTCGTCTGGTCAGCTAACATTACTGCCAAGCAGCTGAAATATAGAGTGATATTGTGGTTTTAGCTGACGTCTGTCGCCTCACTGTTTTGAGCGATGCTCGTTCATGTCTATGTAGAGCGAGCAAGCGCGAGCTCGACGCTGACTTTCGTTGATTTCAAGGCCACAGGCGTCGCTGTTAAGCAGCATTTCTGAATCTTACAAATAGTCCCTTTAATAAAATACATACGATAATATCATGTAAATAATCCAGCACCTATTAAATAATTTGATATATACAATTATGGTTACAGACTCTCTCTCCACCACCCTACACTCGTATTTTGAGTGTATTTTATTTGCCACAAAAACAAAACACACAAAGTTAAAGAAAAATTTGACTGATAAGATTTTTTCTTTTAATTTTCTATAGATATTGCGATAATATTGTTATCGTGATTATCACGGTTATGGTTTTATCTTAAAAATATGTATATATAATAATGTGGCTGTGTCGCTAGTTTTAACTACTTTATATTAACTTAGAATAATCTTTGTCTTTTTTGTAAAATATTGGATAATTATAACTCTTTGGGCCTCAAACAATTATTTAAATTAAACTATCTGAGAAGTTCAGAGGGGAAATGTTTCTTTAGTGTAACTTCTACGAAATCATTTCATACGTGACAAGGGGTCCCAAAGAGACACTGTATTTTTTTTTATAAGGGGTGACAAGCCAAAACGGTTGGGAACCACTGCTTTAATCTTAAACAATGCATTGTATTACATGAACGTACTACATTTTTTATGTAAAATCTCAATCTGCAATGTAACTACAGCTGTCAAATAAATGTAGTGGAGTAAAAGTTGGTGGAGTACAAGTACGTATAAAGTACCATATAATTGAAACACACCTCAAAATTGTTCCTAGGTACAGTACTTGAGTAAATGTACTTAGTTACTTTCCACCACTGCTGATTTTACATGTCAAAGTACTAGACACAGGAAGTACTCCACAGCCAGTTGTATAGTCACTTCTGTGGAAAGCTCTGACAGGTCTGAGAAAATTACTCACTCAGCTTCACAGAAAGTTTTTGACCTAGAGGTCATGAAATTTGAAAGATGTGGTTTTTACTAGGCAAAGATGTAATGAAAGCTGCTACTGAGTTGCATTATGGGAAGTCAAGGATCTGGTGTAACCCATAACAAGGACCAAAAGCCAGGATATATCAGCCTCTGCTGCTTCAATTTTGACCATACTTTTTTGAAATCTTCTAAGTCACCCAACTTTATTGAAGAGCAATACTGCAGTGCTATTTTAAAATAGCATCCTCCCTTTCCCCTTCAACCCTTTCTAAATATCCCTTTCACGTTCTCTATCTTCTCTCACTCCTTCCTCTCTTACCTGTTACTGTGAGCTGCCTCTCCGTGCTGACCGTGGCAGCGTCGTTGCTGGCGATGCAGGTGTAGTTGCCGTTGTGTTTGAGCGACACTTTGGATATCTGGAGGGAGCTCATGAACTCCTTTGTGTCGATGGTGATGCCCGAGGAGGGCACGATCTCCTGCCCGTCCTTGCGCCATGTGATGCGTATGGGCATGTCTCCAGACGACACCACGCAGGCGATGTACATCAATTTACCGATGGAAGTCGGCGGAAAGTCAAATGGCTGGATCAGTGGAGGAACTGGGAGAGAGGTAGAGGAGGGGAGGATGAAAGAGGGAGCAAGAGAGGTGAAGGAAGGAGAGTGATGGGGTGTGAGATGTGTAGAGAGGGCCGGAGAGTAAATAGAATTGTAGAAGAGAGACAAAGTAAATGAGGGGAAATGAGATAAAAGAAGATAAGTCAAAAGATAGAAGAGTCAAGGAAATGTAGGATGAAAAGGAGAGCGAGTGAGAGAAAAAGGCAAGGACAGGCAATGGGGTGAAATAAAGGGTAGATAGAGAGAAGACGGAGTAAGGCAAAGAGGGAATGGAAATAAAGAAAAAAAGATGAATGAAAACAGTTAGAGGGTTGTTTAAATGAGCGGGGTGAGTAAAAGGTGAAGACACAGATTTGAGGCAGATATGAATAAGTTAAGGATAGAGAAAAGAGAGAGAGTCAGATGTAAAGACTCAAGGAGAATATGGATAGACACACAGATTCGAAGATTTGGGGGCATCGAGAGGACATGGGGTGGGAGAGTGAGTGATGTAAAGGGAGAAAGATACAGAAGAGACATAAAGACAGAGTGAGGTTTATTTTAGAGGACATGGTTCAGGATCTTTCATTTTCACCTGACAGGCTAATTGGTAGACTAGTGGTCTGTCTCAGTCTGATTTCTTGAGTCTCTCATCTAAGCCTGGACCCCCAAAGCCTCCAAAACACCGCAGCCTGGCCTACTAGCCCACTATACCCACTCTGCAGCCGCCTGTGCCCCCTACCAATCCCTCCACTCCACCACCACCATGCCCTGCTAAAGCCAGCCCATAATAGCTGCTCTAATTAGAGCCCCATCCGCAGGGGGAAGAACGGTGTTGCTATGGAGAGCGGCGGAGGTGATGGCGGTGGTTTGGAGTGGGGGAGGAGGGGAGGGTGGCGGTGGTGGTGGTGGTGGTGGTGGGGGGGGTTACAGCTGAGACATCTGGGGGATTTAATCTGGGCCTCGTTAAAATTCATCTAATTAAATCAGAGACATGACGAGCACACATTCATACGAGCACGTACCTACACCCACACGCAGCCAGTGTGCACACACACACACACACACACGCGCGCATGTCCATGCAAGCGCACTCGTGTACATGCATGTGCATGAAAAACACTACGAAGACACCTGAGCACCACAAATTTCTGCTAACGTCAAGTTGAAACACACACAACTCACACTCGCAACTTCCTAAAACAAACATATCATGCTATAGCCGCGGAGAGTAGTGTGAAATAACATACAAGGTGACATGCAGAATAAATACAGCACACACACATACGTCATTCACACACATATATGCATGCGTATGGCATGCATACACACACACACACACACACACACACACACAAATCTTATACAATGGCACTCCCGCTCTATGTAATTGCTGAGTGGTTGAGAGAGCGCACTAGGCCACTCCGCCCCTTAATCAGGGGTTATTAGAGGCAATGCATACAGCTTTCTTCTTTCCTCTCCCTCTGTTTCCTCCTGCTCCAAACCAGTCTTACTCACGCTGCTGCATCCCTCTTACATTCGCCCTCTTTTACATTCACATTTTTTCCCCACTGCTTTTTCAATGTTATGGGCCGGTAAAACACAGCTAGAGACATATAAATTACAGTTCTATAAATCATCTTACTTACATATTCTCTTCACTGGGCAAACCCCCAAGATGTACATGTATCATTTACACCACACAACAAACAAGAATATGTGTGCTACTGTGCTATGTATGTTTTTAGAGATATCTGTGTGACTGTCCATCTTAGCCAGAAGGAAAGAAAAACAAACAAACTGTGAAACTCTTTGACAAAGTTATCACTTTCAAAACTATCAACCCTGACTGACCTTTGACGGTGATGTAGACGGTCTGCGTGATGAACAGCTGTGGTTGAATGAGCACGCTGCAGACATAGGCCCCCTCGTCCATCCCTTTCTGAACATCGCTGAGCTTCAGAGTCCCGTTCTCATACACCACCTGAACAGACGTCAGCAGTGTAACACTCAAATGATGTACGCATGGTCTTCTTATTCATACATGTAAACAGATGCTAAGATGGAAACAAGGCCGACGCTGATGCAATAATAAGTCCCCCTGATTTGCTTTGTGCCTGCATTTGTTTCTGTTTGTCAGTTTTCAGGTTCAATTCAGAAGAAAAGCGCAGGTCTTTTAGGACACAGGCTAACAATTATTCTTATATTATTTTAATACATATTTAGACAATATTTGTACATAACACTGTATATAAAAAAAGGCCCAGATGATCAGTTGCAAAATAGAAATTTAGATGGTCAAAGAGGAACTTAATGACCTTTAAACAACACTCTATATACAGGATAAGATTTATGTAACTACAGTGCTGTATGGAAAATAAGTTCTAATATATATTCTATCGTCATTGAGCAGAAAAAGTGAAATCCACCTGGCGATGATTGTCAGGCAGCAGAAGCCCCTCCTTGTACCAGTTGATTGAGTAATAAGGGTACCCAATCACACGGCAGTTTATGAAAGAGTTTCTTCCTGCCACTGCAGTGATGTTCTTCATAGGCCGGATCCTCGGTGGACCTGATGGGGAGAGAGAGAGAGAGAGAGAGAGAGAGAGAGACAGAGAGAGAGGGAAGGATAGAGATGAAGGGAAAGAAAAAGAGATGGTTGACCAGAGGAAGAAGAGAGAGGGGAAAAAGAAGATTATTAGTTGATGGTGTCAGAAGCAGGTCGTGGAATTTTAGGAATAAAGGGGAGGGGTGGTAGGGAAGGGAGTTGGGGAGTAGGGAAGAGAGAAGAGGAAAAAAGCATGTAGGGGTGTAGGAAGAGAGAGAAGTTAGAGTGTCTTGCCTTAATGGTAAAAAGCAGCAATTCAATTCTTGAGTTTTTCTGGTGGAGCACCCTCACACTCCAGCACAATTTCTGATCAACTGTTTTTTGTTGAAGATACGTTTAGTCCTTCCAAGACACATGTAGGATGTTTAAGTCTAGAGAAAGTTACTCAGCTGTTTATTAAGCTGTGAACTACATTTAGCCTGATCAAATGCCTTTAAAGGGGACATATGCTCATTTTCAGTAATGTATTTGGGGCTTTCTACTAGTGTTTACATGCTTTAATGTTCAAAAAACACATTATGTTTCTCGTACTGTCTGTCTGAATATGCCTGTATTCACCCTCTGTCTGAAACGCTCCGTTTTAGCGCTTGTCTCTTTTAGCCCCCCTCCCGAAAAAGCCCAGGCTGCTCTGATTGGTCAGCGTTTTCCGGTCTTCCGCATCTGCGCTGTTGCTGTTCACAGCGTCATTGCAGCTGGGAACTCACTGTGTGCATCAACTCCACAGAGTTTAGCGCCACTTCGGTCGGTGAGTGTATAGTTGTGACATCACAACCGTACGGAAGTCCTGACGGCTTGTTTGAAAGGCACAGTTTCTGAATACGGGCTGTGTGCATTTCTCTGTGTATTGAGCGTTTGGATACTTTCGCAGTATTTATATAGCACCTAGCCCTGCTTTATAATCAAAGAAAGACATGGCAATTTCACTCTCTACAATATGGGACCTTTAAAAGTGAGAAAGTTTCAGCTTTAGGCTAGGGGGGGGACAAAAAGTGAGTGAAAATGTTATGGATCAAGCCCTGTTTCTCCGATAGTTAACGTTGTTTCCACGAGTAACCGACACAAACCAAATACAGGAATGCCAGACTTGAGAGCAGCAGCGATTGTGTTATTGTTTACAGGTCAGATTGGATTAGCGATGACAATTTAATTTAATATTACTGACATTTAAACAAACCAACATTTAATGTAACTGACTACACGACTAGTCTAAAAAGAGAGTAACAGAGAGAAGGAAGATGAGTGTGTGACACAGATGAGAAAAACTAAACTGACACTTAACTTTATTTTGTCATATTTTCATATATGAATTTTCATTCATGCGGGTCAACCGCTCCTGACTGTTTTACCGTATCCTGCACCAGCCACATTCGTGTTGGGTGCTGCAGGACCTGCAGGATCCTAGTTCTGTTGCAGCCCTCCAACACACAGCTCATCGGCTTTAACAACCTTATCATAGTTTGTTTGCATGCATACTGTATGTGTGCAATGCACTTTTTATTCCCTGTGGGGCGTGGACAAAGTGCTGTGCATTTCCCATGGTTGCATAGTGTAACATGAATTTTTTCTATGTGTTATAACTAATGAACGTGTGCTCTGTCAACATTTGTGCTCTGTGAACTCTATAAAGGTCATGCTACATCAGCTATACTGTAGTATTCTGAGTGGCAATATACCACAACAGGTAATTGAAACAGTAGACTAACAGGAACACAATTCATGTGACTGATGTCCTAAAAAATACATGACGAAAATGAAGCTCGACTGCCTCAATATGTCGGTCATGTATCATTGCCAAAAGACAGAGACTGAAGGCTGTGGGCCGGCAGGCAGACAGACAGTCAGACGGACACTAAATGTGTTTAGCATTACTGGAAGACACTGGGAGCTATCACTCAATCATCTGTCACTTCTTCTGTGACCTTCTCACCATTGTTCGTCTTGTATCTTTGTTTTTGTCTCTCCTTCGAGCCCTCCTACCCCCACTTCTCTCTCTCTCTTTCTATCTCATCCCTTTCTCAGCGTGCGCTGAGCTTTGAAGTCACAGCTCTGACGAGTGAAAGATGTATTATTCAGTAGCACCGTAGCACCGTCGCACAGACACACACGCCGACACACACATATACAGTATACACGTGCATGTGTGTTCAGCTATGTCTGCGTGGCTCAGTATCTTTGCCTTTGGCCTCTCGCTGAATGGGATAAGTTGAGTGTATCACATTTCAGTGAGTGGGTAAGCATGCTGGTGTGTTGCAGCTTTTTCATGTGTGGTTATGCATGTGTGTATTGGTTGTATGTGTGTTGCATGCAGGGCTGAAGTTCGTTCTCACTCCAATGATCATTCTGGCATCTCTCCTTTGAGCAGACCCACATGTCACAACTACACATCTCACCAAAGCACACAGAAAAGAGTGAGACAGAGAGAGAGAGACCACGATACAGCCCTGTCCATCGGTGTCACTCCTCATCCTTGTCATCTCCGACAACAGTGACATCACCAGTCCTGTCACCAGAGTTCACCATCACTCCACCCAGCAGACACTGGCACTCCCCACTTCAATCCTCGTCTCTCATTTCATCTATTCCCTCTCTTCCCTCAGTCTCTGACCATCTGTTTCTTTCTCTTCTAAAGTTTCTTCAACCATTTGTCTCACATTCCCTAAACCTCGCTTCCTCTCATTTCGCCACTCTTTCTCTCCATAGGTTAAGCTACGATTCTCTCCATTTTAACATTTTGTCTGCCTGCAAACATGTCTATGTGCGTGTGCATACAGGTAGCTGGATGAGTATTTGTTTTCTTCATGTGTTCATATGTATGTGTGCCTTCACACAGGCACATGTGTGGAGCTACAGCAAGCGAGACAACAGGACAGTAGCAGACTGCAAGAAAGAAAGACAGAATGAGACAGACAAAGCACTGACTGCTGCAGATAATTAACATATAAGTGTAAAGATTGACAGACAGAACAAAAAAGAAAGAAAGAGAAAAAAAATAAGAAATACACAATAGAGCAAAGCACACATATAGCGATAGAGGTAGAGATATAGAAGGGTACAGGATAGGATATGGGTCAGGGTAGGGGTAGGGGTCAGGCTATGAGAAGCCTCTGTATGACTGATATTGAAAAGTAGACAGGCACCTCTTACGTTTATGCGCGCTTGGTACTCGGCACTACCGGCCGAGTTTCGTGCGGCGCACCGATACACTCCTCCGTCGCGAATCTGCGGGCTGCTGACGTTGACGTGGCTCACGGTGCTGCCGTCCGAGAGCGTGTACTGGCTGGCTCTGACGCGCGACAGGTCCCGGGCAACGGGCTCGTCGTCCAGCGTCCAGGTGATGGTGGGAGGGGGCGCTCCTTTGGCGGCACACATCAGGGAGAACGGTTCACCCGGGACCACCACCCTCTCGCTGAAGGAGGCGACAATACGGGGTGTACCATCTGAGAAACGATCACAAGACAAGAGGTGTGACTTTAGAAACGAATGGTAACAGTGCGTTTATACCAGATTTAAATCAGCATTATGGTGGAAAAAATGAAAAGAGACTTAATCAGTATACTCTGCAAAGTGGAAAGCATATGAACTTTTTTGGGTTTTTTTACTGCGAGGCATCGAATGAAAAAGTAACACTTCATATCAGTAACAAGAATGGAGCTGCATGAAGTGTAACATAATAAAGCCAATCTGTCTGTGTGCTAAAATTACCATAACCATATGCAGATACATATGTGTGCATATGTGCATGTACTCTATGTGTATGTTAAAATGAAAATGAACTGTAAATCATTGGGGAGGTTACACTAGATGAAACATAACAGAAATGCGGTGCAATTCTCAATGTGTCAGTTTTATGTCAATTAAACTCATGTACTTAGTAAATGAATGGAAACCAATCAGTTCTGCCTTTCCCCGTTAACATCCTCTCCACGATATTTTGTGGAAATACAGACAAAACTGCAAATATATATCCCTGTAACAGACACACAGCTGCACACATAGAGTAGAGGCATAACACGACTTGCTCTCCAGAATTCTTGGTGGATGGAAATATGTAGTGATGTGTAATTATTGTCTCATTAAAGCTGGGGTAGGCATCTTTCATCATTGGGGCAAAAATTCCATAATAACCTTTCAGCATATAGTAATTCAAGTGTTGTGAGAGAGACTTCTGCTCCTCCTCATGGTTCTGTTTTCAGGCTTAAGAAAATCTAGCCTGTGACAGGAGACTTTGGCCAATCACAGGTCATTTCAGAGAGAGGACGTTCCTATTGGCTGTTCTAGAAATACAGATGTGCGGAATATCCTGCAGGAAAAAGTTACTATTCCAGCATTGGCAACAACTGCCTGCACTGCAGCAAAGCAACTAAAAAAAGGAAGACGGACTTATCAAAAAGAGAGTCTGACAATATTGGCAAAGCGTTTCAGAGATGGAGAGAAAATGTTGCTAACAGTTTAGCAACATTGTTGCTAATGGTTTAGCCTTCTGCTCATGGCTGTGAGCTAGCCCTACGGCTATGGTAGCTGCGGCAGTAGCTCAGGGAAAGAATCATTTTCTCTCCGACTTCTGCGTGAGCTCACCATGGATGTATAAAGAGAACGGAGCTCAGAGCTGCAAAAGAAAACAGGACGCTTGTTCTCATAGAATTGGCGCTATTTAAAGGCATCACAATCACAATCACGATCGGGATGATGTTTGAAATGAATGCCTAGTACTCGTACAGGTTACTGTATGAAGCGCGTGCACATGCCCCCACTCGTCTGGTGGGAGGGGCTTAGGACAGAGAGGGGAGAGAGGAGGGCTGTAATTTACCACCTGAATTACAATATGCTGAAAAGTTATTATGGAATTTTTGCCCAATAACACCAAAAATAAACTGCCTTCCTCAGCTTTAAGCATAAAAAGAAACACCCAATCATTCTTACTCTGACAGCAGTATAATAACCCTGGACAGCTCTCGTTACACATACATTCATGATTGTACACCGACATGGTGAATCCCTTTCTGTGCTCACCTTCCAGCAGTATGATGGAGAAGTCCTGGGCGGTCTGGCCCTTGCGCGTGGCGAAGCACTGGTAAGCTCCCGAGTGTCTCTTTTGTGCAGCGGAAATGAACAATGTCTCATTGTGAGCCCCCTGGATGGAAAAGTGCTGATCGGGCAGGACAGATTCTGTGTTGCGGTACCAGGACACCATAAAGTGCGGGGAACCCTGGACGGCACAGGATAGGATGACGGTGCTGCTGATCCCAGTCTTCAGGTTCTTAGGAGACAAGGTGACCCGCAGCGGCTCTGGAGACGATAGAGAGAAATGTCAGTCATACCTTCTCATTCACAAGTCACTACCTAAACATTGAAGATACTTGGTGGTTTCACTTGCATTGCTGAACGAAAGCTATTTGAATTGAGACAGGCCAGGCGACACAAATCATATTTTGGTGTGATTGTGTGATTGTGTGTCAAGATTTCTGCCATTGCCTTTGTGTGTGAGTGAGTGTGTGTGCTAAGCAGCGAGGAAAACCGAGAGAGAGACAGAAAGGGGAGAAAATGTCAGTGAGCAATAAAGCAGCTGGTGTTAAGTGCTGGAGGCTGCTGAATGTGTGTGAGCGTGTGTGTGAGGGAGCGACAGTGCATGTGCAAGACTTTCTTCACGGGCAATAAGTGCATGTACTGTAAGTGTGTGTCCAAATGTGTGTGTGTGTGCACCACCTTCTATGCCCTGTCATAGGAGGTTTGTGGGTTGTGCAGTGATGTGCCCTGTGGCCAGTCTGCCCAGTGTCCACTAACTTCACCCTTTTCCCAACCACATCTCCTCTCTCCACCGCCTCCACCTTATACTCTCTCCACAAGTGTGCCGTCTCCTCTACCCGCGTCACCTCCTTTCATTCATACACACAACATTATGAAATTCTCTCCGTCTTTCCCTCCCTCTCTCACTTCCTCGGTAAACAGAGCGACAGGCCGGCACGACCACTGTTCTGCTCTGTCGCCGTAGCGACGCCTCGCCGGGGTTTGAGAGCACAGCGGGGGAACGAGCCGTCCTTGGAGATCAAGCTCACGCTCGGCCCAGACGAGGGAGGGTTGTAAGGGGGGGTGGCGGCGTGTAGGACGCACGGGGCCAGGGCAAAGCCAACGGAGCTTAAATGATGTCTCCATCGCACCTGACATCACATTCATTACTTCTGTCCATCTCACTCTTTTGCTCCAACTGTACTTGTCAGTGTAGAACAATGGAGGTCAGGAGAGGTACATGAAGTGATCAGTGACATTGTCTTGTGTGCTGAATATTCTACTCTACTCCCTTCGGTCCTTTACCCACCTATGACGTTGAGGTGACCCGTCACCTCTTTGGAGCCAAAGCTGTTGGTGACCTCGCAGATGTAGTTGCCACTGTCCTCGAGCCTCAAGTCGGAGACGGTGAGGCCAGTGATGCGCCGCGTCCAGCGGGAGTCTGCAGGCAATGGCCGACCATCCTTCAGCCATCGGATGGTAGGGTTTGGGTATCCGGATGCGACACAGGGCAGCTCCACGCTCTGCCCCACCTGCACCTCACCGGACTGAAAACTGTCCAGCACTGACGGGGTGGACTCCGTAGGGTCTGTAGGTGAAGCAAGTCACAGGGATTTATATTCATTTGGAATCATCAGTACTTTAACCAATTTTTAGATCCTTAAAGGAATATTTTGACATGTTGGGAAATACACTTATTCGCTTTCTTGCTGAGAGTTAGATGAGAAGATTGACAGCATTCTCATGTCTGTATGGTACATGGCTGTATGGAAGCCACCGCTCGCAGATGGTTAACGTAGTTTAGCACACAGACTGGAAAGCTAGGAAGCAGCTAGCCTGCATCTGAATTATATTCTGCACTGCCTTTCGCCACGTTTAGTAACTTCCAGTCTTTGCTGGTTGTCTGAAAACTTTACATCGACAAACGGACTTCAGGAGGTGACTGTGACTGGCAAAGAAATGGTTACATTTGGCACATAACTGCCCATAACACGACAACATGTTGTTTTTACACTTTGGTTTTAGTATGAATTACACAAACAAGATACATGCTATGTTGTGAGCTTTAGATGTGCTGGTAGGACAGTCTTTATGCTAAGCTAAGCTAACAATCTCCTGGCTCCAGCTTGATATTTACCGTACAGAGTGGTATCGATCTTCTCATCTAACTCTTGGCAAGAAATCAAATGAGCGTATTTCCGAAAAAATCTTGAACTATTCCTCTAAAACTTAAATCTAAATCTCTACTATGAGTGGAAATGGTAACTTTACGTTGCGTACCCATAACAGAGAGCCTGGCTCCATTGCTCTGGCGAGTCTCTCCGCTGTACTTGTGCTTTGTGATGCAGCGGTAGGTGGACAGAGCATCTTCCTTCTGCACTTCTGAGATATACAGAGCGCCAGTTGAGGTCAGGAAGAAACGGTTACCTGTGGAAAGGACAGCAGAGAGGGAACAGGTAGGAGAGGGGAGAAAGATACGTTAGTCAGCACATTTGAATAGCAAATTATAACGAAGGCAAATTATTTGCATGTAAAACATTGCAAGGGTTTAAGGATAGAGGGTGTCGTATGCTGTACAGATTGTAAAGTCATTTGGAGGATTGTGATTTTGTAATGATGGATTATCTCATTTTTTGTTGTCCACTATTGGGATTTGTTCACTTTCTGGTCTTCTCTATGTTTATATAATATTGGCCTATGTCTAAAAAGTTAGGGCTTCTTAACATAAACTGCATTTAAGAAGTAAACATAGTCACCTTGAGGTCACCCATTGGGAGTGGACTGTCGCTTTGAAGCATTGTGTTTTGCATTTTGGCCGCATTATGCGTAATATTTTTCTTACACCCCTAACACAAATACACAAGTCTACACAAATAGTAGATGCCTGCATGTCTTTTTGAGTTTTATTCACTATTTTTGACACATTTAGACCGCTCTTGATCCTCAAGATCTTCTGCATTCAATTTATTCATCATTTTTCATTTCTATATGTTTGCAATTGCCGAATAAGAGCAAGCAAAGCAAAGAAAAACTGTTGTTGGGTGAGGGAAAGGTCGTGTTAGATGTGTGCTGCTTTTGAAGTAGATGAGATGTCAACCTCTCCATCATGAGGCCCTCTTGACAAACCTTGAGCACATTTTTTTTTTAGAGAAATCGCTTCATTTCAGAAGAAAGAAAAAGCAGGACTATATACATGTCTTCAAAAGGCACAGCCACAGCACTTTGGTGAACACATGGGAGCTTTTAACTTACTCTGTCCCATCCATCTAGTGAGATATACACAATGGAAAAAAGACCGATGAGGGGGAAGAGAAAGAGAGAAGAGAGAGGGGAGTTATTGTAGGTGTTAATAATTGATGCGTCTCTGTGTGTTATGGTAACAGCAGATTAGTGTCATTTTCATTTCACATCAGTGACTGCTTGGTCTGCCTCTGATTTATCTGCATGTCAATAGAGACAGCATGTGTGTATGTGAGAGAGAAGAAGAAGAGATGGAGGGAGGAGAGACGAGGAGAGTGTATTTCGCTGTTTGATTCTTTCCGCTTCTCTGACTCTTTTTGTATTCTGTTCCCCCAAAGGGTTATTTTAGACAGCGTGCACTTCAGAGTTTGTAGTAGATTGCAGATTGTTTGGTTATGCGAATGCTATTGCAGTTTGTGTGTATGTGTGAACATTCTGGCTGTTGTTTGCTGTACATGATGTTTCAGTGTCTCTTTACAATGTTGACAAGAGAGGACTTGAGTAAAACACAGGTGCATTGAATAGTTGAATACTGGAAATATGCGCCGCACACACAAACACTCACGTACACACACACCTCCGAGTAATAGGTCAGCACCGAGTCACAGCAAATTTATTCTGAAACACTTAGGGTGCTAGCTGTTAGATGTGTTTAATTGTTGATGGAAATAGGCTGCTGTAGTGTGAAAACTTCAGTACTTGAGCTACAGATTTGGTTGGTTTTAATTTTGTTCTTAAATTAACATTTTTCAGTCAATACCGGTAGTTAATAATCTGATTATCCCAGTTCTTGGTCCTGTGTTTTGATTGACAAAATGCATGTCTATTGTTTGATATGTATGCGTTTCAGCATGTATGCATGTAAAAATGTCAATGCAGCGTGTCTGAGTATCAATGAACATGTGTAGATCTGAATGTGTAAATGTCAATAACCAAGCTAGTGTATGTGTATGTCTGTGTGTGTGTGTGTGTGTGTGTGTGTGTGTGTGTGTGCGTGTGTGTGTGTGTCCTGCCACAATGTGAGCAACAACAATCGATGCATTTTATAGCTGCACAACTCCATCCAAAAGAGATTTATTAAAACAGAGAGGACTGGCCTGGCTCCCTGCCACACACACACACACACAAGCACACGCACACACACACACACAGGCTCTATCACTCTAACAAGACTGAAATGTGAAGAAGACCGAAGGCGTTACTTCTTGTGTCAAAGCTGACAAGTATTTGACTGACTAAACAAAATGTGCATTATTCCAAATTACAGTAGGGCTTTTCATTCATTTATCATCGTTGCATATTTTTCATACTATTCTATAAGGATGAGACGATACACCTATCTCCCGATTTGATACTTTCACGATACTTGGGTGCCGACTCGATATGTATTGTGATTGTACAATATTGCGATTCGGTATTACGATTTATTGCGATTTTTGTTACCTTTTTTTAACACTAGACCCTGGGAAAAATAATACACTTCTAGGGACTTTTATTTTGTAAAATATCTAAATGTTTACAATAAAAATGTTTGATTTTCAGCATGTATTTAGTCAGAGATGTCTTGAAGTCAAATGTATCAGTCATTGTCAGGCATTATTCATTAATACATTTCCCTCACAAATCAGTGGTATTTTCGTTTTACATGACATGTAATATTTTCAAGTACTTGTGAATATAATCATCAATCTTATTTCCATATATGTATTTTGTATATACTGTTCCTTTTGTTAACACAATTATTTTAAAAACCGGACATAGTCACATGTGTATACTTATACGCTAACTTCGCCAATGCCATTGCTAGCTTTCCCCGTCAGCTCCGTTCTCTTTATACATCCATGGTCAGCTCCATCGGAGCCGTTTGAATGCATTTAGCATAAATGTCAGTATATGGGTGCTCTACAGTTGTAGCGTCGGCTGATTTGACCACAGAGATGAGAGTGACGGCTGGCTTGACTGCACATTACGATACAATAACGTGTCCTGTCCATGACAGAGTTAGTGTGCAGCTTTAGCCGTTATGTCTAGCTCTGCTTTTCCTGGCAATGAAAAGCCAAAGTGTTTCCATACTTTACTGTATGTGTAGTGTTTACCACGTTAGATTTAACATATGAGGGTGCAGGTCATATCCACGCAGACCCTCCGCCGTTTTCTGCTTTGTTGATTCGGCTCACTGCGGCCGGCTGAGTTTTGTTTTGGTGACGGATATGGAACGGATAGCGGTAACTTCCTTCTACCTCCATATAGACTCAAATGAAGCAAATATATAGATTCTGGCATTTCAAAATCAATTTCAAAATCGTAAAAAAAAAGAAGTCTATAAAAGACTCAAATAAAAGACTAGAATATCTGTGTGTGTGTGTGTGTGTGTGTGCGCGTGTGTAAGTGGGCTGTCAGATTTCTGAATATATATATATACACACTTGTAACTGTCGGCCTATGCATCTGCATGCCTACTGTATGTGAAAGTTCACACACACGTGTTTTCATGTGAGTCAGACTGTTGTGCTGAGCGCTAAGCGACGTAAGCTGTAATTTCCGAGCCTGCCCTTTTGTTCCAACCTGCGTATTAAGCCTTACAGGATAATATGCACTTGGCGAGTAGAACCCTGTATAACACACTGCTACACCCTGTCACAACATGCCTGGAGAGAGGAAGACGGACCAGAAGGGGGTGGAGAGGGGAGAGAGTGGGGGGCAGAGAGAGAAATTCAGAGATGGTTAAGAATGGAGAGAAAAGAGAGTGGTGCTGGGGACATTACGCTTATCAATGCTGGTTTTAAAGGAAACCCTATTTTATATTCTTATTTATTCTGAATAATCAATTCATTGTTAAGTCCATAAAATGTCAGAAAAGTGTGTGTAGTGTGCATCACAGTTTCCCAGAGTCTAAGATGACATCTTCCAATGTTTAGCATTATACAAAGCATGATGGTAAGTGTAGTAGGCTACTGCAACTCAAAAGGGCTGGGAAATATGACGATATATATCGTCAAAACTATATAAAAATGTCTATCGTATATATTTTTCTATTTCCATCGCAGTGTAGGCTAGGCCTATATTTATTTCTTTGTTTCTCTATAATTTCACTTAAAAACTATTATGTTTATTTTGCTCTCGAGTTCTTAAAATGAGGAAATACTCAATACTTTTTGTTTGTCAGGTATTTAATTCACACAAAAATAGGCTTTACCATGTGGTTATTTCATAGAGACTATTTATCTATTGACTTACCACAAAACATGCTATATCGTGATATATATATATATATATATATATATATATATATATCGTTATCGAGATATGAAATGACCTACAGTATATCGTGATAGAAGATTTTGGCCAACCCTTACTCAAAATATCCCAAATGAAGATAAGAAAAAGAAAGATGCAGGATTCAATGTAGACTAAGCTTTTCTTACACCATCAATACATTTTTGGCAATATTCAAGCATAAAATGTTCCATCAACATGGTTTCCATTTATCCATTAATATATATTTGCTGTGTGTTTAAAATCAACAAAAAATATCATAAATTGCAAAAAAGAAACATGCCAAAAGATGCATATCTGATAAAAATATAAAGGTATATGTCCAGCTACAGCATGTAGTGACAGAAAGTAAATAAACGGAGTTACGACCGAGCAAAAGCAGACAATGGTCAAAAGATCAATTATCAGAGAAGTTGATTTATTTTTGGATCAATTACTCATTTCTGCACTGGAGTGCTTATCAAGAGTGGCAAATGAAGTGATTCACGTCTCCATCTTCCCTTGACTGCTCTGAGATCGGCCTACTACTCGTCACTTCCTCCCTCCTCTACTCACTGCTGCTCTTTCTACCTGATATCTAATTTCTAGTCACCGCCTGCTCTCCTGCTGTCTGTGGAGATGTGACACACCTAAAACAGCGGAGAGGGTGCAGGCGGCGATGGAGGGAGGCAGAGGAAGGGGCTGACCCTACAGGGAGGAGGACGGCAGATGGAGATTGATGGAGGGAGAGATAGGGAGATAAAGAGAAACATGCCGTTGGGAGTGACAGAGGAGGGGGTGAGAGTGAGAGGGATGAGGGGCCTGCAGGCCTGAGAGCCACACATGGGTAAAAACAATTCCTCTACGTCTCTCTCCATCTCCCTTTCTCTCCCTCTCTCTTTCTCCCCTCGCAAGCCTCTCCTTGTGGGAGAGAAGATCAATTCTCGTCTAGTCTGCCTACGCCTCCAGGAGTTTGTTGTTGTTGAGTGCGTGTATGTATGTATGTATGCGCTTCTGTGTCTACTTTTTTTTTTTTTTTTTGCTGTGGGAGGCAGGATGAGTTTTTTTGAGGTCTATCCCACACCCAGGGGAGGCGCAAAATACCCTCACTTCCTCCTTAACTCCCAGCCCTTTCCTCCCCTTCCCCTTCTTTTGCTCTTTTTTTTCAATCTGCGTGACATCTATTCACCATCCCCGTCCTCCAGCCTCCCCTCTGCCCTCTACCTCTTTCTGTCTCTGTCTTTTTCCCTTCTAGTCTCCTCTTCCTCCTCTTTCAGGGGGGTCTGTAAGTAATGGAATCAGTTCAGCTGATCAGCCTGAGGCAGGAAGTCAAGCCAAGTGCAGAGTGAAGCTGCTGCTGCTGGATCTCTCTGTATGTGTATGTGCACGTATGCCAGAAATTCCACAGACAGACATGCAAATAACGAGACAGGAAGGGGGAGAGAGACGGACACAATGAAAAAAAAAAAAGGATTAGGGAGCCCTGGAGCATCGCTTGTCTTCCCCCAAAGTTCCCCCAGAGAGAGGACACCCCTCTTCTTTGAGATAGGCGGGGGAGTCAGAAGAGGGGAAGGGCAGGTGAGATGGAGGAGGAGGTAAAAAAAAAAAGATGGAGGCAGAAGATGAAGGGATGCAGGAAAGGCGCAGCTAAATATATCCCATTATAGTATATGGCTGCCATCTTCAACAAATCATCATCAAATAGGGAGGGGAGGAAAAAGAATAGCAACATAAAGAGCAAAACAATGAGAAGATGATAATGTTAATGTGGGAATGCTGTAGGCACCAGGGAGGCTGGGAGGAGAGGAGGATCAGATCAGACAGGAAAGAAAGATAAAAAAAAAACAACTAAGAAAAGATATACATATTTTGAGATGCTGGCTAGAGAAGAGAAAGAGACAGAAATAGATAAAACAGTGAGGGAAAGCGAGAAAGAGCGATATCGGAAAGAGAAACAGAGCGAGAGAGGAAATGGCGTAAGTAAAGGGGGTTTGTTCTTGGTGCTGCCATGCAAATGAAGGCGGCGCTGCAGCAATGCTAACTAACAGCAATTCACACTGTTGGACTCATCACTTATTAATGCTCTACGGCTCTCCCCCCCCACCACCTCCCTCCCATCTCTTTCTCTCTCCCTCTCTTTACCCATTCCTCTCTCCCCTGCTCTAGCCAGGATCTCTCGTTTTTCGTTCGCTCTCTCGCTCGCTGTTGCTAGGGCCCGTGCACTCACGTGACAACAGCTGGGTAGGGGGCGCTGCGGTGGCACACAGCGACATGTGCAAGTGTGCGTTTCATGTGTGCTTTGCGTGCGTGTGTGCGACAGAGTACCCTTCATTAGAGGTAAAAAAAACGGAATCAGCCATTTAAATGATGGCAATGGAGATCAGAGGAGAGGAGAGAAAACTGCTGAATGGATCTGTAACTGGTTCACAGGCCCGGACTATAGGCCACAGAGGAGCTCCACACATCTCTCCGAGCATCATGTCACTTTATTTTTCACAAAAAAACACACGCTGAAGACTGTCACGACCATCATTGTCAAGGTTTGCCTTTCAGATTTTAAGGTTAAACGGACCACGGGCTCGGTACAATACAGACTTCTCTCACAAATGCATGCACACACATATCACACTCACAATCTGTCTCACCATCTACACATTCTTCCTCCCACTGTCTCACAATCCACGTTCGCAGAGTGCACTCAACAAATTGTGAGTATGTGTTTGTGCAGAGCATCCTCTCTACAGGATGCCACAGCGATGAGCAGACAGTGGAGTACACCTACACATTCCTTATTTATTCTCCTCCTCTTGATTCAACTTTTCATTTCTGCTTTTCTTCTCCTTTCCTGCCACTGTGTCTCTATCTATCCCCTTATCGTTACATGGCTAATTTTACTAGCTCTGTCTCTCTTTCTCTCTCTCACACACACACACATAACGTGTCCCACATTCTGCAGTGGAAATGAAAGATGTGAGTCCACATCTGAGCATGTGTGAGGCATTTAGGGCGTTTGAGTGTGTGTTTCAGGATGATTTAGAATCAAATAGATAATGAATTAGGGATTCATGTTTTTCAGTGTTTTAAAACTCTGCTGTATATAAGCTGTAGAGACAAAGTGCAACAAATTCCTCTGTCATTTCCGACAATTTTGTAACAGACAACTCAGCATCACTGTGCTGAGAGAAATATCGCAAAAAAAGGGCGAGACCTCAGTGAAATCACCGCTAGGCCCCTGTGCTTAGATGTGAAAGACCCATTAAGAGTGAATTGTTTTTTTTTGCTGCCGTTTATTCACAAAGGTCGCTGAAATCTACTGAAGAACAAGTTGGATATATACACTCACCGTCCACTTTATTAGGTACACCTTGCTAGTACCGGGTGGTCTTGTGCTGCTGTAGCCCATCTGCTTCAAGGTTCTACGTGTTTTGCGTTCAGAGATGGTATTCTGCATACCTTGGTTGTAACGAGTGGTTATTTGAGTTACTGTTGCCTTTCTATAATCTCGAACCACTCTGCCCAACAAGGCATTTCCGTCCACACAACTGCCGCTCACTGGATATTTTCTCTTTTTCGGACCATTCTCTGTAAACCCTAGAGATGGTTGTGCGTGAAAATCCCAGTAGATCAGCAGTTTTTGAAATACTCAGACCAGCCCGTCTGGCACCAACAACCATGCCACGTTCAAAGTCACTTAAATCCCCTTTCTTCCCCATTCTGATGCTCGGTTTGAACTTCAGCAAGTCGTCTTCACCACCTCTAGATGCCTAAATGCATTGAGTTGCTGCCATGTGATTGGCTGATTAGCTATTTGTGTTAACAAGCAATTGAACAGGTGTGCCTAATAAAGTGGCCGGTGAGTGTACAAACACACCACAAACTCATAATTTTATCATCTTCAAGCAAACATACTGAACTAAATGTCTTTAAATGGCAGTGTAACGTTGAATTCACACCAGAGCAGCGGCGAAGTGCAGCCTGCAGCGAGCTGCTATGCGCGGCCAGAGAGTACCTGCAGCCAATCCGTAAACACATCCTGTTACATGTTGATCTAGATTACAAATAATTTCTTCCAGAACTGAAACACATGAATACGCGTCCTGTCTGCAGAAAAATGTAATAATTGCGGCGAGCCATGCTTCACCGCTGCTTTGTGATCTACCAGTTCCCTGCAAGCTATGAACCACCACAAACAATATTAGTGCTACAATGGAATAGAGTTGAAGGATGTCGAAGGATGTTTAAATGATGGATTAGGGGCTGATACCATTAGAGTTATTGTACATCAATAGAGTTAAGCAAGATGCATCTACCTTAACTTTATTCATCAATTATTTATGCACCGCCTAGTCAGCAAACAGAGCTGTGTGTACAGCTAAGGATCTTGTAACAAGCTAGAAAACAAGCCATTATGAAAACCTACAGAAATACAGTACATATAACCCATGCTCATGAGAAGTGGTGCAGATAGGAGGAATGTTCAAGGTCTACAGCAGATCAGCACCGCAGACAGCTACAGCTTCAAATGTTCAGGAATACTGAAGGAGGAATAGCACCACGGACAGCTCTGCTGCTTCAGCCCAGAATAGGAAAACCTTCTTCTCGTCACACGGGTCTCAATGGTACAAAGGTTGGCACAATTAAGTATAGTGGATACTGTGGCAGAGTAATAAAATAGTAATGTGGCATATGGCCCAGTGCTACAACACAGCCTACCAGCAGTCACTCAACTCCCTGAAAGAGACATTCAGTAACAGAGCACCTAACAGTAGTAAACAAGGTGGATGTATATGTGATGGGAAAATGCGGTGTGACAGATACACCACATAACAAAAGGGCATAAATGTCAATCAAATGGTTAAGCAGCAAACAATCACAGGCTGGAGAAACCTTGCAAGCAGCCACACATACACAAGATCAGTGAAGTGCACAAAGCTACAGCAAGAGAGCACAAACAGTGACACACATGGCAAACACAGTGACGTCTTTTTGTTTTAATCCAAAACAGTCATCCGGCAGTGTAGCTAGTATAATGTAACACCACGTTGGGCCAGGTTGGGGACAAATTTCTTAGGTAGTCCCGACATATCAAGTGTGTAAAACAAAGAGTGAAGTAATAACTATCGTTGGTAAACTATGATCACAACATTGATTCTGTGGCGGACAGTTGTTTCCGCATATTTTGATGCTTCAAGATGCATGCATATGAAGTTCCAGTACAAATAAACTGCATCTATTGTATGTTGGCATTCCTCTACATATCAGACATCCAGTCAAAAATAACAAAGAGAAAGATGTATACGTACATGTGGTACGTGCTAGAGTTGGGCGATATTGAAAATCCTGTACTAACAATATCGCTTTAAGAAATACTAAAACGATATACGATATTATCATCCAAAAACCTTCCCTCGTACAGTCTCGCCAGCGTTGACGATCACGTTTATATCATATTTGATAATTGAGGGTTGATTGCTCACTGTGGTAGAGGTTTTGGTCCGGTTGCTCTTTGTGGATGGAGTTTGTGACAGACTTGGGTATTCTGTTGGATGGTAAGTTTTAAGATATGAGCGGTGAGATTTGTGGCGTTTCCAGCTTTAGTCCCGAGTTGTTTATCGCACAGCTTATAAGTCACTTCGCTCACATTCTCTGGCTCTCCTTTTTCGTTTGGTTTAAAACCACAGAATGGACAAATAGGTGCATTTGCATTCTTTTCTGCTGGAGTTAGGGCTACATGGGTAATTACGTACAGCGTCGATGTATGCTTGCATGTTATAATTTTTTTGATACAATACAACAATGCAGCGAAGCATGGAGAAAGCAAGAGAAAAAGAGACTGAATATAGCACAGTGTTGCATATTCGAATATTGTTCTGTTATTGCAACCAACCAATATCATGTTGAACGATAATCTCATCATATCGCCCAACCCTAGTATGTACAGTACAATTTTTTAGTGAAATGTGTTTTAATAGAACGTGTTAGAAATGTTTTGCTCATTTTTTTCCCCCCCTCATCGCCTTCAAGGACAAACATTGCATGTCATGGATAAAAGAGCCATTTTTACCACCTATCATTTCTTAGATTTTTATGTTTTTATGTTATGCGTTCACTGGACTAAACTGTCTTACGAGAGTTACCAGTTCCTTACTACAACCATCCACTGAAATACTAATAATTCTAATAATTAAGCCTATGCAGTTTGAAACTATTATGATCTTTGTATTCTCCCCAACGATAATAGCTTGTATGAGCCTGAGGACACGAGGACTGGAAACCAGTGGTTTGTTTTAACCGTAACCTTCATTCAGACTTTGCCAGTCCCAAATTCATCAACTCTGCCTCAGCTGATGAGCACCATTTTACAGCGAGGTACATCATAAAACATGCAGTAAAATCAATGCTGATTTGCATAACAACAGCATGTGGTCACGCCAAAACGCCTGTATGCAAAAATGATATTTAAAAAAAAATCACATGGGTTCCTTCAATAGTGAACAGGTAACGAGTGAGAAAGAATGAAAGGAGTCAGTCCTGATTCCTCCTCCTCCTCCACTCCTCCCCTGGCTAATTCATTTGATAATTACCAAGGGCCCATTATGGCTGATTCAAGGAGGCACTGGGAAGGCCTACTAAAAGCTATTTCATTTGAGCTGCTCGTACTGTATCTAAGCGCCCTCCTTGCGTCATACACACACACACACACACACACACACACACACACGCACGCACACACACTATATAAAACATGACTTGTTCAACTGTGAGTCCATTCAGCTTCCAACATGTAATTAACACCCTCACCCCACCTTCACTCACATCTAGAGGCACGACATGGTGGTGTGTGTGTCTAAAGCATGTGCACACATGCATGTTCACCAGTGCATACATGCATGTCTGTGTGTGTAGGGGGCTGGAAGGTGGGCAGGGGTGAAGGATAATAAAGATTGGATTCTAATAAAATGCTCTCATCCTCCTAAATCCCGCTCCTGCCCTCTCCCCCCTACCTGCCATATTAACACCCCCATTACAAGGGCAGATGAATGAAAATGAACAGAGCTGTGGTGTGATTCCCCGAGTGTCAAATCAATACCGCTCCCCTCCTCCTCGGTTCCTCTCCCGCCTCCCAACCCGCCCTCTCTCCCCTCATCCTTTTCTCTGCTGCTATAATTTTCCTATTCTCCTCTCCTCTGTTGGGTCTGAAGAATTGACATGTGTTTGACAAAGGGAAATCTACACCTAGCGACAATAGGCTCTCTCCCAATCTGAGCCCCGCTCTCTCTCTCTCTCTCTAGTATGAAATGAATGACGCTTGCTCCTCTTTATTCACATTCAAAGTAGTCTATAATAGTTAAGTGCTACTGAGAACAAGCCAGACATAGAAAGAGCCACAGGAACGTTATATTACTGCCACTTTCTTTGACTCAACCGGAGACAAAAGCTTGCTTAAGGACTAGGAAGAGGTTATGTCAAAACAACAGGAGAAGGTTAATAAAGGAGCGTTTCAGTCTCTCTCTCTCTCTATGAGGGCAGGACACACACGGTTACCAGAGGCAGAATAATTGAAGAGGAAACGCAGATACACACTCGGCCTATTCTTATCTCTCTACAAGTGTTTCAGTTTTTCAGCCCCAACCCTTGACCTTCTCATCCTCCTCTCCTGCCTTGTTCCGTCTGTTTACCAGGTTCAATATGATGCAGTGATCTGAGGATAGGTATGCAGAGGACTAATGCACTCATTAAAAAGGCATGCTTCACCGTCAAATGCCAGCTGCCGCCCTCCCCAACACCACCACCACCACCACCATCACGTCTCCTGTTTTCTTTGTCTTTCCCTATCTCAATATCTGTTTCCTTGGTTTCTCTGTTCTCTACCTCCGTCTCTCTTCCTGCTGCTGTCTCTCTGTTTCTCTTTCTATATCTGTTGTTAGAAGGTGACACCCCGTACACCCACACACCCCTCACCCTCTCCGAGCAACTCATGCTTGAGACTAGAGAGAGAGAGGAAGAAGAAAAACAAATAAAGGAAATGGAAAAATGCACTCATCCAAACCAAAAGAAATAGAAAAGAAGGAGAAATCTGATAATCTGTCTGTTTTCATCATCAGCCCACTCCCCATGTCTTCTTCTTCATCTCGGTCGCTCCCTCTGTAATGGTTAAAGGCCTCTACCATACTTAAGCAGCCTTAATTGGAATGGCCATAAATATTCAAGCAGCAAGATGGAGGCAGGGGTGGATGGAGAGAAAATGGATAGAAAAGTGGAAAGATACTAAAATAAGAGCAGCGAAGTGACACAAAAGCACCCCGTTGTCCCCACATTGTTTGCATGTTTTTCTTTTACTGTTCAACTGAAAAACGCGGACAAAATTATACTCTGACATTTTAAAACTGAGGAGAAAATATGAACAGAGTAAGGTCTTCATTACAGCACGATTTAAGGTTTTCAATGTGTTTTTTTTAATACATTAAGTTCATTCTCAGGGGTAGAAAAAGAGTGCTTCCAACTTAAGTAGAAGTACCGTTTCTCGATTAAAATTATGTTCTGTATTTCAGAGTGCGCACACAAACACACTACCAAAATGCAATTCCATTTGGTCACTGACAATGACACACATATACAAACAACACGTACCCCAGACTTGTCAACATGCGGTGCATTGTGTCGCTTTTGTCTTTAATTATTTAGACTCATAGATAATAGATAGAGACATGCTCGCGAGTCATGAGAAGGCTAACGGGACATATTTAATACATTATACACAAACACACACACACACACACACACACCGCACATACACAGAGTTAAGTCTACCAAAGCGTGACCTTATTTCTGCTGTGGAAAACACAAAAACAACGGTGTGTGAGCAGTCTAATTTCACACACAGGTCGGTTTTGTGTTATTGTCATCCATTATGTAGAGGAAGACACGGCAAACGGGGAAAAAAGACCCATCTTCTGAGTGCGGCGTGTTGGCTTTCTGTTTAGCTGTTGAACCTGATTCCACCGTCTTACTGTGGCGAGTTAATGATACTGTGTAAACGCAGGTAGCTGCACACACACACAATGCTGCTGTTGGTGTGCATGACACTGAGAGAGAGAGAGAGAGAGAGAGAGAGCCGGCACACGTGTGATAAACTCTCACACAAATCAATAAAGCCTTGCCCTTTGTAAAGCCATGTTGTCCTCAGTGGGAGTACTACAGTGCCACAGCATGTAAGCAGCACCACGGTGACACATACTGAATCTCAGGGAGCAGGGGGGTCACCGGGGAGCGAGGCCCGTGTGCGGCTGAGTGCACCTTGCATGGCAGGCGGATGTGAGGAGCGAGGGAAGGAAGGAAGAAGAGGGGGGGGAAGGTGGAGGGTGAAGGCCTGCGATTCTCCTACGCATTCCTTCCCCGGCTCCCCTCTCGCTCGTTCGCCTGCGCCACCGTCGTGATGATGCACCCTTGCCGCTGTTGCTGGGCATCTTGGCGACAGAGACCCAAAAGAGGATGAAGAGGAGGAGAAGGAGGAGGAGTTAAAAGCAATGAGGGATGATGGGAAGCAAAAGAGCTGCAGAGACAGATGTTTCAGATTGGAGTGGAGTAGTGGTGACACGCTAAAAGCGGGTCCCCCAGACGTTGCGGGGAGGCCTGAGGGGCCAGGAGTGCCCGAGGTACGTGCTTGGAGGAGGAGGGAGGGAGGGGGGAACCAAAGCAGCAGCAGCTCTCCCTACCTCCCTGCCTGGCTGTCTCTCTGTCTCTTCTGCCTCACTGCCCCCCTACACTCTGTCCCACTTTAGCCCAATGTCACTGCCAGAGCAAGGGGGAGGGGACAGAAAAAAAGACAGAAAGAGGAGAGAAAAAGAAGGAAAGCAAAGAGGAACTAAAGGAGGAAAGACAGATTGAGGACTTGAAGAAAAAGAAAGATCCCAGAGAGGCTGATGATGATGATGAGGACACTGATGCTGGAGGGGAGCATAGGGAGTCCAGCTAAGGTGCCATTTCATGCTTTCATGTATCCAGATTTTATCTCTCTCTCTTCCTCTCTCACAATCCCGTGTCTGGGAATTCTTTTGTCTCCTTGTCACACAAACATACCGCACTCAGCATATGTAGAGTTACACAAGCAGTCAAGCACAAAGTCCCCATTGCAAATACATATACTGTATGTGCAGGCACGCCTGTGTACACACACGGAGTGGCCAGTCAGCCGTGCTTTGTGGTCTTGTCAGCTGATCCAGCGTCCCATGGCATGGTGATGTGTGATTCTTGGAGATAACATGCTTAACAGTACAACAACCCAAACGGTTCAATAAACACCATGTTTCTTTCTACTTTGCTGGGCTTGGATACTGTTGAATTCATTAACTGTCCTATACAAGCCATTTACCGTTACAGATAGCTGTAGCCCACTGGACCATGGATGTATAAAGAGAAGTGTGTACAGCTTTGGACGCGCAGCCCCGTTCATTCCTATGAAAGTTGCTCAGTGGCGCATGATGCCAAAATGGCTCTACTTCCGACTGGAAAAGTACCCGGAACTTCCGTCGATCTTCCGCATCCATTGGGCCCATGGAGCAAGCGCAGTAGCGTCTGCTCGGTCACATGGCTTGGTCACGGGGTCACAGCGGTCATCTGCTCGGTCACATGGCTTGGTCACGGGGTCACAGCGGTCATGCCGTCGTCATGGATGCTAACTCCGCCTCCCAGTCCTCACTCCAGCCTTGGTCTGGGTCTCATTCACATGAACGGAGGAAGGGAAATAACTCTGGATTCGGCTATTAGTGCTATTAGTAAATAAGGGCTATTAAAAAATTATTCGCTGAGTAACAGACATCTCTTTCCCAATATAAGTTTATGGGAAAAAGTCTTGTTGGGCCCAATGGCATCACGTGACGGACACGGAAGTTGTAGTACCGCCGTTTGGCCACTACGAAAATTGGGATCAACGACCGGCGCTCTTCCTGGGGACTTGCACTGGGCACACACAATTTAGTACTGGCCTGTACGCTATAGCAAGTAGTCATGATAAAAATAGTTTAATTTAGCATTACACTCCTATAACATTGTCAAACTCATGATGGACACTTTAAAAAAAAAAAAAAGATCAAAATCGATGCAGCAGAACCAGAGATATTGTTTTTTTTTATGCCATGCATTCTTCTTCCTTGTCAAAAACTGCCGCCTACATTACCCACAATGCAATTCAATTACTGACAGTTTTGTCAGAGATAGAGACAGGTTTTTTTCATTGTGTTTGGGGGTTACGGAGTGTAATGGATTTGTCACAATCAATGTACTGTAGCTCTCTCATCTTTGTCCTCAATTTCCCTTCGGGGATCAATAAAGTCCATCTATCTATCTATCTATCTATCTATCTATCTATGTATGACAGAAGTTAAACCTACCTGCTTACAAACAAGTATCTTAGCTTTGGATTTACTCAAAGGTCGTGTGAATCAGATGGCGTACGGTGTACTGTAAGCCAAGGACGTATTTGCTGCTACTTGCCAGTGAGCAAGACAAAATTTGATCAAATACAGCTGTGATAAATTCATGTTATGAGCAACCTTGAGAACATGTGAGAACAACATTGGTCTTAAAGCACAGAGACATTCGTGACCCTGGATGAAGTTCTGGATGTACTCTGCAAAAATGTGATCTATTTAAGTCCCAAAAAAATAACAAATCAGGAAAAGAGGAGCAAATGAACCGAAAGAAAGAACATGCAAGACATATTAAATGAATTGACCTCTGAAAATAATTTACCTCTGAATGATTTAATCAGAAATTAAATGAATTGCTCTTCATGGCAATTGAGTGTTTGGCACATATTTAAATAAGAGAATTTAGCAAGAAGGACAAACATCCTGACACCTTGATGAGTTTTGAAGTGATTCTGTACATGGCCATTGAACGTAGGACAGTGTGATTACATTCTGGTAAGATTTGAAAAACAGCCTCCACGGTGAACTGAGAATCCGAAAACGGATGAAAATGGAGTAAATTCTTGATGAATTAAGGTAAATGGAGGCCACACAACTCGTGCAGTATAATCCCAGTCTTGTTTATCCAGTCAAAATGCTCACTACTTCAAGAATTCAAGGTAACACGCGGTGAGTAATTAATAATTGGTCATTGTAAGGATGAAGTATTCCTTTAACCATGACCTACTAGGACAACAAAATCATTGCATCGTGCACTAGGAGAGAGTACAGCTTGAAGTGTAGCTTGAATTGCTGACTGAATACAGACTCATTGAGCACAGCGTGGTCAAACAAAAACCCAACACGGCTACCAAAAGAGGTTGTGCTCACATCATGAAACGGGGATACCGATCTAATAATCTACACTTCACAAAAGTCCATCCTAAACACATGGATCCATTCAACGTCTGAGTAATGTGTATCTAATGTCCATCCATCCAAACTTCAAAAGGCCACTCTGACAACTGCAAACTCGCCATACTAATGAAACTTTCAGACACCCCAAAATGTCTTTTTTTAAAGCCACAATTATGCTTTCAAAAGTTCAAGCAGGAAGACTGACATCATTCTAACTTCCTCATCCCACCAAGCCTCCTCCTCTCAGTTATTACGAGATGAACTCTGACCCTGGCTGAAGGACATTTAAACCACCTTATCCTCTATCTGTAATTGAAGAGAATGCCCCTTATGAAGATTTTCCAGGCAAGAGCTCTGAACTGAAAAGTCTTTTCACCTAAATGAAATCAGTTTATAGGGTTACACCCTATAAACTGATTTAATATATAGGGTCAACACCAAAAGGTGAAAATAAAACTACACTTGTGTGTGTCTTCCCTGACTTACATTAAGTGCAAGAGCAGGGGACTACAGCACAGCAGCAAAATATATTACTTGATGCCAGAACAATCAACATCTAACTGATGCTATAATTGCATTTGTAAATTGTGCGAAAGAGTTATATTCTTCTCTGCATACTTCATCCCCCCATCCCCGTGTCTTTACTGCATCTGTCTCTCCCATCTTCCTGTCATCCTCAGCTCCTTAAATCTGGCTACTCCATCCTGTCCCATGCTCACATACGTCAATCTCTTCCAGCTCAGAACAACTGCAGTTCAACCTTGTCATTTTTCTTTACCCCGCTTCACCTCGCACCTATCGACAGACCCACTAATGTCACTGGAGATACTTTAGGAGGAGCTCTCATGTCTTGAAATTCACCCACATCAGCACAACATTCATCATAGCTGAAGTTCTCTTGTTTCTGAACTTCTTCTCAATGCGAGAAGAGAGAGCATCATGACGCAAAATACACTCACAATGTGGTGTGAACATTTCCTTTCTTGCATTATTATCTTAATCACATTATAATTGTATTTTGCATGTTGAGGGATTGTTGGTTTGTCTGGGGATGTCTCCGGTTAATGATGGTCCAAACGCACCAGTGGATGAACTCTCTGGGTGCAGATACATATGGATCCAACCATGTAGAACGGGGCAGGGTAGCGTGAAAGAGCCTTGGCAAACTCCTGGCCCCGTGCCCCCACGACTCTTACACACATCTAGGTTTTACAACAGCCCTCCCTCTCCATCCACTGTCCAATCCCTGTACGGTCCTCAACATCAAGAGTGGGAGGTCTCATCAAGGGCTGGCACTGAGATGTGTCAGTTTGGCTAAAGGTGGCACAAGCCAAGGTCTTTCAGCATGTCTATAGTGTGGGTGCCACCATCTCTGCTTCATGATACAATTCCAACATATTATATTTGGATACAAGATCAGCGCAGACCATTTCTGTGTTTCAGTTTATAATGCAGTATGCAGAGTAGAGGCCATCTTATGAGGCTGCCTAGCTGTCTGCCTGCAGTGGAAGAAAAGGCAAGGCTTGCTGCTGCTGCTGCTGCTGCTGCTTGGTTTTAATGGGCCAGCAACTGAAGCTGAACCTCAAATCATCATAATGAGAGAGAATGAGATCCACATACGCAAGGGGGAGGAAGGGAAGGTAGATAAGGAAATCGGGTATAGAGAGAGAGAGAGAGAGAGAGAGAGAGAGAGAGAGAGTGAGAGAGAAAGACGGGGGAGTCAAAGAAACAGAGGGGGGTGGAGAGAAAGGGAGCGATAAGGAGAGGGGAAAGAGGGGTGAGAAATGAGAGAGATTCCTCTGCATCTCTGATTTGCTTGGGTGATATTCATCAGAGCGACAGAGCGTAGGGGAGGAATAGACGGAGGGAGGCAGCAGCAAGAGAGGAGGAGGGAAAAGAGAGGAAGAAAAAGCAGAAGTATTTTTTTGTTTCTATAAGCCATTTGTTTTTATTAAGCTTCCCTGCCTGTCCTTGTAGCTGTTTCCCCGTGCTCTCCACTGGCTTGTATTTGTTTATGTTCGGTTACAGGGGCATGCCTATAGCGGTATTTACAAGCATAAAGCAAAGCGTTGCATTCAAAATGTCTAGATTTTATTTTTATGTCTTATGGTTTGACTACAGCGAAGAAAAGGGAGAGGATGCAGAATTCACCCTGCCTGAATTCTACACTTTTATTTAAATTTAGTTTTAATTGGCCTTAAAGGTCTTATTGATAACATTTTTATGTAGATTAATATTTGTTTAAATAATACACCTATACAGACTTTAGAAAGTATGGAATAAAGTATATTTCTTATAAAAAAGAATATTTTGAATTAATCATTTACAAAACGTTGGCAGGTCCAAAATGAATGTTTTGTTTATCTCTGTGGAAGATATCTGACGTTATGTTGGTATCGCATGGTATCTCTGGGTCGTCAGTTAGTGTGGAAAAAACAGTGAAATGGCTGAGATTGACAGTAAGCGACTGGCAACGACTTATTGTGAAGTGATTGCAATGGAGCGGGGGAGGGAGAATGCAACATCTAGTGGCTGAATGTTAGGGCTCCATAATTAATAGAATATTAATCACGATCACGATTTTGGCTTCCCACAATTAAATGAACATGATGACAGTGAGATATTGACATTTAAAATGCGTGCTCCATTCATTGAAAATTCTCCTGCATAAATCAAACACTTCCTAAACTAACAGCTAGAGATGCACCGTCAATCAGCAGCCGATCGACGCCGGACGGTTTTCAGTAGAGAGAGCTAAAGACCTCCATTATCCGAGGTTCCATTGAGATACACTATGATGCGTTCAAGCTCTGCTCAGTACAAATGAGTTTTGGGTGATGGTAAATTATAACGCTATCTTGATGCGTTCAAATGTAATCTTGTGTAATGTAGTTTTTGGCGGGAAACTTGAATAAATCCAGTTGTTTGAAGGAGATTTTTTCACATATTAGAGAGAGAATTATGACATGTTTAACTTCCTAACACTAGCTCTAAGCAGCTTATAATATATCATCAAAACTACTGATGCCAAGATGTATTTTGAGCAAAGCAAATATTTAAATACAAATACAATCATTTATTTCCTAATAATTTATGCAAATAACCACTATAGATGACAATAACAAAGTAAAAACATAACATTTAGAGTTTTTGACATTATGAACATTGAAGTGAGAGCAGCGCTCAGTTTATTTAAATGTGAATTTAAAAAAAAATGTTTTATCCCTAATCTATACATAATCATGATAAATAATTGTGATCTCCATATTGATCAAAATAATCGTGATTATCATTTATAGCACCTTTAAATTATATATTTTCTTGATGTCAACAAATCCCATGAAAAGACTGAATCCAATCCAAATGTCCCCAATAAATGCACATTTACTCCTGTGTGAGTAACGTGTGCTATAGGAATGTATGGGGCAGAGAAATCAGAAAGTATTCAGAGATGGAGAATAATGCCAGTCTTATTCTTTAATGTAAAATGAGACTATTTCATTTGAAAAAAAAGCCACTTCACTGCCGTTGAAGTGGAGTGGTCATTTGAAATAAGAGCACATGAGTATTATGGAAGGTGAAGGTGGTTATAATAGCCATGGTCTAAAAAGCTTCAAGCTGTGAGGAGAAACAAAGCTGAAGAATATTAAGAGACTGGGTGCAGTGCAGTGTGGGAGAAGAAGCTGGGAGAGGATGAGGGATGCAGGGAGAGGGAAGGAGAGTGGGAGAGCGAGGGAAGGAGGGAAGGAGGAGGAGGAGGGGAGGCAGAGGAGAGGGAATGTGACAGAGTGGTGACAGAGGGAGAGAGCGGAGCGCTGTGTGTGTCAGGACTGTGTGTGTCTCTGTGCTCGTGTCCCCAGGCGCAGGCAAACATTAGCTGCATTAAGTGAGCTGACAGGTCCCTCCCCATTACCACTACTGGTGGCCCAGGGAAGAAGAGAGAGAGAGAGAATAAGGGGGGGAGAAATGGAAGACACTGTGGTTCTTACCAAACTGTCTGTACAATTCAAAACACATGATGTGCGTACCCCCCTTCTGTGCACATATATTATGACATATTTGCATAGAAACGGTGCCTGCACAAAACAATTTTCATACATTTTTGCATGCCGGCCACAAAAAAAATGTATGACAATCTAAAACTTGCAAAAACACACATACTGTATACCACACAAACATACATTTGCTCTAAACTCCTGCTGCACACACAGTACGAATTCCCTCGGTGTGCAGAAAAACACACCCCATACATCATCCACAATGACAGCCATGTACTGTCTCTCATAAGAAGGTGTAACTGAGTTTATATACTGTACGCATGTGTCTCTCTCTCTCTCTCTGTGTGTGTTTGTATGCACGTGTAGTGTATCATTCCCTCTCTGCTTAAATATTGATTGTTGTCTGGGGTTCAGGGTTAAAGACCATCTGCTGCCTCCACCCTTCAATTATTCAGTCACACCACCACCACACCCTCTCAACCCCAACACACACACACACACACACACACACACATACACACACAAATTAGCCCCTGGGGGCATATTTCCTTATTCAGTGTGTCGTAATAGCCTAATACTATGCATACTACACTGTACAATGCAAAATGGCTGAGTTATCCGTCACTCTGATGGAGTCTCCTTCCTCATGTTCCTTCATGACAACACACACACACACACACAGATGGAGCACAAATACACACTGTCCATTACGAGTTTAGCTGCTCGCTGTGGAGTGGCAGGAGGTCAACCCCTGCTCTCTGAGAAAGCAGTAATCTGCTGGGGGCTCGGAGTTAACATCGCACTGTGTTAAGGCCGAATCCTCTGACCTGAACAAGAGCACAGAGGACAATAATGAGATGGGGGGTGGGAGGGGAGGTGATGAGAAGGAAGTGCAAAGAGGAGGCCGAGTTTGTAGGAGAGAAGAAGAAGAAGAAGAAGAAGAAGAAGAAGAAGAAGAAAAAGAAGAAGAAGAAGCAAAGCAGTGAAAGACAGTGAAGGCAAGGGAAGTTGTTGACCTCTGGCTATATGGAGCTTGTCGCTATAGTGCAGGCAGGGGGGAGAGAGGAGTGGTGGTGGGTGAGGGGGGCTGTTTGTTAGTAAAGATGTTTTTCCTCAAATGCAATGTCTCCGCGCCGCAGTCTGCGAGCGTGCACGTACGTGTGTCTGTGTGTGTAATCTCCCCGGGCAAATCCCTCTTTAGCCAAAGCAGGGAAGAATAGAGAAGAAAAGGAAAAGCCATCTTTATCCAAATCCAATTGCAGCTGGAAGGAGAGAGTAGAGTGAGGGAGGTGGAGGAGGAGAAAAGAGGAGGAGGAGAAGACGTTGTAATTTGTCTGAGGGATTACAAGGAGTGCTGGCAGAACATGACTGCTGACTGTGTGTGTGTTTGTGTGTGTGTGCGAGCCATGGCCTAACCCCATGAATTCAGAGCATAACAACATCAGAGACAGTATTTTAGCAACAGAACTAGAGCAGAAAATAAAGAATATTTCCGTAGAGCCCGGCTCACTCCAGGTAAACATCAAACTCTCCGTGTGATTCAGTTCATAATAACAGCCGGGAGGTTGACTCGGAGGGCAGACGATTAACCCCTCTCTTTAGCCCAAAGTCATTATTACTTATAATCGTCTCTTTCATAATAGATCAGAGTTCCTTTGGCTCCACTTTCATGGCATTAATGGTACCATAAAAACACAATTACACATTCATATCACAGCTAAAGCAAACTAGACACAAGACTGGGACCCACAAACCTCTGCTGAGGGTTACAGTGTTGTGCTGCTACAAGGCCAGAAACATGGCAATAACGTGGCAGCAATATGGCAGCCATCAAATCCTGCCTAATATCAAGTGTGTGCTTGAACACAGCAACTGTGTGGACCAAATATACGCTGTAGACAGACTACAGTTTGTTTCCAATAGCTGTGTCCATTTAACATCAGAATTCAAGTTGGTATATTACTCGTTTGTTTTTTTTCAATTAGCAAAGAGCAATGATCAAAACATATAAGTATTCGTTTATCTACTGTAAGGGCGCGTTCACAAGCCATAGCCCATTTGACTAGTCCGAATCAGAGTGAAATTGCTGCTTTTGGTTTGTTTTCTATTTAGTCTGGTTCGGTTTCACAGTGCACAAAGTAAAGTAAACCAAATTTAAAAAAAATAATTAGCTAAGGGGCATGTATGATGGAACAAATTTTTCTTTTTCGTCTCGAGAGGTGCCATTTCTATGCAGGGAATAGCAGACTTTGATATATTACTGTCAAAGTGTTTTCACTTTCACTAGGCACTGATCAACTGTACACACAAATTCGTTCTACTTCAGTTTATCTCCAATGACTTTATAAACAACACTATTTTTCAGGACTTTATTTAGCGTATTCTGTGTTTTCTGTTCTCTTCGGCCCAGATGTCAAGCAAACATCGGACTTTTGCAGAAGTCCAGCTCTGTCCTCTCTCACTCATGTTTGTAAACCTGTCATTTACCTGTGTCCATCTCAACAAATGTACACACAAGCAGTATGTGTTTTGGTTCGCTTGGAAACGGTCCGAGACCATCTCTCTCAAGCGGTCTCGGACTAGTGGGTTTTGGTCCGCACCAGAGAACGATTCCTGCTTTCACAACCGCCCAAACAAAACGCACCAGGGGTTGAACCGCACCAGAGTTCCATTAAAACGGCCTAAATGTTGGCTTGTGAAAGCGCCCTCAATGGAAAATATGTCATTTATTTGGAAAGCTTTAATTTTGGACCCACACAAAATGTGATCGGACACACAACAAACAGGAATAAATCCTTCAACTTTAAAGTTGCTAAATTCGAAATTCAGAGTATATCTATGATTGAGGGATTGCCTCCACATGTCACTCAACATGACGACTGCTGAGCCGACAGCTAGCAGTTAACAGCACGAACAGTGCAAACGAAGGCAACAGTGCTAACAGTGCTGACAGAGCTAACAGTGTTAACCTGTGAGGGAACCGGATGGTGGGTGCTATGCCTTCCATGATGACGGCGTGGGTCAGAATGGCGTTATCAGCGGTAGCCGCCGTATGAGAGCAGTGCAGAGCAGCGACCATTAGCTAGCCAGTGGGGCACAACAAAGAGACTCATGTGCACTAACATGCAAGCACGGCCGGACCGTCTACGTAAACAAAGCACAGAGGAGCTTGGATTACAACACACATAGAGGGATAGTGACTTCGTTCACTGATCAGGTAGACATTACTCCTCTATATCTTTGCATTGCAAATTGATGTTTGCTGCTATATTAATGCTCTGAATATTGAATTTAGCACCATTAAAGAGGTATCCAGACTGCTGAAGGGTTCGGGAAAAGAGAGAAAGAAAAGAAACAGGAGGAATGGAGTGAGGGAGCTGAAAAATGATTGTGGAGGAGAGGAATGGGCTTCAGGCCAGAGTTTGGGTGCCATGGTTTGATGTGATGTGACTGTATGACACACAAGAACGCATATATCTGCCTGGAGCAGGGTAAGAGTTAAGGACAGTGGAGTCAGATAAGTGTCAGTGTGAAACAACATCAGTGTCTTTCTCTGTCTCTGTGAGTGACAGTGATACAAGGCAGTCTGCCCCTTGCACATCTACACACTCACATACAAAAACACAAACACACTCACACACACAGGTGCCCAACGGCTCTATGCTGGAACAGCTGTTTTGCTGTGACACGCAGCATACCCTGCACATCACATCAGATACACAGCAGCTCCTTACCCAGAAACTCGTGGACCACAATGACACACAGATACTGTCGCTTGCTTTACCAAATGCTGACACACTCTTCTAGGCATTTTATACTGTCAAGTTGCATTTAACAGATACACCGTCACACACATATCTATGTGAAGTATTGTCCTGCAGTATTCTGAGAGGACATGCAGTAAAATAGATGCACCTAGGGTCAATACTCAAAAGTAGAGATACAGTAGAAGTAGTTTTGGGCAAAATGACAATATACTACAATGGGATTATAAAGATTTGTTAACTGATCGCGGCTTTGCTGCAGGTACAGTATATCGTTTATCCAAACGAATGATATCTGTGGTTGTATGAAGCCGTTGTGAGGCAGTGTGAGGAGGGCCTTAGGCCATACTACTAATAACATTAATGATAACTCTGCTTTATTCAAGTGTCCAAGTAAGCCACGACAGTGTGACAGTGAGCCAACATGTTCAATACCAGGACTTTGAAATTGAAGCAGCTAAACGGAATTTAGCCATCATTAATTTTATTGTTTACATCTGTGCTTTTCCTACTTCAATGAAAAAAGTTGGTTGGATTTATAGGATTTTGATCAGGTTATTTATATCTATACCAAATTATTACTAACTTTTTATAAAATATTTAATATCTCTATTTATACAACTGTTGTCATATAAAATTACATACACACATCATTAAAGATATTATCCCATCCTAAGTAGGTTTGGGTTTTGGTTACCGCTTCCATTTTTGATCGGGTTCCAATTTCACAATATACCCTAATTTGCTAAGCGTAAATCAGTGGTTCCCAACCTTTTTCCTTAAGGGACCTCTTTTCTACCATTGAGTAAACTGACGACCCCTGACTAAGTGACATTTTACGGATATTTCATATTATATTCAATGCATAACAACAATTGTACAATTACACCCAAATAGTGAACTCAATAACTGTAGGAAGATTGTGTAAAAACAAGCGATTTGGATGAATTTTGAGCAGATTATTTCTTGTGATTATTGCATTAGACATGAGGTTTTCTGTCATTTTTAGGAACTTTTAATACAATTCTTTGTATTACGTTTTATTTTTATTATTTATTTATTACTCTGACGCCTGGTCATTGTTCTATTAGCTGTTTGGTTGTTTTAACTGCGCACTTTTAACATTTTTAAATAACAATCCAAACTTTAAAAATAACAATTTAATTTAGTCTGATTCGCATAAATGAATGAAATGCTGAGATATAGGCCAACTGTATATTTTTTTTAAAGTTGGCTTCTACCCCTTAAAATCAAGAAGGCCTTGCAACTCCCAGTGAACCTTTGGTGACCCCCCAGTTGGGAACCAGTGGCATAAATGATTGAAACTTTTTTCTCTCCTCCCTCTTATTATTGGATTTTACTGGATTTAGATTTGATGAAATACTGTCAAACCCCAACCCTAATCTTAAATAGAATTATATTTTTTCATAGATATACCATAACAGGCATATAATATGCCTAAATTAGAGCACTTCCATACCTTTTCTGGCCTGGGTGGGACAGGAGAAAACACTTATCAGGGTTCACTTCCCAGCAGAAATGTTTCTTGCTTGGCCTTGCTGAATACAATTGGCAGTGTTTTATAGGTGGGAAGCTGTTGAGGGATCAAATCCTTGTTTCATCAATAGCAATTCATTCAGTTTGTTCTATCTACACAGTACCGTCTCTACTCCCTCCTTGAACCTAGAGTAGGAATTAGCAGCAACAAAGGCTGCAGTGGGAATTGGTCATTCAAAACTGGGAAATAAAATTTGGCCTTCTGATTTGCTCAATAAACTATAATAATCATTTTAATCTTGCTCTGGCTTTAAAAAAAAACTTGTACTGAACAGTGTAATGCCAAGTGAGAAACTTTGTATTTCAAAAGATACAAGTGTACAAGACACACATATGAACACACAAGCACATAATACATTTGCACATGCACGCAAGCGTTTATACCCACACGCATTCAATGAGGCACATTATACAGATGTGTCATTGCAGTATCACTGCAGTATCAAGGTGATTCCTTTATGCTGCAAAAGCCTTCAGTTCCTCTGCTCCTTCTTTTCTTTTGACTACTGCCTTTAGTCCAACAGTCTAATTACCATCTTGTATGGAAATTTAACAAAGAGCAATCACTCTTTAGACATGTAGCTAATGCTCTTACACAGAATGACTTACACTGAGTACAACAATTGAATAAACTTCAATACCTAGCTCAGTACGAGGAAAAAGCAGCTTTAACAGTACTCCTGTGATCATAGAGCAATCAGAGAAAATGTGATGGAAATATGTAGTATAAATATGTAGAATAAATTAAGTTATAAGTTATAAATGAAAGAAGGGAGATGGGGATGTGTGGTAGTTCATATAATAATTTTGTTGCCAGGGCAACTCAGCTGCTTGACTGAAATGGGAGGTTCTTTCATCACTGGGGTGCTGCAGCATCGCCAACGTACATGAGATTTTGAAGACATTGGTGGACATAAAGGACAGTCAGGGGGATCCTTAAGGCCAATGTCAGCATGCTCCATGTATAGACAAGTTTGTACTTGCTGGTGTCTTGAGTCTATAAATTATTATCTGCTGCGATGGTGAGACCAAGGCGAGAGAGCTAGACTTGCAGGCTGCAGAAAATTATGATTTGTGAGAGAAAAAGATCCAGAGAGATTTTGTGTGTAAATACAAGTAATAAAGTTATAGGTAATGCCATCTAAATTATGTTTTTTTCCCGTCTTTAATATAGGTTTATGATCCAGTTTAAAAATCTGTTTTAATCTCCTGTCTTTTCTACTTCTTCTTTGTTGTCTCCTGTTGCTCAGGTAAACCCATGCTACTCTGTCACAAAGCCACAGGTAGACTCTGAAAGACGGGACGAGATTCTGAGTGCTTTTCTATGTTTCCCCTCTCTGCCTCTTCTCCTCTATCAGATGAATGGATTGAGGTGAGGAAAAAATTGAGAGAGGGAACAACAGGGAGAAAAAGACAAAGAATGTAAGCCCCCATAGCAGCACTTAAAGTATGTCTGCATTATTGATGAGGAGACAAAGCGAAACATTTATTTATCATCGAGGATGTGTAGAAGTCGAGCCGATCCCTGCAGAGCTGAGAGAGAGAGAGAGAGAGAGAAAGAGAGTAAGTAAGGGTCAAGAGACATAAAGAGGCCATGTTGAAAGAGAGATGTCTACGGAGGCTTGAGTGTGTTTTGTGTGGGGGGATACAGTAGAAGGTCAAGTCTAAGATGTGCCCTGTGTATTTTCTCTGGTCAGCTGTGGGATTTCCTCAGGGCTGAAGGATCAAGACCAGGCCAGAGAATTATTTATGAGTCCTAAACAGGCTTCCATACTACACTGTGTGCTTAACTCCTCACTACACAAACTTTGATGTTGCAGGCTCAAGTCCATCCCTTGACTCTAGTCACACACTATTCCTGTCTGTCTATGTCTTTGCCCTCTGTCTAGATTTTGGAAATAAAAAAGGGATACAGGAAGGTTTTTTATAGGTTAATTATATTTCTCTATTATTTGATTTGACATTTAATCTATTAAATCTCAAAGAGCACAAGGTGACAACTTTGAATAGCTTGTTTTGTTAAAACAACAATACAAAAAGCAAAGATATTTCATTAACAATTATGTAAATTAAGATAAAAGTCCTAAAGATGTGTTGAAACTGGGGGAGAATTACAGAAAGAAAGGAGTTGATGGGGAGTTCTAAGAGTGAACTATCACATTAACGCATTAACACTCACAGCCACACTCCACACACATGATGAGTGATTACATAGCTAGTTATATATCTAGTCTATATAAACAGATTCTGCATCCACATGTAGAATCTGTTGACAAACGGGACAAGATTCAGAAGCATTCTGGTTTCCGTTTGTAATCCGAGTAGTATTGACCAATCACGTTTGAGCAGGCTTTGTTTGAATGCAGGTGAACAGTCCATGTGGAGGGCAAAAGAGGTGGAACTCATTGGCCAAAATGCAATTTTGCAATCCACCGGCTATCGTCTGACGATGATTCAGCTTTTTATTGGTTTAAAATTAACTTGTAAACTGGCTACTTGTGAAACAATCCGGTCGTACACGTCGTTTCTCAACTCCAACACTAGTCTCAAGTTGCTATACTGACTGTAAACAATGACCAGCGCACAGAAGAGGAAGTCGTGGCCCAGATATCCTCTGGCTACACCAAAACCCCCCAAATGTCGCCCCTTGCCCTCCAGAGGCTTATCCGTCAGACCGATAGCTGTTGGGCTCTGAGACTGCTAGCTAGCTACAGCTAATGTCTGAACAGTCAGTACATTGGCTGTGCAGTCCTAATAAACGAGAAATTCAAAAGCAATCCAGTGCTCAAATTCAAATAACAGAAAATTGGCTAGGTGAGCGATCTGAATGCATGTTTACATTTGAGAAGAAAGAGACAGCAAATTATTAGCATTTTTTTTGCTTGATGCATAATATTAACATTTAATATCTTCTCTAAATAAGCTTTCTTTCAAATGACTAATAGATCTATTGACTTACTGTTTAAAATACACTATAAACCACACATACCGTATATTAGAGACACCCATAATCACAAACTTATCTTTTGCCATTTAGGAGGACAAATTGATTACCAAAGGCTTTAAACTAACCTTAAACAACATAACCACTACATTTCTAAAGACAATCCTAACCTTAACCAAAAACCACTACTTTATAGGAACCAGCTCTGTTGTCCACAAATGGGAGGTGAGTCCCCATAATGTAACTGTGTGATACAGTATATGTCCCCAAAATTAAATCAATACAAGTAGACCTACATACAGTACACATGCACTTCAGCAGCACGGTTGCACTAAATGGCATATGAATGACTGGGTAATTCGCAAGTCATTTCGCGTGCAATAAGAACGCTGTTCTTGCTTTAGGGGTGTCATTTGTACGCCACATAGTCTGTACTGACTGCAATGTAAATGCATCTGCGTAAATATGCTACGCTCAGAGCTAATGACATTGAATAAGTAAGGGATAATGTACAGTGAGCCGTGCATCGCCCTGTCGGGGTTTATTTCACAACAATGACCCGCTAGCTGTACATTATCACGCTTATTCCATGGCTACGTACTTAAGAAATCAATAATTTGACACAAAAACGGTCTGCCAGAGTCCGACATCAGAGCTGCGCCCATAGCAACGGTCTGCTATAAAGACATAACAGACTGTAGAACGCCGTGATTGACCAATCAGAACAGATTATTCAATAAAGCCGTGTAACAAAAAGTGAGAGAGACTGCTTATGGCGGGCGGGAGGGGAGGTGGATGGGACGTGTTTTCCGTACTTCTGTTATGTGGTTTCTGTACATATTTTACTTATTTTCAGACCAACCATGATGTTTTTCCTAAACTGTTACCATAGTTTTGTTGCATTGCGTACAAAATGGCACGTGAAAAGGCTAAAATGCGTTCTCATGACATGCGGAATGTCCTTGTGATGTCGTGCTATTTATACGCCTTCCCACGAGATCAGGTTGCTTTCATGGATGTTGGTTTCTTCACAAACACTAAGGATTTTAGATTGCATGTACAGTAGGTAACAGAAGAACAGCTGATGAATGAACAAAGCTCGTATCGCTCGTAGTTAAGACAACTCTAACATTAACACTAGTTACTATAGCGATTAGGCTTTGTATAATTAGCGGATCAAATTGTCACCTGTCGCAACCACTAGGAACCCTTCACTGCATGTCAGATTAGGCATAATGTTTGGTTTAAATACTGCACATTGTTCGGCTGTGACTGATGGATTTGCGAGGAACTGACGTGTGAAAGTGGCTGAGCATGAATATATGAATGGCACAATTTTATGGACATGGCTATACGTTGTGTGTGTGTGTGTATGTGTGTTTGTGTGTAGGGGAGGCCGTTAGGGGATAAGCACTCAATAACAGCTGACACTGAGCTGCCCTCTGCTCTCGCTCACACAAAGGACTATGATTATATTACTGTTTGACTGCCTGTCCCCCCCTCCCTCCGTCCCCCCCATCATACCCTATACTGCCAAGCCCTCTGTGCACTCAACGGCTAAGATAATTACCACTATTGTGTGTCACACACATACGCACACTCCCATGCAAAGTGTGCCACGTGCTTGCCAGCTCCCCCATCTGTCCCCCTACTCTCTCCCCCTTTTTCTCTCTCCATTTTTATCTGTTTTTGTTTCTGCACCCTTTGACATTCACTATTTGGCAGGAAAGGGGGAATCCACTACAGAAGGGGAAAGATTGGTGGAATAAAGACATGTCATTTTTACTACTTGCATGTACTCAGTGCTGTACAGTATAGGCTGTTTTCAGTGTCAAAATTGATGGTTGTTGTCAATTGGTCATCCTACTCAGTGGTGTGAAATCTGCATGAGAATGATTCATCAGTAGTGTGATGGACTTATTACTGAATGTCAATATTCTTTCCAATACCTGATCATCTCCTCTACTAATCCAATTTCTCCTTCCCTTTCCTCTTCATCAGCCTTGCATGTCCCTTGCAGCCTTTAACCTTTCAATTTAGCCAGGAAGGAAAGAAAAAGAGCCCAGCGTTGAGATTGAGAGTATTGGCGGAGGTGGGGGGGTAGAATAGCGTGTGCGACAGTACTCTGATGTCCCCTTTCTTTCATTCCTACTTCCTTTCTCTCCTCCTCCAGTTAAACTTTAATGCGTTTTCCCGCTCAAGTACTCAAGGAAACTCCTCAGAAATGGCTTTGGTTGCAGAAACACCAGAGTGGTTGTAGTGTGGCTTCTGTGTGTTTGTGGTGGTACTGTAAGAGAAGGAGATTTAAGTGGTTAGTGGCTGTGTATGTGTGTGAGGGGGGGTGGGGGTCACAATATGATGTCGGAGTGGTGTTTACACGAGCGAGCGAAGCCGCAGACAAATGTAGCCATTAATACCGAAACCATTTTCCACCATTTCTCCATCTGCCTTTTCTCATCCTTCCATCCCGTCTCCTCTACCTGCAGGAACAAACACATACCTGGATAACACACACACACACACACACACACACACAGCCTCACACACTCTCTCTGTGTGTGTGCGTGTTGAAGGTTGAGGTGACCACCTTGAGAGTGTGTAATTGTTTAATAGCCTGAGAGCTCCCATGTCTACCCCAGAGGCCTTTGCTCGCTGAAGATCGATCAAATACTCTGGCTGCCGGTGACAACTTCGAAGACACACACACACACACACACACACTCGACTAACAGCGAGTGCTGCTACTGGAGAGATGGACAGAGACAGTTAAAGGGAAAGAGAAAGAGAGAGTGAGAGGAAAGAGGAGTACCTCCCTTAGCGGCTGCCATGTGGCTTTAGCCATCTGTTGGCAGAGTCTAAATTAATTAGCTCCACTCATTACTAGTTTGCAAGAGGCCTGCAGTCTAAACCAGACACAAGCTCTCCAACTTCTCTTTCTTACAATCACTTGTTCTTTCACCCTCTTTCACGACTAAAAACCTTCTTAACTTTAGATTTAGACCCTGAAAGCCCACAGTGTTTACTCTTATAATCTACTGTGACACAAAATTAAAGAGGTGTAAAGTTAAAACTCCCATCTTAAAGGAACAGTGTGAAACATTTCGGGGGATCTATTGGCAGAAATGGAATTTAATATTCGTAACTATGTTTTCATTAGTGTATAATCACCTGAAACTAAGAATCGTAGCAGAGAACGGACAAACCAAACACTGGCTCTAGAGAGAGCCTTTTACGTTACCTGAAGGCCACCGTAGTTCTCCGACACGCTTGTGAAACTGCTGTAACGTGAGCCGCAGAGTGCAAAACCGTGGTGATGTGACTTCCGTTGCTCCTAAAGTAGCGTTTTAATGGTAAGGATGGCCTCTGAGTGAGGCGAACGGCGTTACCACAGTTTTGCACTCGGCGGCTCACATTACCGCAGTCTTGGAAAGGAAGGAGTGAACGGAGGGGTACTCAGTTGGTTGCAATCTGCAACCACACCACTAGATGACGCTAAAACCTACACACTGTCCCTTAACAAAACTGACCAGGTCGTTCTTTCTTAAGGTGTGTTCAAACAGAACATGCAATAATGCATACAAAATCAAAGGAAAGACGCGAGTCGGCACGAATAGATGCAAATTTGCCCGGATGGCGTGAACTGGGGCAAAGACGCATCTACTGAAGTTGAAAATGTTTTTAACTTGATCAAAAATTCATTCTTATCCTGTGGCATTATGAATATACTGTATTTCATAAGGAAAAAGGAGAGAGATAACAGAAAGAACTGTAGTTCCTAGAGAGTTCTGACATCATTCAGAGGCTGAGCTGAACACAAACAGACTCGGTCGGTGTGTCGGTTTCTAGCTAGCTAACAGCTAACACCTGCACAGCTGGAACAGACTGCTAAAACGGTCCAGAGATGACATTCGTGGAGCACACCAATACGGAGGCCGTTTAAACACTAGGCGAAAAGACAAGAGAAGAAATTGTGTATTTTTTACATAAAGGAATTTCAACTATATACACTCAAAAGCTGAGCAACTCTTATCTCCGTTCCCTTTATATACGTGTTGCACTGCTCTGCATGATTAGAAGAGAAGTGCCATTTGAAATTGTATTCCTTGAAAACGGCAACTGAAATAGGTTGAAATGCATTGAGCTCCACAAAAAAGAACCAGTTGTCCACATCTCTTGAAGCTGTCTGTGCTCCAGATCAACTTTTCTTTTTAGGTTTAGAGAGAGACATTTTGGGAGTCGTTTCGTATAAAATCAGAACCAATCATTGTTTATGTTGACAAGCTACACAGTGAGGTGCACCTTGCTGAATGTTACATTTGAAGTAAAGATCCTGTTTTATGGTCCAATTTTGCAGTCTTGCTAGAAAGATTAAATATTATTCTAAAATAAAAGGCTGAATCAAAATGGGAAAATGTAAAGAAATAAGTTGTGGGTCAGATGTAAAAGATAAATTCTAAAAGATGTGGAGGGGTCCTATGAAATTGTCTCATGGATCGTGGCCCGGTAGTTTGAGACCCTTAAAATCCACAGTGTTTATTGTAATAATCTACTGTGATGCTAAATTTAAAAAAGGTGTAAAGTTAAATCTCCCATTCAAACAAAAACAAATCCACAACCAGAAAATCTCAGTGTTGACACTAAACGGAAGACATGCTCGTGTTATCCCTCTAGGCGCACCTTCCCTCACCCCTCACCCTCCTCTCCCTCTCTCTCTCTCTCCCCCCTTTTCTCTCTCTGCCCTCTTATCCTACTTTTCCCTCTCATCCTTGGGGAGTGCTCTGTGCCACCGCGGCGACGACAGATGGGGCTCAACATCATCCAGAGCGAGAGGGAGAGAGAGAATAGAGGGAGGTTGCATTCATTATTTACATCACTTGGTATTGGAATATTAATGCTAAAAGCAATCGGGCAACCCTTCATTAAATTAACTGGAGATGTAGGGAAAGAGACGAGAGGGTGAGATGGAGGGATGTGTGTGGGGGGAGAGGGAGGCAGAGACAGTGGGAGAGGAAAGAGGAGCACACTCTGTTAAATGGGCCCTAAAATTAGTGAAGCAAAAACACCTCCATTAAGAAAGCCTGCATCTCTCTGCTCCCTCCCTTCCTCCACTCTTCTCTCCTCTTTTTCTGCTCTCTTTTAAACACCTCTTTCTCTCTCATACGCACAAAAAAAATCACTGCTTTACCCACAAGTGCCTGCTCCGAAAACCTCTTTGAGAAATATGCATTTCTGTGCTGTCCCTCTTAAGTGCCTGTTCAAAATTTAAACATGCTTATGGTGGCAGAATGTGTCTTTGGTCCCCATGTGCATCTCTCTGGAGAGTACTCCTCTGTCTTTCACTCTCTCCATCACTCCCTCCTCGGCTCTTTTTCTTCATGCTGCGTCTCTCTCTCTCTCATCACTTCATCTTACCCCTTCCTTTTCCTCCCATCTCTCCATTTTTCTCTCAATCTCAACCTCATCTTCTACCTGTCAGCAAACCCCAATATTATTGTCACACATACAAATGCGTACAAGCCGAATGTGCGAGCATGCATGAACGAACGCACATATGTACGCAGACGCACAACCGTGCATACATAAATGTACAAACTCATGCACACAGACAGTATAAGGACACATCCACACACACACACACACACAGACACCGACAGTGGCAGAATGGTTCTCTCCTGCACAGCAACACATTGCGTATATGCAGAGCCACTCTCCCTATTAGTGGAACGCTGCTACGCGCTGTTGACTTCTGAAGAGGAAAACATACAGTCATGTCCACTGGTTATCAACTGATGCCACAATTACCCACCCCTCCACCTGGCACCCGGCCCTTCACACAGCGTGTGTGCACCGTGTGAGTAATAGGTAGGTGACTTCTGTATATGAAACTATAAATGATCATAATGACACCCAAGAAATTCATGTAATTGAAAAATTAGGTCACTTCCTATTGGTGGAGGGAGATCAAAAATGGAAACTGAGGCTTCCAGATGCAAATGAGGTCCCAGTGACTCTTGTGAGGTCTTAAATAGACACGACTAAAAGCTCAGGATGATTCTCGTGGTTACTGGTAGACACTTGAATCTATGTAGTAGCTATACCAGATTTTATCAGCTTGTTTTAACTACTATACTACCATGACATACCACCATTATTTCTAGTCTTTTTTTTAAGCACAACTGATTTTATACACCATCCAAGCATCAATTCTCTGTACCCTCTTATGTTCAGGGTGAAGACAGACTGCAGGGTATTGCACCATGCATGAGACAAAAAGCAGTACAATGGGCACAGGGCAAGGCATTGTGTGACAGAAGGAGAAATGCATGAAGCTTTCCTGATCTACAGGAAATAAAAGATTAAAAAAGCAAAAAAATACATCAATATCAGTAAGACTTAAAGTGATGAAAAGACTAAAAGAATGCATGAAAACAAAGGAGCTTGCATGAAAATATCAAATGCTTCAAAAAGCTGAAACTAGTAGAACATGATCCTCTGACAGTCTGCTTCAAATAGTTTAGAAACACAATCTGGCTGGATAAAACCTGTCCGTGAATGTGAAAGAGAAAAGCAGCATTTTGAAAGCAAAGGAAACCAAAGGTGCATTAAGCCCTGCATAGGGAGCCATAAGAAATAGTTGCATCACTGGAGAAGGAGAAGAAGAAGCAAAGAAGAATGTGTCAGGGTTAAACTGTGTGTAAACAGTTGCTTGCTTACACATCCAGCAGACACGGAGCAACGTGAACGTCCCATTGGAGTTTCTGACCACCTAATGCAAGTGTAATATTTACCAAACCTTTCAGCTTTGGTTTCATCCACTCAACTTCCTGTATCAGCCACTTGTGTACTTTGTCTCTCTGCTGTTTTGACAAGCAACATACCCAAGGGTAACATACAGAGCAGATACTCAGTTTATCTGAGCTAGTATCAAACACTAACCCTCAATAGACTTTAAAGATGGCTAATACACTTCCTCTCTTTCAATCTTGACTGGCGATCCTCTTGAGCTTGTGTGTGCTGCTTTTGTGCCACTATTGACAGTTTACACTCCAGAGTGACCGGTTACTCGTTGGTGGGGTTACTTGGTTTGAGATTCAACAATCAATCGATTAGTTGTCAACTATTTTATTAATAGTTTGAGTATTATTATTATTTTCTTTTTTAAATAAGTCAAAATTCTCTGATTCCAGATCCTTAAATGTAAATATGTTCTGGTTTCTTTACTCCTCTATGACAGTAAACTGAATATCTTTGAGTTGTGGACAAAGCAAGACATTTGAGGATGTCATCTTGGGCTTTCGGAAACACTGATCAAGTTTTTTTACCATTTTCTGACATTTTATAGACCAAACAACTAATCAAGAAAATAATCGACAGATTAATCGACAATGAAGATAATCGTTAGTTGTAGCCCTAAATTGGTTAGCTGCACTCCTCTGTGATAGCTCACTCATTGGCTTGTCTGAAGCTGAGCAGTAAAGCACCGCAGGGCCTGTAAGTACTTCCCTTATTGTAAATTCAGATTTTAAAGGGGACATATTGTGCTAATTTTGAGGTCCACACCTGTTTTTGGGGTTTCTCCTTGAACATGTTTACATGCTTTAATGTTCAAAAAACACATTATTTTTCTCGTACTGTCTGTCTGAATATACCTGTATTCACCCTCTGTCTGAAACGCTCCATTTTAGCGCCTGTCCCTTTAAGCCCTCCTTCCGAAAAAGCTCTGATTGGTCAGCATTTTTCGGTCTTCCGCATCTGCGCTGTTGCTTTCTTCGCAGCATCACTGTAGCCAGCGACTCACTGGTCAACTACAAGGTGTATACCTCGGTGGCTGTATAGTTGTGACATCACAACCTTACGGAAATCCTGACGGCTCGTTTAAAGGCACAGTTTCTGAATACGGTCTGTTTGTATTTCTCCGTGGATTGAGCATTTTGATGCACAAAAAGACATGGAATTCTCACTTTCTACAGTGTGGGACCTTTGAATCTGAGGAAATGCTGATGCAGACACCTTTATATGATATTAACTGGAAATAAGCTTAATTAAACTGCTTTAAAAGTATGAAGAAGCAGCTTGAGGCGGTGGGAGCTAAAAAGTTCTATGATAGTTTGTGCTGTTTCCATAGCAACAGATGCTAACCCAATGCTGGAGTGTCAGACTTTGGCGCAGCAGTGATACAGTGTTTTTGTTTACAGATCAGATAGGATTATGTTTGGAATATCAAATGTTACAGATGGCATATGAATATATATAACTCACAACAACACTAGTCACAAACAAAAGAGGAAAAGCAAGACAGACAAATGATACTAAAACAAAAGTGTAATAACACAATAAGTGTAACGTGAATGTAGTTAACTGTCTGGTACCATTAAAGGCATTCTGTTTGCTGGACAACAATCCATTTAAATGCATGGTTAAGCTCAATAATAACAGCCTCTCATACATACACGGTATGAAATTTAATTCTGCCCTCAGCCCTCTAGGATGCCAAATGAGTCAGAAATCTTAAGACAAAGACTTAATAAGACAAAAAGTAATAAGTAAATCACTGCGGAGGAAGACAGATGTACAAAGCGACAAAAAGGTTTGGAGACAGTGATGAGACACAGGGATCACTGAATCCACCATATTGGAACAATGCATGTTTTTCCTAGTCCATAATGTCATATGCCAATATACTGTATCCAAATAAACTGTCACAACATTAAGTTAGCCCTCTGAAGGTCATTCATCCTCGTCTTCTCCTTACTCAAACAACCTCACCTGGATGAAATATTAGCTCATTACTGTTCGCTGCTCTGCTATAGCTCTGTGTTTGTCTGAAGATGTCAGAAAGAAGAAGGGGGATGAGAGTAGGAGAAAGAATTGGGGGTTGGGGAGCGATGGAATAAATACCCGTCTGTTTTCCCCTCAACAGAAATAAACAAGGCGTTCACTTGTCAGCCTGCGAGAGAAGGGCACACTGTTTATGCAGAGCAAAAGAGAGACACACACACAGATGCACACACACATATCTGGAGATGGGTGCTGTTGGCGAGTGGGGGTGCTTAAAGAGGGACACAATTCCAAAAAAATATATGTGTGTATATTCTTGACACTTTGAGAAGCACTTGATATGTAGCCCTTCCTTTGTACAGTATGGCTGTATGCCTAAATTATAGTACAAGCATTATGAGCGTCACTTCCACTATTTTGATCTCAAAAATGACATAAAAACATATCATAAAAAGTTCAAAGTCAAGGCCACTTTCCAGATATTTTTCTTGTAGCCATGTAAGAAACATATTAAAACTGATAAGCGACATGTGTATGACTGTTTGAGACCAACTGATTGGACCTGGAAACCTAACTTGGTATAAAAACAGCAGTGTTCCTCTTACGAGATGGCGGTGCAGCATTCGGTTTCCCAGGACAAAAGAAAAATAAGTTTGGAGGGAGAAGGAGCGCCAAGACAAATCAGTTTAGTGCCTACTGTTTTCCTCCCATTCGTTCTATTTTACAGCTTCTAATGTCATCGTCGGGGTATTTAAGTGTGCAAGCGACTGTAGCTATTACAATATATTTTTATTTTGCGGAGAGGCTGCACACTGACATATATTGTATTTTCAACTTGGCAGCAGAGATGTAGTCAACAAGGATGAATGAGCTGTAGTGCGAGCACTCAACTGTCAATCTGTGCTCATACACAAGAGCTTTGTCCACAAGAGTGGGTGGGGGGGGCGAGTGTGCATGTGTGTGTACGTGCGTGCCTGTGTGCGTGCGTGTGTGTGAGGCCGACTCCAGAGAGAATGTATCAAGGCTACAATGACTTTCAACTGAAATGTATATGAGATTCAAATTACATTCTCTTTTTCCTCTTTACTTTCCCTTCCCGCACCCCTCTCCCCCTTCCTTTGTCTTCTGGGAGCCTTAGTCAGCTAAGCTCAGATGTAAAAAGATTTTCTTCTCTCTCCGTCTCTCTCTCTCTCTCTCTCACACTCACACACAAAACACACACAGTCTTAGCCAAAGGGCAGTTGGATGTAGGTAAAAAACAGGTGAAACCCCATTTAAAGTTACTTAGATACCGCCAACAGCCGGCTAGCCTGGCTCTGTCCATCGCTAACAAAATCCGTCCACCAGCAACACTAAAGCTCACTGTCGTAAAATGACATGCTGTGGTTTTGCATGGGGTTATGTTCGGGCCTATTTCATGCCTGGGAGTCCTGGAGGCTTGACGTTACCAGGCAACCAGCGGAGACGCCAGGAAGTAACTGGATCTTACAAACAACTATTGCCTGTTTAGACCAAAGCCTGATATAGCGTATTCCTCTGTGCCACAGACCTCCATTGTTGTCCAAAAACTATTAATAACACATCAATGAGTCACACCATTGCACCGGACGACATGTTCCTTCATTACCATGAACACTGGCACTGTAGTGCATTTTTAGTCACTCCCACATACACCGTCCTGCTACCGCACCAAAGCAGTGGGCATCAAACAAATGCACTAGTGAATACACCGTTCTTAAAAACTATAGTGCCCAGCTATTTTAGGTATTTTTTTTAGCCTTTTTTAAAACATGAAAGTATACATTTGTGACCAATTTTTAAAGATGTGCATCTTCAGCCCGTTTTCATTCCCAGGGGATCAATTACTGGCGCTTTGTCACGGCGGTTGCCGTTCGATACAACCGCACAAAGCACGACGCACCGGGCTTTCCATTAACTACAATGTAATACCATCTGCAGCATCAGTAAACGCTCAGAGAAAGTGCTGTGGTGACGTAGTTTAAAGAGCGAAAGAGACACAGGGACACACTCTACAAACAAAGTAATTTTAAGCCCAACCATGTTGTTTTTTCCTAAAACTAACGAGGCTTCGTTGCCTAATCCTAAGCAAGTGTTTTTGTTTAATTTATATCATTATGATGTGTTTACTGCGACGGAAAAGTGACGCCGAGGGGTCTGACAAAGCGTCATTATGTGACGAGTTGGGATGAGAACAGGTTAGTGTCTTTAGTAGGAACATATGAGCTTCGGGTTGAGAGCCATTGAAAGGCTGGGAGAGAGATTGGCTGACAGTTTACTGGTTTTGTTCTTTTAATGGGATTTGTTGATGATTGCTAGCAGCCTCATCCTTTAATTCAGTTTGGGATGCTGAAATGCACACATTATAACAAACAAAACATGTAATTTAGCCATAATTTATATGGCAAGGAGTGCTATTGATGCAACATGTCTTAGTACAGGAAGTGCGTAAGAAGTGAGCCATTAGCTCAGTGAGGGTTGACTAAGAAGGAGTGGAGGGAGGTAAAAGGGAAAAAACATGGAGGATTCCTCACAAGACACGTCTGAAACTCACATCGCTGTTTTCAAACAATGTCTCCAGTGAGACGGAGTGAGAGGAACAGAAAACTTGCATTGCCCTGGGCATTGTAAAACAATGGCTATGCACATGAACAAAACAGACACACACACACACACACACACACACAAAAAAAAAAGAAAAACTGCACTTTCAAAATACCAAGAGCTAAGGTACAGAAAGTGAGAGCGGAGCGGAGAAAATAAGTAGGTGAGGGAAGAATAGGAAGAGGGCAGGCACGCTGAAAATAGCAGAAAGGGAAGGGAAAATAATGATGCAAAACCAGAGGCGGTCAAGGTGGGCCTGATAAGCGCTTGAGAGGAATAAATGTCAAGTCAAGCAGTAAGAGAACCCGAGGAGGAGGCGGCGGAGGTAACGGAGCAAGTGAGAAAGAGAGATGATGCAAACAAACCAAATAAGGGAACATGAAGGACAAATCTGAAACTGTCTATAATGGATCAGAGCTACTTGCATCATTTCGTCGCAGTGGCTAAATAAAAACCTTAAAAACACTATTGGCTAAATAACCTTTACATGTGTTTTACCCCACTGACTTCTATGAACTATTGACGTGTGTGTGTGTGGGGAAATGTCCGTGTGTGCGCTAACACGCCGGCATATGTCTTGTGGGAGTCCTCAGGGCATCCCATACACCCCAGAGAGCCCATTGATTAGCTATTAATAAAGCATAGAGATGCCATGGCTCACAGGGGAGGTCAACGAGGGCTCACACACACACACACACACACACACACACACACACACACCCGGGCAGCTACACAGTTTAAATGAACAGATATGGCAGAGGTTAGGTGAGGTTGGAGGGAAAGAGCAGGGGCAGGGAAATAGTGGAAGAAACAACAAGAAAATGGAGAGTGTCAAAAAGAAAGAAGAAAAATTGAGTAGAGCAGGTAAACTGTGCCAATCTATTTCACCTGTCTTCTGCCCACTCCCCTACCGAGTTATTCTACCTCTATCTCCCTGTCCTCCTTTCACTTTCAGCCTCTCTATCTTTCTCTCGCTGCCTCTGCCTGTGTCCATTGTGGGCTGCATGTCAGAGCTCTGCTGGCTGTCTACATCCCGTCTTTGATTAGCGGTGATCTATGAGCCCGATGAAAGAAAATGAAGAAGGAAAAGTGAGTGAAAGCGGCGAAGACGGCCGGAAAGAGGTAAGCGAAGGAGCTCCTCCAGCTGATGGATACGACCGTGGTCAAGTCAGGACACATCTGAGCGAGAGAGAAAGAGCGTGAGAGAGAGAGACGGATGCGTCACACAGCACATATTTGCATCTCTCATTCTGCTTTATTTGCTGCAGTTTTCATCCATTTTGTTCCTGGTTCCTCCTCAACCCACCTCCTCCCCTTCGGTCCCTCCACGGGCTACCCTCCCTCCCACCCCTTTCTCCTTCCCTAGCATGTACATCTTCAGGTCACGGGTCATTAAGTCAGCTCCAGAGGGGATGTGTTGGAACAGGATATCTCTCATATTGCCCTGCCCCCACCACGCTACTGAACACAAATACACACAAACACATGCACGTCTGAAATGCTCGAGTCGCTTTCTTTCTTTTTGTTTCTCATTCATCTCTCTTAATAAAACACACAATCCCACAACGGTGAAAAGATAGACACGTTTTTTGGCCTAGTGGTAATACGCGAAGAAAGGTAATGAAGAAGGAGACTGCCAGCTATTAAACATGGATGGACGTAATTCTAAAAAGAGATGCACTGAATACATTTGTGAGGCCTTAAGATACACACAACAGGATATGGTGAGTAACACTGAATGTAAATATAACTATTTTTTGTTTACAAGGAAACTCCACAGGGCACCTTTAAGTCAATAAAGCTGGTGTAGCCAGGTTTATTTTCAGAACTATTTCATATGAGCAACACATATTCACCCAAAGCAATGTGATGTTTATCTGCAAAGAGTTCACATAAATCACATTTTCCAAAGAATGAGAGACTAAACTATGGGCCACTTAAAGGGATAGTTTGGGTGTTTTGAAGTAGGGTTTTATGAGGCAGTTATTCACCAAAGTCACACAATAACACAAAACTAACTGACTGAGTCAGCTGTAGACCGACAACCCAGGTGTTCTGCAAGGTAAAATCTCAGTTTTTTTCAATGGAGTCTGGTGGCTTTGGCAATAGCATAGATGGATACAACATCTTCAGTTCCCCATCGGAAAGGGCTGTCTTCAGTAAGGTAAAGCGGTGAAAATATTCTAAATCTAGCGTACACTTAAACTGAGATTGATTTTTTTTTAGGTGGGCCTTTCTTTTAGGTGTCTAAAATATGTTTTTCTGCCGGCCCTGTCCACAGCAGTTCATCGCTTTACTTCCCTACAGTAACTCCTGTCTGCTTCTCCAAGCTGGGTGCATGCCGACCATCATCTACTGTAGGGAATACATCTACTATGGATAAGTACCTCATACAACCCCACTTAAAAACACCCGCACTCTCTCTTTAAAGCTAATATATAATCTAATTCCATTACTTTTTAGATAAAGCTACAGTACGTACCTATTATCAAATTAAAGTTATAAGCATGGAGCACTGGATAATGTTGGGCATGTGGGTGTTTTTCAAACTGACCAACAAAACGACTTATCTTTAGGAAAGGTCACACAAAACAAATTCACATTTGAGCTCAGGCAGATGTGACAAACACTGTCAGACTCCAGCAAATGCTTGCTTGCAAATTTATACACATACGCACCCATGCACACGCGTACACACACACACACACACTTCTCCACCATGGTTGTTGTGCACTGTCAAACAACATTAGATTGCAAGGCGGTGTCAGTGGGATAATTAGAATAACACATCCACTGTATTCTTCATTATGTGTGTCATCTTCACTTACTGGCTGTGCTTCCTCACTGCCACAACCCTCCTCCTCCTCCTCCTCCTACCCCAACGCCCCCCACCCCTAACACACACACAGTTTTACCCCACCCTAAAAGTCACATGCTTTTTTGGAGGCAAGTCATGATCCCCATTAGTGATGGCCTCAAGTATAGATCTGATTGTCTGAACCCTCATCATGTATGTTTCCTTAATTAGGTTCTCAGGCTGGGGGAGGAGGAAGAGGAGGAGGAGGAGGAGGAGGGGGGGGAATGCAGCAGCAATACACAAAGTTGAAGCGCAGCATCACTGTTTGAGGAAGAGGGTGTTGGCGAGGAGATCGTGGTGGGTGATGAGTAATGCTCTGACGTCGGCACTGCATTTGGCAAAATATCTGACAGCGATTCTGTCTGCTGGCATGTACTTACACTACTATTGTAAGTATATATGCGGGCGGATCCGACGAGGCACATATCCATTCAGTCAGAAAGATGCAGAGACGCACCGCGGTGCTGCAAACACAGCCAGCGATCATCTCATGCACAAAGAATATATACAGTGTAAAATTAAAAGCATGTCGGCCGGCAGGTCAGAAACAAACAGATTCACATGCATGAACCTGCGCACACCTTTGGCTGAGTGCGGTTAATGAATAACTAACTAGCAGAGAGGAAAGGGAGCCATCTTCTCTGAGTAAGGCCAAATGAATTCGCCGAAGCGCTATGCAAATGTTCCCTGGGCTAACGAGACTGCCTGCATGATTGGAGTGCCATTGAAATTCTCCTCGTGCACAGCCCTCTCTCTCACTTCCTCCCTCCCTCCCTCCTTCAATCTCCCTCCATCTCTCCCGCCATTTCAATCTCAACACAGAACATCCATGTTCCTGTGCATGTACACTGTCTGTCTGTCTGTCTGTCTGTCTGTCAGTCCACAAATAACCTGCACATTTATGTCTCAGTGTATCTCAAAAGCTACAAATCGGCGTTTCCTTTTCAACACTCGAATCGTGTCAACCACTCGGAATACAACACTGCGGCCCTATCAGTGCCTGGACAGCAGTGAATGCCCCTGTGTCTTCTTACTCTCTGTCTGTCTCACTAATGCACACACACACACACACACACACACACACACACACACACGCACACACACACACACACACACACACGCACACACAGAGTCCGCTCAAACAGAGTGCGCTCAGAGTCGCTCTGCACCTGTTCTCTCTGTAAAACATCCAAACACGAGTGCTGAATAAATAACCCAACCTAACACAAATAACTGCCAGGTTCACACACACACACACGCACACACACTCACACACACACACACACAGCCCATAAACACACATCAATAAGTAAACACCGCCTATTTCCCCCTGCCCTCTTCCTCCCACCCCTCACACTAGGCACAAACTGCTGCCATCGCAAAGACAAACACACATAGATGCGCTCGATGTGTGTAATGGTTAATGGTCAGAACAGGGATGAATAAAAAAAAGTCAGAGAGAGAAATGGAGGAGAAAGGGTAGGTACGGGGGGGCATTAAGCGCTTGTCAGATGCATCTTTAATAGCGGGACACAGCGGCTTTAGAGCCCCTGGCCTCCTCTTCCTCCCTGGGGTGCTGGGGACAACAAGAAAACACAAGCACACCTCTCTCTTTGTCCATCCTCTCATACGTCCTCATATACCTACCCGCCTCATTCCATCATCCCTCCATCCTATGCCCACTTTGCCATCTGCATAATTTAGCATGTCATGCTTTTGTGCCACTTTGTCTTTTCTTTTTCTGCCTATTCTGCCATTTTTTGTTTTTGGTGGTTTATCTTGTTGTTCACTTTCAAGGTTTGATGGAGTGGAAGGAAAAGACGATGCTTTGTCACTTCATCTCCTAATAAGTGCCTCTGGAAAGGAAGCGTGAGAGAGAGAGGTAAAGTTAAGAAAAGAGTGGATTGACAGAGGGGTAAGATAGAGAGAGGATAGGGCCTCTGCAGAGTGGCCACAAAATGGAGACTGGGACAGAAGCTGCAGCAGCTGTGGTGACGCTACACTTCACAGAGAGAGAGAGAGAGAGAGAGAGAGAGAGAGAGAGAGAGAGAGAGAGAGAGAGAGAGAGAGAGAGAGAGAGAGAGAGGCAGTGTGTGTGAAAGAGAAGGGGGATTAAACAACCTCAATCAATGGATGCAAAAACTCAGACGTCACACTTTTTCCACACCCTTCACATTCTCTCCCTCTCTCTGTCTCCCTCCCACTATACCAACCAATCAATGATTCAATTAGAAGTTAAATCAATAAATCTACATATCTATCACTTTGTGTCTTTCTCTAGTGGCATTCTGTCATTCTGATGCTTCTCCATGTAATACAGCGGAGGTGTGGGAGTACTGTACAATCTCAGGCACACTTTGTGAATCCACAGGAACTTTTGAACAAGTTATGATTCATATTATTGTAATACTCTATATAAATCTTTTCTTAAAATAGAAACAGCATTTTTTAAAAAGAAGCAGATTGAATGTAATTTATCGCTAAACCAGGTTGGTAAAGGCATATTTTCCTTAGCCTGATTTATTACTCTAATATGACTCACACTGTAAACATTTAACGAAGCTACTCAGTTTAATATATTCAACCACAGTATGTAATGTGATTCACATAAACATGGAGTTTGCGATTTCAAGAAAGAAATGTGAAATTGTACAGTATTGGTCCGATTTCTTCATGCATTCCAACATAAGATAAAATAAAACACGTAAAAAGATGAACTCTGTGTCACCGTTAGTCATAAGTCACATTTTCCTTAAAGGTACAGTGTGTAGTATTTGGCAGCATCTAGTGGTGAGTTTGCAGATTGCAACCAACTGAATACCCCTCCGCTCACTCCTCCCTTTCAAAGACTGCGGTAACGTGAGTCGCCGAGTGCAAAACCGTGGTAACACCGTTCACCTCATTCAGGGGCCATCCATAACGTAACACTGCCGTTTAGGAGGAACGGAAGTCAGACGGCGGCTGGCGGTACTGCAGTTTTGCACTCCTTGGCTCACATTACTGCAGTTTCACAAGCGCGTCGGAGAACTACAGTGACCTTCGTTCTGGGCTACTGTAGGAACATGGCGGTGCAACACGGCGGACTCCGTGAAGAGGACCCACTCCCTATGTACTGTAGATATGAAGGGCTCATTCTGAGCTAACGGAAAACACGATTCTTAGTTTCAGGTGATTATACAATGATGAAAACATAGTTATGAATATTATATTCCATTTCTGCTGATAGATCCCCGAAATGCTACACTCTCTTCCTTTAACTCCCAAGAGACTGAACTATAACTACCTATAGCACAAAATCATGAATATGTGAATATTTCCAGACAAATATTTGTTTTATCATTTTGATAACGGCAATATTTTATGAGGAATAACATACCTTAAAGACCAACAGAGTACTGAGGATTATGCTACGTATGTGTATAATAGCCCAACCATTACTAGATTCTTTAGGCCGATACCATTACTCATATTTGAGAGTTTAAAAAAATCCAATGATATATCAGCGAATAGTCATGATTAGGTTTGTTTTGAAACTATGTAACGGTGACAATCTGACAAAATCTCTTTATACTTAAATTTGGCAAGTCTGAAATGTGATTTCTTGTTACTCATCAGCTGACATATACACAGATATCGAAATATCTGCAATAAGAGGATATTTGCCAATACAGTGCATTGGCCCAGTTTATTTACTGGTTGGTAAAACAGGTGAACAGTGTCACCCACAAACCAGAAATACAGACAGACAGAAAGAAAAGTGTTGAAATCTCCACATTTGGAGATAAAAGATTCATTCTCCTGACAGTGATGACATGTACACTACCTGTCACGGAAGTGTACATAAATATGCAGCTATGTCATCTGTGTGTGTGTGTGTGTGTGTGTGTGTGTGCGTGTGTGTGTGTGTGTGTGTGTGTGTGTGTGTGTGTGTGTGCATGTGCGTGCGTGCGTGCAGGGGCTGAGCCGTGGTGATGCACTAATAAAAATCAGGCAGCGATGCATCCTCACACCTTCCTCATTCCACCCGCCGGTTCGCACCCGTTACCATGGTGACCAGATAAAACTCACACTGTTTTAAGCTCCAACTGGAGGAGGAGATGGATACTAACAAAGTGACACACACACACACACACACAGATGAAGTTCCTTCATACACATCCATCAACAGAGCGTCCTCTTTCAGTTCCCTAACTGACAAGCAAACAAATGCTAATTTTCTAACCAACAGCAACACGAGCAAACCATCAATTAGAGGGAGAGACATGGCTAGATATAGAGATAGCAGGGGAAGGGGAGGTATGACAGGGGAGTAAAAACCAGGATAGCCAGTCAACACACAAAGCCCTCCTGCGTTTGACTGTCTGCCTGTCTATCTATCTGTCTACTCCCCCCCCCACCCCACCCACCACACCGCCACACACTGCTCCGTGAACGGGCCTCTACGCAAACAGATTTGGCTGTCAAATACTGACACGACACCCAGGCAGGGTCGTCTCGCAGTGAGGCCAGCTGTCAGCAAACACCCTCCTGCCTCTTCATCAAAGCCCATTCAAACTCAGCTTTATTGACCAACACAGCCGTCTGTGTGACATGTGTCATCCTGTCAAGCCAATACCTTGGCATACACTGTCCCTAATAAATGGCGAAGCACTAGAGCATCTCGAGTGCTATCGAAGGAGAGAGAGCTGTGCACGCCACCAGGAGCTGATAGATGGAGTGGATGGATGGATGGATGGATGGATGGATGAGGGGTGGTGGGCTGGGAGGGGCGCACACGTGCACTCTGTGTATATGTGTGTGTGTGTGTGTGTGTGTGTGTGTGTGTGTGGGGCCATGATGCTGACACAGGCCACCAGTCTGTACCAGGGAGGGAAAGAGATGAGAGGAGGCTTCGAGCCAAAGACGGACGGAAAGAAGAAGAGGAGCACTGTGTTACTAATAAGACCTATTCATCAGCTCTGGAGAGAGAAAGAAAGAGAGAGACAGAGAGAGAGATGGAAAACAAAAAAAGCTCTCAAACATTATCTAATGCAAATTCAGATGGTTTACTGTAGGATGATTACTTTCATTATGGAATAACCTGGAATAACCTGGAATAACCTGGAATAACCTGGAATAACGATTATTTTCTGGTTTAATAGATAAATCGTTTTGTCTATAAAATGTCGATCATGTCTTGTTTTTGCTCGGTCAACAGTCCATAACCCAAAAATACTCAGTTTACAATGATATAAAACAGCAAATCCACACACTGAAGAAGCTGGAACAAGCAAGTGTTTGGCATTTCTGCTTGAAAAATAACTGAAATTGATCATCAAAACATTTGCCAATTATTTTTCTGTTGATAATTGATTAATCGACTAATCAATTCAGCTTTAAAATGGTGTTTCGTATTCTTTATCAGCCCAAGAGTATAGTATATTGTAGAGCTGCAACAATTAATTGATTAGATGTCAACCATTAAATTAAAAGCTAACTATTCTGATAATCGATTAATCGGTTTGAGTAATTTTTTAAGAAAAGAAAGTCAAAATTCTCTGATTGCAGCTTCTTAAATGTGAATATTTTCTGGTATCTTTACTCCTAATGACGGTAAACTGAATATCTTTGAGTTGTGGACAAAACAAGACATTTGAGGATGTTATCTTGGGCTTTGGGAAACACAGATTTCACCATTTTATAGACCAAACAACTAATCGATTAATCAAGAAAATAATCGACAGATTAATCAATAATGAAAATAATTGTTGGTTGCAGCCCTATTGTATAATGTATATAGATAACATACATACATACATAATAATTCTATCCAACTCTTTAACATCTGGACATGATCTGACGTCATGAGGCATAAACTTATGTTTCACATGGAATTATTGATAAGAATAAACAGTAAACATACTGTAATGTATTGTGGTCATATGTTCATAGGGCAAATTATAGTTTTTTTAATTAAAGCATATGGATGACTTGTCCTAATCAGCTTAGTCACAGAAAGCTGCTCATGTGAATATGTGTGTGTGTGTGTGTGTGTGTGTGTGTAGTACATGTTCACACACATGCTCTAGCTTGTTCATATGTGCATGTTTTACCGTCAAACAGCCCGGCCCGGTCTCACCACACTCACACTGAGGGATCCGTGACAAGAGAGAGGGGAATCCAACAGCAAGCTTTATCGATCCAGACTGGAAACCCCCCTCAGGCCACACACACACACACCAAACATACGCACATACACACACGCGCGCACGCGCGCACATTCACTCACACACACACACTACAGCTGTGCTGGATCAATGAGTGCTCCCGTGTGAAGGACAGAGCCATACAAAGAGGCACACAAACACACACCTCTATTCACACACTATTGAGAGAGAGATGAAAGGGGTGCTCGGTATCACAGACCGAGATAAGGGGCAGAGGGAGCAATACGTATCATCTGACCTAAACAGTCTCATCTGACACCCTGCAATTTGCCACTGCTCCGCGGAGCAAATGTTAACACTGCTGCACCGCGCAAGCCTGCACACACACACTCACACACACACACACACACACACACACACACACACACACACACAGCACACATAGATACGGCATACAGCAGCATGTAGGAGGCTCAGTTTCAAACTGATATTATTATTCCTCACTTACACATTTGAATAGAGGATCAGACGAAGCAGAGAGAAGAGCTCCAGACACAGCAGAGCCCTGGAGGTGTGGCTGCTCTCTTTTGGGTGACTGTGATGAGCAGCTAAACAGATCTATCACTCATCAAATTAGATCCCCCCCCCTCCCAGCCCCCCAGCCCACACACACCCCTCTGTCCTTCTCACACACTCACACACACACACAGCACATGTCTACTAATGCCTGATTTATCCCTGTAACACAGCTATTAACCACAGCGGTGTCAGTCAGTGAGTGAGGAGCCAGAGATGTGCCAAGCAAAGGCCATTTCATCAGACTTCCTTTTTGAATGATTGGACTATTTTGTTAAAACCTTCCTCCATCTTCTCTCACTGATGAAACAGGAGATGCCAGTGACACAATTACATTGATTAAGGGCTGTCAACAATCACAAACATGGCAAACGAGGAAAAAAAGCTTCATTATGATATAGAAAATCCCATTTTTTCAAATACTGACAGAGCTCTGTATTTTTGGTTAGGGATTTATTCCTTCTAAAAATAACAGGAGAGATTTCTCATTTCTCTAAGGGCAAATGTTCTCGAGTCCATTGACATATTGGGATGACATTAGATCATTTGCTTTCCATTATTATCCACCACCTGATCAAACACAGCGAGCACGCACTCAGCCAAATATAACTCACACACGAATGGAGTTTGCAGGGACATTATATTTCAGCGAGAGAGGACAGTAACACAAGGTGGATGTGTGAACTGAATTTCCTACCTGGGACGATGGAGACGGTGTCTTTCTCCCAGGACACCACGCTGACGTACTCCTGGACGGCTGAGGGGATGAGGCACTTGAACACGGCGACATTACCCCGCATGGAGCGCTGGTCGGCCACACGGACGGTGTAGGGCTCCCTGAACACTGAGGTGTGGATAAAAGAGCTGAGGTTAGTCAATGGAAGGATGTTGGTTGGTGGTGATGGTGGATGTCTCAGAAAGAGAGAACAAGGCTGAACGAACCTTGACCTTTTGTTTTAACTGATGACAAAGTGGTGAAAGTGAAAGTTACTAACAACTCAGTTTGTTTTGTGATAAAAGCGAGGCTGCGAGTCATTTTGTCAGAGAATCCCAGTTAAAAAAGTCCATTACAATTTCCAAAAGCCCAAGATTATGTCTTCACATTGCTTGTTTATTCAGACCAACAGATCAAAACCAAAAGATATTAAATGTATAATATAAAACACAATAAATCCATCAAATGGTTACATTTGCAAAGCTGGAACCAGCAAACGTGTAGCATTTTAGGCCTTTAGGATACCAAACCATTGGCGGATGTTTGTGAGATGTTACCATGCAACATCGAACCAGCAAATAAATAATTTGTCAAAATTGTTGCAGATTCATTTCCTGTCAATGAGTTAATTAATTAATCGACTAATTCAGGGCTGCATCTAACTATTTATTTTCATTGTCGATTATTTTCTCGATTAATCGATTAGTTGTTTTGTCAATAAAATGTCAGAAAATTATAAAAAATGTCGATCAGTGATTCCCAAAGGCCAAGATGACGTCCTCAAATGTCTTGTTTCATCCACAACTCAAAGATATTCAGTTTTAATGTCATAGAGGAGTAAAAAAAAAACAGAAAATATTCACAATTAAGAAGCTGGAATCAGAGAATTCTGACTTTTTTCTTAAAAAATTACTCCAATTAATTGATTATCAAAATAGCTGGCGACTAATTTAATAGTTGACAACTTATCTAGAATCTCTAGACTAATTGTTTCAGCACTGTATAAAAGTGACAATTCACCCCTCTTTGCTACACATGCCGACATCCTTCTGTCTGGTTAAACCCGTAGTAAAAAGCCGGGGCAGGTCTTGTAAACAAACTTGTCTGGTGTCCTGTTCAACCCCATTAAGCCGTCATCTCCCTCTTTAGCCCCAGATTCAAAGTCACACTATGACTGTAAGGAGGGTTGACACGGAGCTGCGTTGAAGGGGATACACAGCGAGTGGCCCTTGGCCTTTTAAAGAACAACGCCACAGATGCTATGCGACGGCGAGGAGTGGAGGGTTGCTCACGGCCGACGGACCTGTCACATGCAGGCACCGGGCATCAAAAACACACCCCCTGCACATGGCATGCAGAGCACTAGGCTGGAAATCTGCGCCAGCGTACGGGAAGAATGGTGGTGATTAAGACGGTCTTAATGATGAAAACAGTAGCCTGTAGCTAACCGAATTATCTCTCCAGTTAACTCCGTCACATTTAGATTAGTGAGGAATGTGAAATGCTGAATCAGAGCATACATTTTCATTAAATAAATTAAGTAAAGTGAAATTAAATTAATGGATTATTTTGGTGAGGAGGAGAGACAGGTAGTTCAAGGGCATGCTAGCTTGGCTGAATGAACACTGGCCTGTGTTTTCTGAACTGTTTTGTATAAAGGGGCATTGCCACATTTTTTTCTAGTAACTTTGACATAATACTGTACAAAAATGAGACTATCTGACATGAGTAAGATCAGGTCCCAGAAAGGCTGATGTTGGGGAGTGCTTCTACGATCCAACACAATCTATCACCTCTATTCAACTACGCTTCCCTTAGAAATGAGGACAGTAATAGCTTAACAATGTAAAACACACACACACACACACACACACCAGAGGGAGTGGCCCCGCCCTCCAATGTTTTCGCTCTCTCCCCCAGCTCTCCAGTGATATAATTAACGCCTAGCCTGAAGGCCAGTTTCCTTGGTCATTAATAATGCTTTATGCCAGCCGCCACTGTCACTGGAACCCAGTGGAACCAAAGCCGATGTCCTTGTCCGAATGGTGGGGAGTCTTTCACCTTAAAGTCCGAGGTTTAATCTCCCAAGTCTTTTTGTCTGATTCTGTCCATTGCTTTTACACTGTTCTACTTTTTCATAATTGGCTGAACCTTGGACCCTTTTCTTTCTTCGTTCCTGACTTGTGACGGAGCTTAGACTAGAGTAGAGCGGGGACTATTCTTTCAGCATTGTTGAAATTTAACCTTGCATCACACAGTATACAGTATGACCAAGCCAAATATAGATGAGGTTTATAACATTGGATTGTGGGGTCTTTAGAGAATCAATTGTGGTGTTGTGGATGCTACTTTGTACCTCAGCTAAATTAATGGTTGCAATAAGATATCCTCCGGAGAGCGTATCACTTCTCACTATGGCCAGCTGACACACGGGACGCTAATGTGAGCCGAAGCCTCATTTGTAAACGAGTCAAAGCTAAAGGACAAATAATTCCAATCAAGTCTTCATTTCAATTCTTCATTCGAACGGCCCCTGCTTCTCATTGATGCCATCTACCTACAGATCAATAGCCAGGATCGACTGAGTGGCCTCGCCTATTGTGGCCGAGCCAATTCTTTCAATCATTTATTTACTCTCTGATTGACCCCGCTGACGCTCGTCAATAGCAGGGAAAATCCCCAATGCCCACTGTGCCTCTCATAGAGTGTTTAAAACCAGCTTGACAGGTTGTAAGTGTTTGGTGCAATGATGAGAGTCATCACATGTCAATTCAGTGGGAGTTCAAATCCAGTCAAGGTCACCTCAGGTTTGTACTTCCTGTGCTTTGACCCCAGCTAAGAAAGGGTTGTTCAACAACTCATCTCCCCATTGAAATCAGTCAAATAAGCCCTGTATGGCAACATTCCCTTGTACACGACCATGTAACCGGCTCCAATAAGAGGCAACTGTTGTGATAGCATTGTCATTTAACACACGTTCCTCTTCCGAGATATGAAAGACACAGAGGGGGGAGAAAAAAAAACATTACATATTCATTCTCTTAAGCCTTGTGACAGGATGCAAATGGTAGCCCAACTGATTTGTGTGTAAATTGCACTCCCCCTCATCGCATGCGCAGCAGAATCATTAGGATGTTACTGATGCCTGACTATATGCAGCCTGGTTGCCTAGGAACGAGCTAAAACACGGGTCTGGTGCACTGGGCGCACTGGGAGGCAAGTCTTGTATCACTGTCGCTTCAATAATTAACGACGGGGAAACCAAATACTGCATTTACTTATTCATAAAGCGAGCCGCAAAAACACAGAGAAGGAGAAAGGGGAAAAATAATGACATACAGGAGAAATGAATGGACGCAGGTTTCATTATTGAATGGATAAGGAAAGCAGTTCTTGTGTATCAGGTTCAGAGACCCTACTTATTGTATTAGTAAGGAAATGTCAGCCAGAGAAAAGATGAGGAGGGCAGATGGAGGAAAGGGATCTAAACACCTGCTGTCTTGGCCCGGGCCTACGTAGGTTTGTGTGTTTAAGTCGGGACAAAGGGGAGCTGAGGTGAGCTCATTGAACAGGTGTCCTCATTTCATATTTTCAAGTTTGCGTCGAGAAGACTTGGGTGCACAACACGATGAAATCCTCTGACTCAGAAAGAATGTTTTTCAAGCACAAATGACTGTAATGACTAACTGTATGTGCGAAAGGTGCGCTTTCATTTTTAGAGGAAGCTCACACATCTGTCATTGAGTCCCTTAACTTGTTACCAAAAGTGAAAATGATTTGTGTGTCCTTAAGAAGAGAAAGTGAAGAAATGCACTGCGAAGAGATGCTCAGATGGAAGAGGAGAGAGATCATTAAAATACAGTAAGGTCTTATTCCTGAGGCTATAGATCCTGCCAAACTGATATGTTACACACAAACACACACATAGAGCTTTGCTTTAGGGGTTTGGATCCAATTCACAAAAATGGATTAATACAGTTTTGTTTTGTTTTTTGTCGATGTGTAATTGACTTTCTCTGGCTCTTTTCTTTGATAATACTCAGTTTGACAACTGCAGATCTTTTGGGAAACTAAACCGATTGTTAATCTTATCCTTCAAAACTTGAAACAGGTAGAAGACTCCACGAGTGAGTGTAGTTACATATAGGTAAAATTAACAATGAATTCATCTATCAGAAATGATTCTGTTTATCATTACATACAATTCATTATTATATGCAATAAGTCATTAATATATGGGTAGTTTTTTGAAAATCGAATCTTACAGGGACTGTTTGTAACTTCTTACACGTATAAATCAATCCGGGTCGGTGTCCCATGCGGGCTCGCTTGTGGCTACGCTGTTCAGACAAGACTCCAACACAAACTACACGGAAGCACTAAACCGCAAAGTTTTATCTAGTGAAGCCCGTCTTGCAAAACAGTGTTGGCCGCGGTCGGAGGACGCAGGGGAGACCGTAGCTTTGGTCTCCAGGGCCGGAGTCTCTGCTCCTCTGCCTGCTTGCCTTCACTCACACACCGCGCTCCTTCTCGCTCTTTCGCTCCACTCTCACGTGCATGCACGCACAATACACACTGCAGAAGAGTTAGTAGCTCTGAGAATATCTAGTGAATGTACAGTGGATGTTTGTGCAGAAATAAATGCTGCAGCTCCTCCAGACCAACAGAGGTTTCCCGTGTCTTGTGAAGTGACGGGCTCCGCAGCGAGAAACGTTATCGTCTCCGACCAAAATTCCGGTGTCAAGCAATTTCTGATTCTTACAAACAGTCCCTTTAAGCAAGTTTTAAAAGTTTGCAAGTTGATTTTTAGACCATACCGAAATGAATGGAAACTAATGGCTAACTGAAAAGTAATAAAAGATGCCTCTTGGCCTTGTGGTTACAGCGCATAGCATAAAACGACCAAAAAAAATGATCTTAAAAAGAATACATCCAAAAATCAGGAATTCTACAACATTAATTTGAAAATGATCATCAGGAAGTACAAATGAGTTGTGGTTAAGGAGCTAAAACCTGCAAAAACAAAGCTATAGTTTGAGAATGTACCAGTCCCGGATAGAGATCATGTTTAGAGTGGCATACACACTATATGGAGATTCTTTCTGTAAATACGTTTTGTTCTAAAAGTATTTATTATTCAATAGCTGTCTCTCAAAGCTCCTTCTAAAATCTATCCAACAATTTTATAACATTTTTTAACCAAAAAATTAACTTGTGCAGTAGATTGGTATTTAAAAAGACACCTTCAAAAAAGCTTGAGTAAAAATAAATACAGGAAAACTAGATTAGCCGCAACGAGGGAGCCAAATAAAAACATATAGAGGAAAACAAGCAGCCCACATAGTGATTTTCATAAATGTAGAGCCATCCAGACAGGTGCTAGTGCTATTATTGGCCCACAATCAGCATGCATGGGAGAGGGTGAGAAAGAGGGGGAGGGATAGAGAGAGATGTGAAGATGTGAAGAGAAGGGAGAGAGAGAGATGGAGGGAGGACAAGACGGATGGCGAGGGGGGAGAGGGGGTGGGGCAGATTTTTTTGGGGGGGTGTCACACTGCGAGCTGTCAGCTGCCATCATTCTCCTGCGCCACCTGAGACGGGGCATGCCACACCCTAGCGCTCACGCCTCTGTCGCCCATGGCAACTGCAGGGTTGTGTGAGCGTGCGAGCGAGTATGTGTGTGTGTGTGTTGCGTAGGACTCTGGAGGTAATGAGGTGCACACGCATGCACGTGAGCCCTGGTTATGGAGCTGTGGAGTTGTGGTTGCCTCAGCATTTAATTGATTAATTGTTGTAATTATTTGGGAGGGAAGGTCATCCCAACACTGAGGCTGGCTAGAAGGTCACTCTCACGCTGGAGGGACTGTCCTCCTCTAGGGACCACGCAGGCCATATGGGTGTGTTTTTGAGTGTGTGTGTGTGTGGTGGTGGTGGTTCGGGAGACAATCTGGCAGCATTTTGGAGAATAATTTTGTTCGTTTGCATGTGTGGGGTAGGGAACTGCTGACTGTCTCTTCATGCAGGATTGATCAACGCAGTCAAAATGTCTGCCTGGCTATTACCGTGACCTGAAAATCCACTTCTTTTTTCACGATTCTGTTCACATCTTTCCGTGTCTGTAGCTGACTCTCCAAAATCTTTCCTGCCAAACACCCTGACAAAGAGCTGGCAACTAAACACCAAGAGCCAGCTTGACGAAAATGGCTCTGTGTGTGCGTGTGTGTGTATGTGTGTGTGTGTGTAGTTAGGGGACTTTCCAGTCCATGGACAGATGGAGAGACTGGGAGACAGGAGGCTTGCTGGCATGAGCTACGCACAGGCTGGTGTGCATGTAAGTGTGTGTGTGTGTGTGTCTGAGTGTGTGCGTGCATTTGAACATACATGTCTGTTGTATACACGTGTATCCAGTGCGTATCACATTAGGTCATATGCATGTGTTTATGATGCTTGTGTGTGTGTGTGTGTGTGTGTGTGTAATGAGTGTGAGAAAGAGCAGTAACACCTCCCCTCAGTGTGTTCAGCGCCTCTCCCCAGCTTTGACCTTGGCAAGGAGTGCGGACAGGTCACCAAACCAACTGTCTATGTGGCTGCGTGTCTGTCTTCTGGAGGATTTTTAATACGAGGGGTCAAGACGCTGCGCTTTGAGACACTTCACCCCCACTGAGAGGAGTTGTTGGTTTAGGATGCCAATATGACGGCCGTTTGGGTGGCCATATTTACAGAGGCTGGGCCGTAGCTGGGTGATGCTGTTGTGACGATTAAAATGTGTGTTAAAGTTAACTGCTCCCAGCTAGGGAGAGACACATTTCTATAAAGATGTAGCAATGTGATATAAAATATTTGGGAATGACTAGAAAGAGATTTTTTTAGGTATAACCTCCAATTTTACACCTGAAGATCATCAGGGTTACCTCGGATTGAGCTTGAGACTTAAAGGGGAACTACGCCCATTTTCAAAATTCATACATGTTATTCCTATGGTCTAAAACAGTCCAAAAATATAAGTAAACATGAACAACTCTCTCTCAAATCCAAAAACTAGAGTGCTAAAACTCAAACTTGTGATGTCATAGGGTATAAAGTGTGGAGCTGCTCCATAGACAATGAATGGAGAGAGATGTTATAGATGGCACTGAGAGCACCCAGAGGAATGATCTGAGTATATGGGAACATTTTCTGTTTCATAACTGACAGCACTACAATAGAATAAAGCTCATTTGGGTATAAAAAAGAAAACAATCATTCTGTGGGTCCACGAAATCAGTCTCCCATTCATCGTCTATGGAGCAGCTCCACAATTTGTACCCTATGACATCACAAGTTTGAGACTTACTTCTCTGGTTTGAGAGAGAGTAGCTTCACACATACTGATTGAACTTTACTAAGCCATGAAAATAACATAGGTGGTGTTCCCCTTTAACATTTTAACAGAAAGTCTGTTTTATAAACCGAAGATGTGGAGTTTGAAAGAGATACAGTAGGCGTTTACCAGGGAAGGAGGGTTTTGAATAAGGGATAATGTACAGCGAGCGGGTCATTGTTGTGAAATAAACCCAGAACAGGGTGATGCTGGACTTAATTAAGAAATTAATAATTTGACTCAAAATGATTCTCCAGAGTCCGAGATCAGAACTGCGTCCATAGCAACGGTCTGTTATACATATCAGAGGTCTGCCATAAAGAAGTAACAGACCAGAGAATGCAGTAATTGACCAATCAGAATCAAGTATTCAAAGCTCTGTAATAATGAAAGACAATACTGAGTTGCATTATGGGAAGTGTAGGATCCAGCTGTTTTTGAAGACTGACCCATACGAGAGAATAAATGTCAAGATGTCTCAGTCTCTTGTGAGTCTCCCCTCTTAATGAAGGTCCAATGATAAAATGCTGGAGTACACCTTTAAAGATTGGGCCAGTCCAAGAATGAGTTAATATAACTGGAGCAAAAAGTGGGGAATCCAGAAAAAACACTGCTGTAATACAACACATTAAGCATTATACATTATTAAGAATTCTATCAATAGTATAAATGTTGTTGTGGTGCCAACTGTGAACCACAGAATCAACAAAAATAGTAAAAATGTTGTCAGCTATGCAGATTAAAAACTGTAGATGCCATTTTAGGGGGTTGAAATTTAAATTAGAATGAAGATTTAACTGCTGCTACAAGCCCATTTGAGGATGTTTTCACGGCAGTCTGACTTAAGTGGGCACAAAATGTTTACAACCCCCAACTTGTGAACACCATGTCACTCTTAAATGACCAGTGTGGGATTTAGCAGCATCTAGCGGTGAGGGTGCAGATTGCAACCAACTGAGTACATCTCCGCTCACTCCTCCGTTTCCAAGCGTGTCGGAGGACTACGGTGGCCTTCAGGTAACGTAATAACGTGAAAGGCTCTCTCTAGAGCCAGTGTTTGGTTTGTCCGTTCTGGGCTACTGTAGAAACATGGTGGAGCAACATGGACTCCATGAAGAGGATCCGCTCCCTATGTAGATATGAAGGGCTTATTCTAAGCTAACGAAAACACGATTCTTAGTTTCAGGTGATTATACACTAATGAAAACAAAAGTTATGATTATTATATTTCATTTCTGCAAATAGATCCCCCTAAATGCTACACTCTGGACCTTTAATAACGTTAGCAAGTCAAAAGGATTCAAGAGACATCCAACAATTGAGCTAAACTAGGGTAATGTCACCATTCAAAATGCATGTAGAGACCTAAAATAGCATAGCAGAGAGTTAATGTGGTACAGTCAGTAAGAAACATTAGTAAAGTTCCCCAGGAATAAAACTAGTTTGCATCCAGTGTGTCCAACCCTCACCTGCTTTGATGTGGATGCTGGGGCTACGAATCTTGCCCGCTTGGTTCTCAGCAGTGCAGAAGTACTCGTTGTCGTGGATAATGCTGTTGTAGGCGGAGGGGGAGAAGGGGTAGAGCTGGAGGGTGCCGTTGGCATGCACGTGGCGGATATGGGGCACGTCGTAAATGTCGTCTCCGGCGGCCAGGTACCAGCGCAGGACGGCATGGGGGGCGCCGCCCGCAGGGCAGGGCAGGGACACCCCCACCGAGCTGGAGAAGGTCACCCGCTGCAGGGAGGCGTTCACAAAGTACAGCCGCGTAGAGACAACATCCTCACTGTTGACTGTTGGGATGAGAGGAAGGGAGACAGAGTTAGTTAGTTGGTGAGTGTCAGATATGCGGGCGACATTCACATATCAGACAGGTATGAAGAGAGGGAGCATGTGCACTTAAAACTGATAATGAAACACAATAACACTGTAACTGTTTTCCAGTATAAAAATAATGTAACAACATATTAACACTTAACCTGCCTATAAATACAATTTACAAGGATGAAACATCACAATGTGAGTAAAAAGTGTTAACACAATCTGCGCACAAATGCAGGAATTATTTACTAAAAGTAGGGCTGAATGATTAACAAAAATATCTAATTGTGATTATTTTGACTGATATTGCGATTACAAGAGTATAATCATTTTGACACCATTATTCTCATTTTTATTGAAAAACTTATGGTGAGATTTTTGCAGGGATCTGTACCAAACAAAGATGTTTTTTTTAACTCTGTAGAATATGATGTGCAGGCCAGGACATCTCGGCAGCATGACAATATTTCATTTAAAATGAGATTTTCACACACATTTCGCCTTTAACAAATATTGCAAGTATTTCAAATCCTGTGATTTGAAAATTGTAGTAGGCCATAATGTGATGTCGATAGAATTCCGATTAATTATGCAGCCCTAAATAAAGGAGTGCTTGGCAAGTGTTTCTTCATCTATTCTTGACTAAAATGATGTTGACCTAACTGACTGGTGAAGTAATAAATTGTAAGATATGGAAACATGATATCAAGTGTTTTTTCTTGCAGATTTGCCAACTAACCAGTTGCTAAAAAGTTTTAATAAGGGAAATATTGACTTTAGAAGAGCAAATCTTTCACCAAACAACATGAACCTGGCCGAACTCCCCTTTAAAGAAAACCAATTTTAAAAGTTTGATCAAAATGAAAAAAAATATTCAATCATTTTTTAAATAAAATGTCTTGACAATTGTAAACCATACCATTTGAAAAATAAAGAAAAAACAAATTTCAAATTTTGACTCACTTTGAAATATTCCTGAAGATACCACCTGATCTAACGCAAACACCTTCATAAAGTATACAAGCTGTATCTACAGGCATTCAGGTCACCTCAACCCAAACAACTTCCTCCCTGTGTGCCAAACCGCAGCCATCCATCTCATCCCATATGCATTATCCTAATATCTCTAATCTAATATATGAGCCCTTTGGAAATCTGCCTCTCAATAGAGGGGGAAAAAATGGGTCACATAACTCGACTCCCCCACCACCCTCATCCTCTCTGTTGATATCCTCTGTCATTCAGGAAAATAAAGTGTTGGCGTGATAGCAAACTGCTGCACTTCTCAGGCCTGCTGTCATATCCACTGTAGGTAGCTCTCTATCTGTAGCCATACAAGCCCGAGGAGCTGGATACCACAGATGTTTGTTGTAAAACAATGGTACTGTGGCACAGATGAAGAGCTGCAGCCAGATAAGTTGTCCTAGGGGAGATAGACCACCATATATCCTCTCTCTCAAACGCCCTCTTCCAGTTTAGAGTGAGGTAGCGAGGCATCATTTTAGATCTGTGTGTTTCTGTGTGTGTTTGCTGTGACTGGGGGGTGGGGGAGAGTGGGGGTGTAAAGGAGTGTAAAGAAGTGCTGAGCTCAGCTTGGCTAGAGGCCAGGGGAAGACGCTGTGCCCCGAGCCAGAGAAAGAGAAGTTTCTTCTCAGACAATGATACTTAATTAATCCCTTTTCCTGGATTGTGTCAACAATGCCTGGATTAGCCCTATCGCTTTAATTCCTTCCGCGCTGGGAGAAAATGGGGTGTTGGCTAAGACACATCAATGGAGATATAAAGACACTATCAGATGTCATTTAGGCTCTAATTTCTACAGATCCTCTACATCAATGGATATCATTACTATAAAATGAGAGACGGAAGCCCACTGGCCGTCTTTTTAAGCTCTTTATGCGTGGCAAGAACATGGATGATTGGTTGATACAAAGAGACCATTTTCATTATCTGTTCTGTCCCGTATGAATAGTAACATGGAATAACATAATGACATTAATAACATGACATGAATGGGGATGAATCACATGAGGAAAGGCTCAAAAGTAAAATGCGGGGATTAGGGATAAAACTCAAACTGACATAAGGTGATTTTCACTCTCTCCTCCATTGTCCGACACATCTGTCTGCATCCCTCTCTCTATCTTTATTTCTGAGTTACTTGTCTTTTTCTTTGTGTTTCCCATCTGCCATCAGTCTTTCGCCCTTTACCCCTTCGAAGACACTTTCTCTCGTCTTTTCCTGCCACACTAGAGACAGGCAATGTTATGGGATTGGAATTTGTATGCCAGACGCAAGAGTTAAACCCACATAATCTCCTTTCGCATTTAACACTCACACACACACAGTCTATGCACTCTGTAATCGCACTGCCGTGGGAGGCCGGTGTCCGACTTCCCTGGTTTTCATGTGTGTGTGTGGGTGTGCAGCGGAAGGAGGGATCGGGGAGCCGGGCAGGAGCGCAATATTGTAGACAGGACACGGGTGGCTGGTCTGGGGGAAAGGTGCTCAGGTGCAAAGGTGTTTGGATGCAACCGAGTGAGCGAGCGAGCATGTGTGTGCGTCTGCGTGCGGTAAGGTCAAAGGGATAGAGAGGTTAATGTTAAATGACTGCCTCAGTTCTCGATGTCAAACTCAGCCAACAGCAAAGGCTGAGGTGTGCAGGGAAAAAGATGTGATCGCTGCTCGAGGCACGGCAGAGATGCTGAGGAGCTAGAGCGTCATTGTTCTCCTGCCTACCAGCTAAAATTGGAGCAGATCCTCGGTGTTCAAAAAAATCTGAATTCAGGTCAAGTTCAATCCATCCTACCGTTGGAATCCGTGTCAATCACTCTCACAGGCGGCTGGGCTGACTGATCTGCACTTTCAGCACCACGGAGAGCGCCACAACGTGCCACTGGGTGAGGAACACACCGAAGTGTTTCCATACCGAGCAAATAGGGAGGAAGCTATTAGCAGATGATACCAGTGACAGTGACCTGCTTCTCTCTGATGACGAATGCTATTTTTAGAAGCAGAATATTTTCATGACAAAAACAATTTACTCTAGCTGTAAAAGCCCTTATGAAATAAACTATATCACTGTATAAGAATTTGTGTTCAGAAAACTGTCATCCTTTAGACTAGTGGTTCCCAACCTTTTTTGTCCAATGCACCCTCAAAAGCCCGACCAAATGGGCTCAAGTACCCCCTTTATACACATTTGATAGATGGGATGGCCTTCATGGAACTGTTTGATAGTATTTCACCATCTTTCGTTTTTTAGTAGGTTTGGTCAAGTTTTCATTCATTCATACTACTACCACTTGGAATGGCAGCAGCTGAATGAGTCAACTATAGATTGTATATAACAAGTGGACATAGTCACCGTGACCTCACCCAATGGATTGTGAACTACGATTTTGAAGCCTCGAGTTCGGCATTTTGGCCATGAAGGAACTAGAAGTGACATGAGAGAGTGGAGCTAAGCACAACTGAATGCTGAATAAGACATTTTTAGGCGATCAAAATGTTACTATTAACTTTCATGAACTGAAAACACTGTGAAAAGGGTTAAAGTTGTAAGACAAAAACACGGACAACTCCCAAACCCGACAACACTGTGGTAGCGACCTGTCAATCACAAGGTAGCTACGCCCTAAAGCATACCCTGCTTTATGGTCTATTTGACTCTAAATGGGACCATAATTTACTAAATGAACATCATGCTGTATTGAAGAAGACTTGAAACTAGTGATTGAGACCATAAACTCATGTTTATAATGTTTACTGAGGTAATAAATCAAGTGAGAAGTAGGCTCATTTTCTCATAGACTTCTATACAATCAGACTTCTTTTTGCAACCAGAGGAGTCGCCCCCTGCTGGCTATTAGAAAGAATGCAAGTTTAACGCACTTCCGCAATGGCGTCATTTTTCAGACCCGGAGGTTGCCGCCTGGTGTCAACCATCTAGTTCGACTTTTATGCTCAATTTGAGTCATGCAGTCAGCTTGATGTTGCTAGATCGATACTGGTTAAAGATCAGCATCAGGTCAGATGTGGATATATCTTGTGTTTATTTCTTTCATCGAATTATTATCTCTTTTATTCGTTTTTGTTCGTGTTTCTCTGAGCTACTCCACAATCGTTCCAGGTTCTCCCTGGTAACTGCAGAAGAACCAACTAGGGTAAAAGTACACCCGGTAAGCAATCACTGCTTTTTACGAGAGGTTCCAAACTTTTGGCTTTTGCCCCCTTAAAATGAAGCAGTGTCTACTTACTACCCCTCTTCAACCGCTTGTGACCAATTTAACAAAAGAGATGCTTTTTCTTTGTTTTATCTGAATAGTTTCTAAAGGCCTGAAAAGGTAAAGTTATCCAATAATTCAAATATTAGAGGAAAGTCTGAATAAATAAACATAATTTTTTGTAGCAGAAATATGCCTTTTCTCCAACTCCTCAGATCTGTTATTCCATCCCTTGTAGATGTCCTGATCCCTGGTTTGGAAACCACTGCTTATTCCCTATATGCTCTAAAACTGGATAATCTGCTCAAAAATAAATAAACCTTAAACCATCATGTGATATTACCAAAAATGGCCTCAAACTAATTCAAAACAGCTTGGATGCAACAACTCAAACTCAGAGGGAAAACCTCTCAAAAGCAGCAGCTTATGATGCGATGGCTAATCGCTTTGTCCTACGGTATGAATTCAGGTCACTGAGTTCACATACACACAATCATGCACGCAAAGACACATGTGTACAACCACACCGAAGTGAGCCCCGGACTGAACTGCACGGATTACGGCCTCCGGCGGAAAAGACCATCATGACGACAACGCCAACCAAATGTTCTTATCGCAGTAATGGTTTAGAGTTTGATGTCAAAACATCAAAATGGAAAGATGACGGATGAGAGTGTGAAAGAAGTGAAGCATCTGTCTAAAAACTATCCATATTTTGTCACTTGACATAAGGGCTGCAGCTGTTGATTCATGTGTGATATGATATAGACATGGGAGAGCTGGAATTTTGTTGTAGGACAATAGTGAAGCTCTTATTTTCATGTCTTCCCCGGAGCCTTGACCTCTAGGGTATCTGACAATTGAGGTGTGCAAATAGGACAGCAATCAAGTTGTGCAATTAAGGACATAAACACATTATCCAACCAAGAATCTTCCATCAAAGTGGAATAAACTGTATAGATGACCACAGGGAAACTAAAGAAACAATGGCATCAGTCAAATCAACTGAAAACATCTCATGCAAATAACATGGAGCATAATAACCCAGTTTTTCCTCTTTATTTGGGCAACATCTAACCTCAGATGGTTATCAGAGTCCTCTCATAGCCCCAGGTTCCCTTTCCACCCTTTCCCCAGCAGAGAAAGAAGGAGCAAAAGGAGCAGCACTCATCCGATCATAAACTGTATTTTGATTTTCCTTCTTCAAGCCTGGATGCGTTGATTACAATAAAGAAGGTCAAAGTGATTTAGGGTGAAACCCCCGGAAACATCTTTCCTGTCGGATGAACCCCTCGCAATCTTTTTCTATATTTGTTCCTTTTTTTAACCTTCACTTTTTCTTTTTGTTTCCTTTTGACTCAAATCTTTCTTTGCTGTACACTCAAACACATTTGCACTTTTTTTTCCTCCTCCTGTTTTTGCAGTGGATATGAAAATGGAGTATGAATATGTATGCTGAAGAAGCGAGGATATTGCCTATGGTGAACCGCTATGCATAATGCAGCTTTTTCTGTCTCATCTACATTCATTCAGACACACACACACACACACATACACACACTGAGATTCATACCATCACGTGCATAGAAAAACAGGGCTATAAATCCCACTCCTGCCTCCCGCTCTCACTCCCTCTCCTTCAAACACACACACACACACACAAAGTCACATAAATACATTTCAGATTGCATATATATACGTTCATAATAGCGAGTAGATGTTCTATGTGGTGAACCGTGTAGCACTACAGATAACGGCACACAAAACACATTCAGGCCAAATAACAGATGAAGTCGGTGGCAATACAGTCTTTGCAGTGATGCTACAGAAAAACATAAAAGGGAAAAGATATGATCATATTTGATAGGAGGGTGCTGCTCATTTACTATACAATGACTCCAGATTGAGATATGCATTAGGGTTGCATGACAATGTGTCTCTACTTTTGTGTGCAGTCAGAAAGGAAATCATTTCTAACATGGTGTCATTTCACTGTAGTCAAGAAAGAAAAACTGCATGGCATGATTTTAGGAGATGTGAATACTCTATGCATGCACACACACATGGAGGAGGGGGATGAGGGGTGGTAAACAAATGCCTGTACACAGTTTATGCAGTATCAGTAAAATATTAGGCAGCCATTTCAGCATTTGGAAATTCACATCTCCCACTTCAAAAAGGATGATTTCCGTTGTTGAAGTGTGTGTCAGATTTGTAGAGATGTGTTTTTTCTCTCCCTATTCTCCCTCAGAGACAAGGCCATAAATTGTTTGATAGTAAGCAGAACAGGAGAGGGTGAAAGATAGAGTCGATTGTGAGATGTTAAAGTGAGATTGTTGGGATTATTTTTGTCATTCTAAGACATGACCAATCAATCTTATCTCCATGCGTAATGGAGAGGGCACAGCGCTACCGGACACTACTGTTGTGCGTAAAACCTGTTGAGTGAGCGGTGCAAAATCCACTTCACTGTGTGAGTGACAGCTTAGCGTAATAACGATGTTGTTGCTATGGGCTTTAAAGGTCCCATATCGTGCTCATTTTCAAGTTCATACTTGTATTTTGTGCTTCTACTAGAACATGTTTACATGCTGTAATGTTAAAAAAAAAACTTTATTTTCCTCATACAGTCTGCCTGGATATGCCTGTATTTACCCTCTGTCTGAAACGCTCCGTTTTAGCGCATTTTGACGGAATTGCAACAGAAATGCGTTGCTAGGCAATATTTTGGGTCCATGTATACTTCCTGTCAGCTGATGTTATTCACATACACTGCAACCAGGGAATAAACTGGGACACATTTTGAATGTTTACGTTTAAAATGATGTCAAGGGTCTAAATATTGTATATTCGTGACATCACAAATGGACAGAAATCCTGACAGCTTGTTTCAAATGGAGAGTTTCTGAATATGGGCTGTGTGTATTTCCCTGTGGATTGTGTGTTTCGATACTGTCACAGTATTTATATAGGACTTAAGCCTGCATTATAATAAAAAAACATGAAAATCTCACTTTTTTATAATATTGGACCTTTAAGATCTACAGCTGCGTGATGATAAACAGTCAGACATTTTGTTTTTTTTGTGGGTTTTTTTATGAGTGGTGCGTGACAACGAAATAGGCTAAAAAGCAAGATTATCCCTCTTACCAAGTCCTTTCGTGCCCTGTTGTCCGCTTATAAAAGAAAAGAAATCATCAAATCAATTTGTTAGGAGAATTTCCTGTTTTGATAAAAAGTGCCTTAAAGGTCCCATATTGTAAAAAGTGAGATTTTCATGTCTTTTATATCATAAAGCAGATTTAAGTGATAAATAAATACTGTGAAAGTATCAAAACACTCAATCCACAGATAAATACATACAGCCCGTATTCAGAAACTGTGCGTTTGAAACAAGCCGTCAGGATTTCTGTCGATTTGTGATGTAACAAATCTACAATATTTAGACAATTACACAGTTTTGAACGTAAACATACCAAATGTGCCCCAGTTTATTTCCTGTTGCAGTGTATGTGAATGACATCAGCTGACAGGATGTAAACATGGACCTTCCTAGCAACGCAATTTCGTTGCCATTCCGTTGAAATGCGCTAAAACGGAGCGTTTCTGACAGAGCGTGAATACAGGTATATTCAGACAGACAGTATGAGAAAAATAATGTGTTTTTTAAACAATAAAGCATGTAAACATGTTCTAGTAGAAACCCAAAATACAAACATTAACCTGAAAATGAGCATGATATGTCCCCTTTAATGCTCCTCACATCTACTGGCCTAGGTGTTCAAGACAAACGAGAATGCTCAGATTAAATATATGAGAGCGAGTGACGTCTTGTTTGCGCTGCTCGGGTCAACTTGCCAAGCGCAGAGCGCACCAACACTTGACAATGAAAACAGGCTTTGCTCGCCGGAGCACAACGAGGCAGGCGAGTTAACCTGAGAGTGACATGGAGCTATTATACTCTAGAGCTGTCTCTTTCCAAGAAAAGTGGCAGGTGGTGCCGGCACAGCGGGACTCAGAGCCGGAGAAATGAGACACACATAGATGGGGCCCCCTTTTTCATGTTTTGATCTAATGTCACTGTTTGGAAACGTCCATGCGTTATTGGAACACGTGCGTCATAATGGACGAGTTCTGCACATTCATCTGTACAAATGATCAGTTTTCTTTCCATTTAATAGACCAAAAATAGTGAATATTGAACTATATGTCACACAGCAGGATGCCTACCCATTCACCAAATACAGGCAATATGGAGGCAGAGAGGGGCCATGAGATACGCTGATGTCTCACCAAGAAATCATAAGCTTTTCTCTTTTTCGGTAAGTTAAATTTACTTTTGTTCTGGATATTCATCTAAATATGTGAAACCAAACGTGCCCCTTTGGTGTTAAAAGTACAGAAGAGAGAGAGAGAGACAGAGAGAGAGAGAGAGAGAGAGAGAGAGAGAGAGAGAGAGAGAGAGAGAGAGAGAGAGAGAATTTAAAAGGACAGTTCCACTGAAATTAACTTTTTGTTGCTCTGCAAAAGCAGATTTCAGCAGTGTTTCTGTTTTTACTTTTTTTTTTACTCATGACCTTCTGAGGTCACAGTAAAATGAATCAAACTACAGATGTTGCCACCTAGTTTTTCATTATAGGTCAGAAAAATAGACAAAAAACTATTTATTTTTTTTACTGTTATCTGATGCTCTTTCCCAAAAACATATTTTTTTACACCCTGATATTTGGAGAGACAGACAGTAGAGAAGTTGTTACACTATACTTCCATTAGCCACTATGACGCCTCAGTTGTCCAATCCAGACGCAACATCTGTGAGTGCATCGTGCGGGTGTAGCCGAGGAGCCACCAGAGTCTGACTCATACCGCAATTACTGGGCTTCTCCTCTATAGTCGCTATCTGTTTTGATTCCAAATTTAACACACAGCAGCCCAGAGGTCTGCAGATCAGCAGCTCAGGACACTCTCAACGATACACAGGAGTCAGCTTGTAAAGGTGTGAGTAAATACAGGTGATCTGACAGCAGATCAGATGCACAAACTCTTCACATTTTGAAATGGTCCTGAAATTTCGTGTTATTTACTGCAATCAAGAAAAGAAATGCACTGACATTAAATGGCATAAGTGGCATTTCATCTTATCAGATAGACATAGGGGGAGTAAATACATGGAAAAACAATGTTTAATCCATCAAATGCATAAATAAAAAAAGCCACAATATAGGAAAGTGTTATACATCTCTGCAGGAACACTGTAGTGCATATTCAGTTTAATGTGGAGTGTGTGTTGAGGCCTGTCGACCGAAACTGGATAAAACCGGAATCACATTAATTGATGAAATAATTATAGAAAAGAGCTCTAACTCCATCTCGATCTACCCATGGCATTTTTTTCCTTGAAATTTGCACAATTCCTGATTGAATCTCCTCAAATTCCAAGCGACTGTCCTTTTTATGACTGATACAGAAATATATTAATTGTAATAATTATTTTTTCCCCCCAATTTCTCAGGCCCTGTTCTGGCCCATGCATCAGGCCTCTGAAAGTAGATTCCCACACAGCACCTCAGCTGAGTTTGTCTCAATTTTATTTCCATAAAATGACAAGCAACCTCCCAAATCATGACAAAGAAGAATGAGTGCATCCTCCACCCCTCCTCTTCCTCTATCTCTCCATCTATCCATCCTTCTCTCCTCCTCCTCCTCCTCCTCCTCTCTGCGCTCATATGGGTGCAGGTGTGCTGATATGCAGCCAAACCAAAGCAACAAAACGGTCAGTAATAACATAATGAATGCCGGAATTAATGACAGAAAAAAAATATATATAAAGAAAAAAAATCTCTTAAAAATGATGTAGTGGTGTGGTCTGAAATAATATATTTTCACACTGGTGTACAAAAAAAAAAAAGCAGAGACTTTGTGTGCCATTCTAGGAGGCGCGGCCGAGCCAGGAAAATACGCAGTACTAATGCATATGCATGTATGATAATAGACCTACCTTTTCACCCTTAGAATAAAGTTTATTAAAAATTACACACATCTAAAAATACACAGCAGCAGCACGAGACAATAAACTGCAAAATTGGTGCAAAAACGAGCTGAACATGGCGTTGAAAAACAACAGAAAATGGAAGTTTTGTTTTCCCACTGCGTTATCTACATCTCTCCCATCTCAAGCACTCTTTCCGCTCCAGTGGCTGCTCCACACACACACACACACACACAGAGGCTCACACACACAGAGCACATCTCGTTCAGTCACGGGACAGGGCGATGTACAGTGTGTATAATCGAAATAGACCCTGTAATCCAATTACATACAACAAAAAACAGCACACACAAGTCCTCTCCGCATGCAGCTGCAGCCTGGCAGAGGGCACTGCCAAGGCCAATGAGAACCAGGACCATGAAACACACACGTATACTGCACACAATTATAAATAAATACTTGTGATTAATTTCTAATTTAATTAGGTATCTAATCAGCCATCTTCAGTTACAGTACTCGTGCGTAAAAAAAGGAAAAACGCATAAAAGTATAGTGAAAATTGTTTTTTTTTTTCCTCTCCATTATGTGCATTGTTATAAAGTGATGTAAATTCACAAATAACAAAAAGGAACATATCGTGTATATTTAAAAAAAAAAAAAAAAAAAAAAAAAAAAAGGCAAATCATTCTCTTCCATCTGCAGCATTTTAGAGCGAAGCCAATCAGTGGAATCATGGTGCCACAGAAAATGGTGGATGAATAATTAGAGCAGAGGGATGATAACAACAACTGAGTCTGAGCATGCATGCACACTGGCACTCCTCCTGCCATCTTATCAGAAGAGAAAACTAACTGTATAATATACGGCCTCCTCTTAGTCTTTTTTTAAATATCCAACTGGGGCACATTATCTACAAATTAAAGGCCAGGCGCTCAATACCCCCCATCAGTTCACACGTCTCTCAGAAAAATCTATTGACCCTTGTTGCCACGCACACACACAAACTGATGTTTACGCACTATTTTAATGCTCCTTCCCCCCAAAAATATGATAAAAAGGATGCTTTAAGGCTTTTAACCCCTAGGGACCCCCCTCCTCTCTCTCTCTCTCTCTCTCTCTCTGCCTCCCTGCGCGCACACACATACACACTAGCATCATATTTGTGTTGGGACAGGGCAGAAAAAAGTCAGCGGATCCATTAAACTCCTCTGCCCCCCTTGGACTTTATAGCGAGTAAACAGCCTCCAGATGTGGCCAGCTGTGGCCAGCAGCAGCAGCAGCAGCAGCGCTCGAGGTCTACCCGTGCGCGCGCGCGCCTGCAGATCCTTATCAGCCTCTCCTCCTCTCTCTATTCAACAGCCTCCATATTCACGACACCTCCACATATTCATCATGCAAAATGCAAATGCCGTTTTCCTTCTTCACGAACACAGTGTGCACTTTTGGACATACATGTGTGTTTTGTTTCTCACTTATTAGTCCAAATTAAGTGCATATTGATTTTATATGCTCATCAGCTTTTTTTTTTTTTAATCACATCATCATCAGCTGATCTTCATTATGAGACATTGAGAATGCATGAGAAAAACCCGAGCAAGGAGGACAAATGAACGCTAATCTGGGAAAAATGTAATTTCAAAAACATTAAGAAAAAGTTACCAGTCCTCTTTCCAAAAGGTGCTTTAGAGTTTGATTCGACCTTTATGAATCCAACATCAACCTGATAAGCTCATAAAACACGCACAGCAACAACTTGCACTGGAGAGGAAGACAGACATGCATGCAGATATAAAGCAACACTTCACAAGAGAGACATTATCCAAACCTACCTTCTTGCAAAGAATACAGCAGAAGTAAAGTTACAAGCCACATGCCATTAAAAGCAGTTATATTTCACAGGAATGTTGTGCAGCCTCCCCAGAGAAGAGTGCACCAGGCGAGGTGAGGCTCCTCCGTGCTCTGATGGACTCTGGACTGGTTCTCTGCTGAAGCTCCCCGGCGGTGGTGTCTCCAGTCTCCAGCCCTGGTCCCACACTCTCCGGCGCCGAGAAACGAGCCGCGGGAGAAAGTACCGCCTTCTGCTACCTCTGTTCTCTCCTCCCCTTTACCGGGACGGGCTGCCGTCGCTCCTCCTCCGGTATCCTAATGATGCGCGCCGTGATGGAGAGGTGAGCTGAACGGAAACCACTGGGCACCTCTGGATTTACGCGCACCATGGATGTATGCTCTTGATGGAGTACCAAAGTTCAAAACGCAGCCGTCATAATAATAATAAATGTATTTATATAGCACTTCTCAAAACAGATGTTACAAAGTGCTTCACAAGACAGTGTTCACAAAGTCATAGTGTTGTATGTCATAAAAAACTTAAAAGTCATAGTATAGTATGTCACAAAAATAATAAAAAAGTAATAGTATAGTATGTCATAAAAAACATAAGAAAGTTATAGTATGGTATATCAGAACATCACAGATCAATAATAATAGAAGTGGTAAAATGGTATGACAAGTTCATAAAACAAATATACAGTATAAATACATAAATGTGTATAAATGTACACATGCGTCCAGAAACGGATGTGTACATACATATATTTATACCCTTCGACTTAAAGGAATGCTATCCTAAAAAGACGTGTTTTCAAAAGTTTTTTAAAAGTGGATACAGAGTTAGATGATGGTATCTCTATAGGAAGTTGCATTCCAGTGTTTGGGAGCTCTGACAGCAAAAGCCTGGTCGCCTCTCGTCACAAAATTGGACCTGGGAACAGCAAGAAGTAGCTGATCAGATGATCTCAGACCACGTACAGGCGTATAGGGCGTTGAGAGATCCAATATGTATTCTGGGGTCATACAAAGTCATTTGAATGTTTTGTACGATACGATACGATACGATACGATACGATACGATACGATACGATACAACTTTATTGTCAGTTTGCACTGAAAGTCATTTTGCATCCATAGGCAGCTCAGTTTGAGAAAAAGTACACATACAATAGACATACTGTTACCATAGACAGACAGACAAGTAAGACCCATCAGGCAAAAAAAAAAACCAACAAAACACATCACAATTATTCATACACAACCCCATTACAAAATGACCATCTGTCCTCTGGATTTACATGTCTTTAGCAGCACATTCATTATTATTTAGCAACAAGATGGACTGATGGACAAAAGCGTTCTTAAGCCTGATGCAGGTTAAATGTAGGGAATCTGAATCGCCTCTTGGAGGGCAGAAGTTGATATTCCCCATTTAAATCATGTAAGGGATCATATGTGAGGAAGTTGCTAATAAAACAGCCGTTGGAAGGGAAATGTTCTGTGCGTTATTTCCCATGCAAATCAACTCAAGGATTTCCATAAATCAGTTGCCATTGTCTTTAGCTGTGGTGCACACAGAGAGAGAGAGAGAGAGAGAGAGAAACCAACAGAATGTGCCATTGTAAAGTTAGAAAAGAACAGTATCAAGGCTGCGAAAAGTCATATTTGAGATGGTCCCTTTGAAATATCTCACAAATATTCTACATGCCAAAGTAGATCAGTTCCACAATATTTTGGCAGCCCCATCTGAATTATATTGGACCTGAACTCTCCTCCATTATCTCACAAGGAGTCTCTTGAACATGAATTCATACATCCTGTGACTTCCCTGCACTATGGACTATTTCCTATGAGCTCCTATATACATTTTTTTTTTATCTGAGCTGTACCAGTGTTTGTTGTTGTTGTTGTTGTTTTTATTCTTATTGTGTTTGTGAAAATAAGAAAACCCAATAAACATATTAGTGAAAAAAAAAGAAGAAAAGAACAGTACAGGAGTGCGAAGGAGAAGGAGCGCAGAAAAGCTGCAGCCTCCGTTTCATTCAAGGGGAAAGTGGGAATGTACTCTGAGCACCAGCGAGTCACTTTTCTTTACAACAGACTGAATAGTTTTGGTATTAAAAACGCAGCATATAGCACTAAGGAATTATCTACAATCAGCCTTGTTTAAAAGGTGTGTATACTGTGATTGATATGGTCAATACATTCATTAAATCTGATCTGTGAATCTCGCCCTTTGATTCACTATCTCTCTCACACACCTAAGGGGACACAAAGTGTGCGCTCATGGACGCACTGATCCAGAGTCACCTTTGTTGGTTACTGACTTGAGAATCATCGTTTTAGGAACAAAACTGCCCATTTAGATGTATTAAAGCTGCAGTGGGTAGAAATAGAGCAAATATGATTTAAAAAAGTGTTTTTTATAAAACGGTCACTATATATCCTGACAGTAGTGCATGAGACAGGTAATCTGAAAAAAAAAATCCAAGCTGGAGTCTTGCCGTCTCTGAGCAGCTGTCAATCACTCGCGAACTCTGACTGAACAGTCAAACTAGGCAGCGCTGATCAAATATTAATCAATATTCTGTTACTGTAATGCCTATTGCTTAACTCAGATGTTTTCAGAAACATCTTGTAGTGTACTGTTTAGCTGTAAAATGAGAACGTTTGTGACCCGGCAGTCATGTTGAGATCAGTTGAGGAAATACCAAACACCGCCCACCAGCCGGAGCTCACCCAATAGGAACGCTCAATAGGAACGCTCTCTCTTTGAAATAACGTGATTGGCCAAAATCTCCCGTCACGGGCTAGATTTTTTTAAAGCCTGAAAACAGAGCCATGAGAAGTTGCAAAAGTCTAGTTTTCACTCAGAACACTTGAATTACAATATGCTGAAAGGTTATAATGGAATTTGTGCCAAAAATATCCTGCCTACCCCTGCTTTAAGAGTGTAACCAAAAACATTCACATGACCAAACAAATAGTAAGAAAATCTTTAAGAACACTGAGTTAAACAGACTGCAAACTACTTCCAACAAGGAAGGATTTTCCCAAGCAACCTGCAAATTCTGTAGTCACACCAGCCTGTTTTACATGTGTTTACATTGCAGTTTAGCACCTGACCAGGACCCAATCTAAACATCTCACTTCAGTAGTCGGGTTTAAGTTGTCAATGTTTTAAATATTCAAAATAGCTCATCTTAACCTGGATCTATACTCATTAGCATCAGCAGCCCCAGTGGGAGTGGAGAGTCAGTATCACGGACTGATCTACAGACTTTTCTATAAAATAATTGTCCTCCCACACAAATTTTGGCCATCACATTTCACTCTAAATCAATTATTAAAGAAAAACTGACCCGCATGGCCACGGGGATTTCAACACTGCATGGGTTCAAAGCTGTCTCATTCAATCGTCTCCTCTTTACTGTCATTCAGTTTCAACTCCTGAATAATCAACACATAATCAAATAAACACCAAAGCACAGCTGATTGTTGTTCATCCATTTCAGACCAACTGCAGAAAATCTACTCGTTGTCCACTCAGTCACGCTACTTATCAGACAACAAACACTTTCTACTTGACATAACCTCCACCACCACTCTTTCCGTGTCTCTCTCAGTAAAATAGTGTTGCATTTTTTTTGAGTGTCCTGGTTGTGGAATGGAGCTGAGGCAAGCTGTGGCCTCTCTCACTCCCACTGAAGAGCCGCTGTAGTGTGGCAGGCAAGGCAGGCACACTGTGCCTCCACTCTCTTATTATGTAACAGGTGGAAACACACACACACACACCCACGCACCCTCCATGTCTCGCTCTCTTTCGAACAGACCCACAAACGTCCACGCGCAAACATGCACACGACGACAGGGACACATATAAAGCGTGCACGGAAGCACTTCCGTTATTCTGTACATCCAGATGTGTGCTCTAAAATTAGTTTTATAGGTGGACACATTTTCAGTTTAAAATCACCTCCCCCAGCCACTAACCAGGTTTAAAAGTGCAGCCTGTAGGGTATGGTGAGTGAAACTAGTGTCTAGAAACCCTCAGGGAATATAATCTGTCTCAGCATCCTCTCCCAATGACAAACTGGTCACATAACAGCACCCAACGCCTTGACACTCGCACACAGAGGTCCAACCCTGCAGCCCCGTATGGTAACACATGAAGGACTCCCGTCAGGACCTCAAAAGGCAGCGTGGCAAGCTGGTTAAGGGGCTGACGTGAGTCGGCCTGACAGCACCAAGCAGGTTGTACTGTAATGTCAGCCAGTGATCATCATGGAGGCTGACAGGCTGAGCTGGGGCCAGCCGGGCCGGAGAAAAGGCGAGCAGCTTCCAGACAGCTCGAGCGACTGTCACTGAGGATAGGACCCAGGACGGGCTGCCACCACCACCGCCGATAAAAAAAGAAAAAAATCACAGCGCCATGTGACTCATCTCCATCACTCTACCCATCACTCGTTGCCTGGAGATAGGGAAGGAGATGGGAAATGAGGGGAGAGTTTGTTGACTGAGGAGGAAGACGGGTGAGCGGGGGGCAGCAGCAGAGAAACAGAAAGCAGAGCGAAGGGGGTGAGGGGCAAACACAGAGAGTGATGAGGCGGATAAGTTCATGTGGATGTTAATGTTAATGCTCAGACAATCAAAGCTCCCCCTCAGGCCCCCCGACTACATGCTAGGATCATATTAGCGCTAATGTATCCAGTATTAATGCGCAGCCCTGCAGCCTAGTGCAACCATAGCAAAGTCAGAATTAGGAGAGAAAGAGGATACACGGTACTACCGCTTTCGCTCTGTGCAAGGTCACAGGGATCGAAACGAGAATGGGGAGAGAGCTGCAGGAATAGGGGCGATGGTGGTTGGAGGAGCTGAAAGAGGCAAATCACTCGATGATGAGTCAAATGGAGGAGTTATGTTCCTTTAAAACCGCATTACACGGCAGTGAAAACGGACTTTAAAAACACACAAAAACTGCAGTTTGTGTGAAGTGCCAGTCAACGTGCTGCAGAACTCCTTTCCCCCTCAGTGGGGCCGCCTGGCTAGCTCCGCATGCCGCTGTGTATGAACGAGCCACTGCATTAGGCTAATATGAATCACACACCACCGTGCCGCAGTGCATTAACAGGAAGGCGCCAACCAATGGAGTGTGTTTGCCTTTAAACCAAGCATGCGTGATTGTTGTGGCAGATGTGCGAGAGTGTATCAGCACATCAGAGGACGTGTGTGTGTGTGTGAGCATGCGTCTGCATGGCGGCAAAGCACAGGACGTATATTTCTGGCTGCTCTCCTACCCTACAGTCGTGGGGCGTGCATGCATGTATTTGGGAGTGCGTGTTTGCGTATGTGTGTGTTTGCATGAGCGTACGTGCGCGTGCACATGAGACATCAAGGGGTGTTAATTTATTCAAATGAGCTGGGGAGGATAACGAGAGGATGGGGTGAGGGGCGGAGGTGGTGTGTGTGTGTAGGGGGGCACCTTCTTCGGCTGGAGGTTCATCTCTCCGTTTCTCTCCTTTTTCTTCCCCCCCCACTTGTTTTTTTTTCACATTTGCAAATGAGACTATTTGCATGGCTGAGAAGGAGGGGAGACAAGGGAGACGACGAGATTGAAAAAAGAGGAAAGGAAAAAATTAGAGATGGAGGAAACGGTGCGATTCTGAGGCAGACAGAACGCCCGCAGACAAAAAACATACCGTGCCAGGGCGATACCACCACTTCCAAGATGGCTGCCGCTGGAGGCGTCCTCTGTGGGACCAACCCAGAGACCCGTTTGCTCTCGCTTCCGTAGTGGGTGACACACAAACACACTTTCTGACTTCGGCATGCGTTCCTCAAGCATAACGAGGAGGATGAGATTCGAACGGCTCGGTAAAGGATTAACATTTATCATTTGAATTTGAATATATTAAAAGACTGAGTCAGATGGTTGTGGCTGCTACAGAGATATTGATCAGAGATATCTAGTGACACCCAGTGGTCACAAGTAAAGATGTTATCAGCAGAACATCATACACTTCTGAATTCCTCACATAGGCTGATCTTTACATTTTCCAATTGGTGACTCCAATTCAAGGTCCATAGATTAATAACACCAAAAGTCTGGCCTGCTGATCAATTCTCTCTTTCTCTCAAGAAATGTGGTTCTCCAAAGAGTTTGAAACACTGAAGTGTGTTACTTAAATATTTGTTAAATTTTAAAAACTAAAAAATGTTTGTCTGACAAAACTGCCCCATATCAGGCATACTTTAATCCATCTATCCATCCATTATCTGTAACCGCTTATCCTATTCAGGGTCACGGGGGGGCTGGAGCCGATCCCAGCTGACATTGGGCGAAGGCTGGGTAAACCCTGGACAGGTCGCCAGACTATCACAGGGCTGACACATAGAGACAGACAACCATTCACGCTCACATTCACACCTACGGGCAATTTAGAGTCAACAATTAACCTAACCCACACGTCTTTGGACTGTGGGAGGAAGCCGGAGAACCTGGAGAAAACCCACGCTAACACGGGGAGAACATGCAAACTCAACACAGAAGGGAGCCCCAAACAGGGTTTGAACCTGCGACCCTCTTTACTTTAACTCACTGTCACAGTAAACAATAAATCATCTTTAACTTGATTCATTTCTAAATAATCAGTTCCGACAAGGCAGACAAGTGGACGACTGCCTCAAGGCCCGAAAAGTCTGCTGCTCACTGCTTTTCAGTTGGTTTTGGTATAACGTGACTAATTGTATATATGTAAGGGAATCTGCACCACTAAAGTACAATATGAACTAAGGAGCGTCCTGCAGCATTATGACCCTAATCTTGTGTTTTTCTTTATGGTGCTCATACATATGCTCCTCAAAAAAAGTCATGTGTGGTTAAATTACCACAAACTAAACATGGTTTCTTGGCAAATAATGAAGTCATGTGTAGTCTGCTGTGTGCACTGTAAGTTATGAAAACTTCAAAGAAACAGGGTACATACACGATGCACAGAGTGCAGGTACGGAGCGGGGGGTCAATGGGGACCCAACGACAACTGTTTGCCCCGGGGACCTCTAACAGGTTAATCCAGCCATGGTTCTCTGCCGTTGCACAAAAAAACATGTTATAGCTAGATTAATGCCATACTCCTAACTACATTAATTGGGTTATCACCTCTTCATGCAACTACCTTATATGTACCACAGTATCGACACACACAGGAAAGGCAACAATAAAGTGGGTTACTGAAAGTGTCTATATAGTCATTCAAATTAACTTAGTATTATTGTGCATGTAAACTGTCATACATCCACCTGCTCCAGGGCAGTTAGAAGAGCAACATGTATAAATAAGGGATGAACAAACAGAAATAAACTACTGTTGACACTCAAATCTTTACAGTTCTGGTCTGTTACATCACATTAAGTCAACAATAAACCGACGCGTAAGAGAGAGAGAGAGACAGAAAGAGAGTTGGCATGTGTGAGAGGACGTTGTAGAGCTTAGCTGAAGGCAGACTTTCCATCTTGACCCTCTGTGCTTTGATCTTATCACTTTCCCACGCTTTAACACTCCTGTACCTCTGTCTTACTGCTTAACCTGTTCCACACAGACATGCATAAGCTCTCACACACACACACACACACGCACACACACAAAACACACTCACAACAACAAAACGAACGGACATGAACATCAAAATGTTGCGGTTGCTGCGTTACAGAGAAAAGCTTATTTAAGCCACCTTATATTCTTCAGTTTCTACGACTAGAAGAATATCAAACTGAACTTAAAACATGCATCATAGTTTATCTTTTAGAAACTGTGATTTGACTGATTGGTTAAACCATGTAGTGACCAAGGCCAGCTAAGAAGGGACCACACCGACATTCATTTGAAGGACAATCCTATATCTTTCTTATTCTTTACAAATCACATTAAAAAGACAAAAATCAACGATGAACTGTTCCTCCTAACAAGTACTACTGTACCTGTGCAAAGCCTGATACTGTAGCTTCCTCTGCCAAAACTACTAAAAACACATCAGTGAGCCACGGTGTTGAGCTTGGCGATATGTTCCTACATTACCATGAACACGAACATGAACACTGCAGTTTGAATAGATTCCTCCTACGACTCAAGTCAATCCAGGTGAGCCCTGGGCTGAAGATAGTCCACAACAAATACACAATAAACTCCTGTTTGAGTAGTGTTTGTTAAAACTACTGTACTATACATTCCTGACCTGAAGATTTACGGCTTCAGGAGGAACCAATTTGCTTTGGACTGACAGTTTCGGGGAGTTGAAAAGCATTGAGAGAGGCACTAAAGCTCAGTTGGTTTTTGATGAGGTTGAAGACTTTCATGAGATTTGTTAAAAACAAAAGTTGTTACAATAACAAAGCTATTAGGGCCACAACTAACGATTATCATTGCCGATTAATCTGTCGATTCTCGATTAATAGATTAGTTTTTTGGTCTATAAAATGTCAGAGTATGGTGAAAAATGTCGATCAGTGTTTCCCAAAGCTCAAGATGACGTCCTCAAATGTCTTGTTTTGTCCACAACTCAAATATATTCAGTTTACTGTCATAGAGGAGTAAAGAAACCAGGAAATATTCACATTCAGGCAGCTGGAATCAGAAAATTTAGACTTTTTTTTATTTACAGAAGTAGTCAAACCGATCAAATTAATTATTAAAATAGATGGCGATTAATTTAATAGTTGACAAACAATCGATTAATTTGTTTCTAAAAAATATAGATGTAAATAGATAATATATAAAATATAGTTAGGGTGTAGGATATTGCCAACCATCCATTAACTGAAACCTACAGTAAGCCTTCAGAGATTTAGCCAAATGAGAAGTACAAATTAATGTAAATAATGAACAATTGGTCAAATTTGGTTGAAGGCCACTTAGCAGCATTTTGTCAGCTTTGACACAGGCCTGGTCGTCTGCACTTTGACTCTCACAACATGAGATGACTTAATAGAATTGCAGCGATCATTGCCAATCCAAACTACAGGTGTATAATTAAAATGTGTGAAGGGACAAGCCCAATAAAACTAAACACACTGCACCAACTGGAAGAGCAGCAGCCACGAGGTTTGAGAAGTATGTAGGTTACACTTTATCAACATCTTGCCCTTCAAAAAATGTTCCATCCATGCAAAGGCACAACACATTTCATCCACCTGTTTGTTTCCCTCAGTCTCAGCAGATAGCATCCTAAATGCTGATGGGAACAGTAACCGCTCAGCCCTCTCACACCTGTCCAGCATTGTGTGTGTTGTTCTACTGATGCTATCAGCTCTAGTGAACTGTGTGATAAATGGCTTCTCATGCTTACCTCAACTGAAGAAGCCCTCATGGAAAGCAGATGACCTGAGCCCTGGAGGGATCCAACCGGTTTAAAACTGCTGGGTAGTAGGCTGTGTTAACTTTTACAGCTCTTTTTCCTCACAAATTCAGCCATCTGAGTAGAAAAAGAAGAGAGAGAGAGAGTTAGAGAGAGAAAGCAGGGGGTCCTTGGGACTCACCCAGTTGACAGCTCCTGTCTCTGCCTGTAACGACTTATTTATTCAGGGATAATTAATCAGGCGCAGTTTTTCTGGCTGTTATGATTAATGCACTTTGTCATCTGTGCTGCAGCGGTGGAAATACATTCATGCAACTAAAACAGTTAAATGCAACTTGTATTGCTTCTTTATAGTGGCCTGCTGCTGCTGCACATCTGGTATTCAGGGACTGGCCTATTTTCAGTGCTACAGTTTGTTTGTTTATGTTATCTCAGATGTTATGTAACATTTATCAGACTAGTGTGTCATTTATAGCCAGTAAACATTTTATTATATCAACATTGTTTTACCTATTTGTTCTTTCCCACAGTGTTTAGAGTCAGTCTGCAGCTTTCTTCTTCTTCTCAGCCTGTGGAGGTGAAGGTGTGCTTCTTCTTCTTCTTCTTCTTCTTCTTCTTCTTCTTCTTGTGATGTCGCTGGTCTTATGGCGTCATCTTGTGGTCATTTTGGTTACCACAAGTACCAAAATCCCTCACTAGTAGAGGTCAATTTTCGATAAGATTTAGGGGAAACAAATTATGGAGTAGCTTTTCACATCTATCAATAAACTGTTCTTCTGTCAAATGTTTCAAAAGTCGCTTAAAGGGTCATTTAATTGCTGTTTGGTCATTTATTTTTCCCCATGTTGTCCTTGTAAATTGTAAATTGTACATTTTTATTCTTATTTTATTCTAACGTTTTATCTATTTCTTTGTTATTATACTGTTTGTCTTGCACCAACAAAGCCAAAGAAAATTCCTAGTGTATACCTCTTACACCTGGCAATAAACACCTTTCTGATTCTGACTCTGATGTATCTGTTTTTATGTTTTTTTATTGGCTCACAATGTTGTTTGGTTACCCAGAAGTCTTTATATATATTTAAATCAATATCCTCCTCACAAACACTAACCATACACTTCCACGCAACACACACACACTTGTCTTTTTTTATATATATATTTACTGTATTGTTATTGTTATTGTATATATCTTGTCCTAATTACCACTATTATGTAGTCATATTATTTCTTTATATTAATCTTGTGTCTATAGGTGGAGGCTTCAGATAAGCCCAGTGTTTTTTTTGCCTTATCCTGTACTGTATATTATTCATTTATTTTTTGTTATGTTTTATTTTCTTAGATTTATTGGTGGATATTTTTTATATCCAATAGCTCTGCAAAAGAGACGGGAACATGACTAACATGCAAATCAAGTGTGTTAAATGGAAATGGGTGCAGTAGCCTCATTACAGCAACTCAAACACGAGGTAGTGCACTTAGTCAAAGAGAACAAAAGGAGGGAGGAAACATTATGTAAAGTCTCATTAAGGTGGAGCATTATGCACCTGGTAGGAACATTATGCTCCTGGTAGGAACATTATGCTCCTGATAGGAGCACTTCTTTTGTATCTTTTGTACTGGAAGCATGATCACGTGGTTCCACAACAGCATTTGGATATTTATATTGTTATCTCTACCTGAAAGTATTTCCTTTTACCTCTTAACTTTTAATTGTGGCTGTCTCTCTTGTCAGATTTGTTATTGTTCATTGAGCACTTTTATATTATTTTGTATTGTATATTTTGGTACTTTTATATACTTCTTGTTATTTTATATTATATATTTTGGTATTTTTTTTTTGTCTTTTTATTTTGTATTTAATGCTTTATGTTGTTATTTTTATATCTCTAAATGACTTGTCGCCTGATTGGAGGTGCAACTGTGATTTTGTTGTCAGAGAAAATTACAAAATAAAGCTCTCTTTAATCTTTTTTTTTGTAATTAGTATTTTACTGATTTTTTTTTTTTTTTTTACATTAATATTGTCACATTTTGGTCAACAAATCAAATAAGTCCTTAATGCAAAATCATATTAAGCTCTCTTTAATCTTGAATATTAGAGGAAAAATCAGGTGTTATCTTTAATACTACAGATACTACAGAAAGAGGGCCTACTAAGCTTATTTATTTAGTTATTTATTTATTTTATGTTTTATTATTTATTTTTTATTTTATTTATTTATTTTATTTATTTTATTTATTTTATTTATTTTATTTATTTTATTTATTTTATTTATTTATTTGTGTTGATTTGCAAAATAATTCAGATCCCTGGTGGTCCAGGTGGCAGCAGTGATGTCAAACAAATATAAGCACATCAAGGTTACGCACATTTTATTAGTAGAAAAGCCTCACATCCTTACACACATAACAGCATTATAGCACATCGCAGCACTCTCCTCGGTTCCTGGCTGGCTCTGTTCAGTTTAGACCTCTTCAGAAGGTTTTGGCTGGAGACAATAAAAAAGGAGTTGTCATTTTATCTATCTATATTTATTTATTAATTAATTTTTCATTTCATCTCATGTTAACATCAACTGTCACATTTAACCTGAAAGTATGCAGAAATTAAAACTCTTTGGGATTTCTCTAAACTATTTGTCTGGCCAGCAGATGTCGCCATAAAGCCATAGGCCTATTTGATTTCCCTTACCTTGGATTTGCCACAGTTGGTGATCTTGTTGCCTTTAGAGGAAAAATGAGAGATTAGTTCTTCCCAAAGCTCAAAACTATTGTGATTTTCTTTCAACAGAGCTGCTCTGATAACAACCCTGACGGAAACAGAGCTGTAGGATTGAAGCAAGAGATACATTTCATCCCCCATTACACAATGAAAATGTGTTTAGAGGCACTTTTCATTGTGTTCAGCCAGTCTGTCCAGCAACATGCTGCATAATAGAAGCACACACCTCAGCTCTTCTTCTATCTCTGTTTTCACTCTCTGTATCAGACTCTTCAAATTCACATGGAAGTAGGCTACACACACACAGAGGATATAGCTGTTGACCTACCTGCCAACAGAATGATGGAGAGGAAGACGATGACCCCGGCGAAGACCAGACCTCCAACACGTAGTGTATGGTAGTCTACAGATTCACATAGAACAACGTCATCACACCATCACTGTCACTTAAGGCAATTATCAACTTAACCCTTATTTCTCTCTCATTTTTACCCTGTCGTAGTCTCCCCTTTGCTTTCCTCTCTGGTTCTCTTTTTCCGTTTTCCTTTCACCTATTTGTTCCTCTATCTCTCAGTCTATTTTCCTATCTAACATCAACATGTGCTGGCAGAAACTCTCTTTATCCTGTGCATGCTTTGCACATTCTCTTTTTTTAGAGCACTGGCAGAAGTTAAATATTTAAACTATTTCAGATACACTTTCAAAGCTACATACCGTATACAAAGTCTGCATCATAGTCGATGGCTGCACCTGGGGATAGACAGACAATGGATGTGGGTAGAAATCCATTAGAAACATACAGCAATTCTACAGAAACATTATTTTTTTTACACATTAAATACATTTCATTGATTCCCTTCTCTTGTAGTAACATTGAAGTGATTTTGCTCTGATTTAGACACCACTGACAGAACAACTTGCTGTTTAACTCTGTGGAAGTTAAGAAAATAGGTCATAATCAGCATTGGTCCATTCCCTTAAGGTGTTTTTCCACACATGCTATTTTGGGGTAGTTTTAGAGGCTAGAAATCAGATTTTGAACTACTTTGCCTTTTGCCAGGCCACCAACGTAAATAAGAATTTGTTCTAAATGACTTGTCTCGTTAATAAAGGTTAAATACATTAAAAAAAAAATGTTCCCACAAATAATGGAAATGTTATCTGTTATCAACACCCAACATTGTAATATGTTTTTTCTCCCTCCACAGGGGCACGTTAATTCTGGGTGGTCTTCTAACTTAACATGTCACCCTATTATGTGCAGCACCACAAGCAGTACAGATTTGGTGAACATGATTAGCTGCGGCAGAATGCTGTAATGAGAAGGTGAGCCTGAACTGTGAGGCTGCAGGACACCAAGCAGTTAATAAGTCAACCATGCTTTGCCCAGTTATATGATTTACACATTGTTGTTATTAGTGGTTCTGACTCAGAATGAGAAAGCTAGAACGGCTGTGACCTTGCACATATTATGTAACGTAAATGGTGTCGCGTTAAAGGGGACCTATTATGCTTTTGTGCTTTTTCCCTTTCCTTTAGTGTGTTATATCATTTTTTGTGCACGTAAAATGTCTACACCAGTTACTCTCCCCCACAGAAACACTGCTCCTGAACTGCCTGAAATGCCTTGCTTGAAGTCCCGCCTTTTCTTCCGTAACGTGGTGATGTCACCAAGTAACACATTTTGCCTAGCGGCTAGTTTGGCACGCCCTCAAACAAAGCTTGTTAGAGTGGAGCTGGAGTGGAGTCCGAATAGTTTGGTTCGGCTGACCAATCACAACAGAGTGCCAGCTGACCAATCAGAGCAGACTTGGCTTTTCGGGGGGCACAGCACAGCCGGTATGAGAAAAGTAAAGCGTTTTTTGAACATTAAATCATGTAAACATGTTCTAGTAGAAACCCAAATTCAAGTATGCACCTAAATATAAAGAATAATAGATCCTCTTTAAAGTTACAGTGAAACAGAGGTCACAGTGTCTTTAGTTTCTGTGATGTAATTATAAGTGAAACAGAAAATAAGCATAATACGTCCTCTTTAAAGTGGCACTCCTGTTCGTGCATAATCAGCAGTTCCGGTGCTACGTGACGTACCTGGAGAAGACATGACGCCTCGTCTGTTTGTGTGTTCGGTCGACAAAACTGGAGGGACATAATGCAAACAGTTAACAAAAGGCCGGTGATGACAGCAGCCGGCAGCTGGTGATCCATGCACGTCTGCTGTTTTTAATCTTGTTTTTATATAATGACAATAAAAGCATTCTCAATCAAGTCCGGTATCTGGAAACTGTTGTTTGCAGGCAGGAAGATTTGTGTGGATTTGTTTTCAATAGTCTCTCCATTTTAATTAGATTTGAGACTTGTAGAGGCTCGTTTAAATGGGCTTATTCACTTTAGATGAGAGGTAGTTGAAAGCTTGGAAACTCTATATGTCCTGACAAATTGCCTCAGTGGGTTCCCCTGCTGCAGACTTAGGAGCAAAGTGAATGCATTGCTCTTCACTGAGAACTTTAAGAGGCTAATGGCGATATCGATCCTCTCCCCCCCACCACCTTTTCTCTCTCCATCCTTTACACACATACACACAAGCTTGTCGTTTGATCTACATCTCCTGACCTATAATCATTAACTTACACAGATTAACAGACTAAAAATTTCCCCCGCCGTCTCCGTTTTGTTCGAGCACGCCACTGTGAATTGTGGACTTCGGTGCTTTCATTTATTGTGTCTGGGCCTTTTTCAATGCACCACTGAGCATAAGGGCATAGAGGGACAGTTACTGATTAATATATTACAACTCCGACATTCATTAACCTTGAACCTTGCACAGATTGATAGAAGTTATAGACGGGGCGAGGACGAGTATAGCCTGCCTGATAATGCAGAATTAATACGCAGCAATGCATCACTGTTATTAGATTTCTTCAATTGGGTGTAATTAACAAGAAAACTGACAACTCTAAACCAACTTTCACAACACATATGACCTTATGTGCTTTTATATTCTGCCTCATTAAATAATGGAGCAACTTGGTTAAGAAAAGTTTAACTTTTCATTGCGAGAATACCAATAATTTCTATTTTACATACAAATAGGCATTCTAGACATGAATTTACACCTCCAAAACATGGATTAACTCAAGAGGAACTTGGTCCGACCCTACAGTAACAGTTTATACCAATTTATAGGCATCTGAAGTGCACACAACAGATTTATTTTCACAACCTGCACATAAAATTTAATATTTGTTTAGGAAAAAGCAAGTTATTACTCACCTGAGTTGCTGAAGCTGCTGTATAACCTCTGCCCAGGTGTGTGTGTGCGTCTGTGCTAGGGGGTAGGTGCAGACCAAACTCCCACCCCACAGATCCACCCTGTAACACACACACACACACACACACACACACACACACACACACACACACACACACACACTTCTCCACGCCCACAGCCATATTTCAGTAGAGTCTCATAAAGTTTGTACTCTGATGCCAATAAAGAGTTTATCTGCCAACCTTTGGAGTCACAGCATGAATGAGCGGTACAATACTGGCTCTGCTGGCGAGGAACACATTCTCTGATATAGTTTCATAGCACCAAGTAGCAGTCTACAACCTTGACTGACATTGACAGGGAATGATCAACTACTGTTAGAGGGTTGCTTGTGAAATCTGATTTTCTATGAAGAGAATTCTGAAAGAAAGATGATTAATATCTCCACTAAAATCTGGTCTTTGTCTAAATGAACACAAAAACAGGTGTGTTCAGACATACTTTTATTTATTTATGCCAAAAGCACAGCAACAGGTGGCTACACAACAAAGGCCTCATGCTTAAAATGAACACAGCATTTATACTTGTACAGCGGTTGCCTTTAAAACACTCAGACTTGAGATTGGTGAAAGATTGTTCATTTGTTCTCTCGCTATGATTTGACTTATAGGCTACTATTAATGTAGTCTTGCACATACATAATGTCAATTTAAAATTTAACTCCACTCAAACTCAGATCCCAAACATTGTCTCTCTTTTTCAGAAATGTACGGCCACTCGAAGCGTGATGGCATCAGAGAAAGCAATTTCATAAACAGACAAGAAAGAGAAAAGAAAGACTTCATAGATTTGTGGCACTAGTACACAAGTGTGTATGGGGAAACTATAATCATAGTCTGCTGGAGAGTATTAATCCTGGTGGAGCCAGTGACTTAGCGGTGGAGCGGATGTGTGGAGAAGAAGGCAGTGAGACAGCTGACACAGGAGCTCCCTCCACTATAATAGATGGTAAAACACCGCGGTGGAGGAGCTCGTGCAGATATCTGAAAACCGTTCCTGTGCTCAGTCAGAGAGCTGTGGCAGTGGAGATTGTCTTATATAAGGCTCATCACATTTACATGTAGAGATACACATGCACTTGTGATATATACGCAATCATACAGGATATGCACACACATATAGCCTATATACACACCCAACCATTCAAACGTAGACCTAAATTAAGGACTGTATCTGTAAACTATCTGTATTTATATATAGTATATACTTATATATGTATACAGTATATATGCATATGTGTTATAATCCAAATGTGACAAACATTATCCAGGAAGATTGACAAAATAAACAACAAATTGACAGATTCTAAAACCTAAAGGCGATAGATAGAAGTACAAAACAAAGAACAGCAGACTACACAACATTAACACTTCTTCTTCTTCTTCTTCTTCTTCTTCTTCTAATTCTTCTTCTTCTTCTTTTTCTTCTAGGGCTTCAGAGACAATCTTTTGTTCAAGGTGCTACCGGCTAAGACAAAGAACTGGAGTGAGAGACTGTCACAGGAAGGCACAGGGACGGACGAGAGCACTGAGGGACGGGCACGGTCACAACGGAGCACAACGAGTTAAGTGTTTGTCTTCAGGGCACAACATTTATGTACATATTACACCTCTAAACGTATACCTCCCACTCTTAACCTGTCATATTATAATAATCATCCATTCCTTCACTGTTGTAGTGGCTTAGTTAATATCAAATAAAACTGATTTCAGAAGGCAGCTCGGTCCAGTGGAGTTGCCTCAGTTCTCTGCTGGAGTCTCTTTGGCAGCCACCGCAGCTGAAAGAGGTCAAGGACGACGAATTAGTTGAATGCAAAACATTAAACTTGCCCACATTTCCTCCTAAATATTTCAGTCCTTCTCTCTCTCCTTTACTCAGTCATTCACTCACATGTGATTGTGTATTGCTGACATTTTTCTAAAGGATACTATGAGCTTTGTTTCTCACCATCTACCAGTAAGTACATTTACTTAAATACAAGTTGTTGACTTGGAGTGAAATATATTTTTTTACTGTATTATTGCAAATTTTCCATGAGCAAAGGATCTGAATACTTAACTTTCTCTACTATTCTCTTCTATTGAAACAGTTTGTTACATAAGCTCCTTCCTTCACGTAACACTTGGTATGCAGACAATAGCTCAGACATCAGGGAATATGCAAGAAAGAAGATCAAACCCAGGGATAAAATAACAGGAAAAACATGTTGTGAAAATGATCACGTATTTGATTGTTTCTTTCGTTTAAAAGAATGGCAACTGGGAAATCACAGATGTTGGAGCATCCTGAAGTGCAACCACGGGGAGGGATTTTAAAACAGTCCATGCTTGAAACTACAATAAAACGGTATGATAACCTAATGTTGACTAAAATGTAAAGTCTTTGTCGGTTGATGTCTATACTTTCTTGAGGGAAGGTATGAAATCAAACTTATGTTATGCCTTGGAGAAAGGTCAACAGTCATTTTAAAGGGGATATACTGTATACTGTGCTTGTGCACATACATTTGTGTATCTGGAGTGCCAAACAACCCACAAACTGTGAAATAAGATAACCCAGTCAGTTTGTTGTGGGCTACCTAGATCAGAAAACATGTGATTCAACAAGCCAATCAGATTTGACTCCCCTTCCTATGTCACATGCAGGCTCATTAGAATATATCGCCCACAGCGTGAGAACTACCTTTACAAAGGTGCACCATATTTTTCTCACAAGCCAATCAGAGCAGACTGGGCCTTTTCAGGAGGGGGTCTTAAAGAGACAGGCACTAAAATGGAGCTTTTCAGCATTTACAGTACAGGTATATTCAGACAGACAGTATGAGAAAAGTGTTTTTTAACATTTATACATGTAAACATGTTCTAGTAGAAACCCAAAATACAAGTATGAAGCTGAAAATGAGCATGATATGTCTCCTTTAAAGTTCATATAACTTGTATGTTCTCTCTCACACACAGATACAGTACAGTTCAACATGTGCGAACACATGGACACAGAGTGAATTACCCCCCCCGCCACTCTCCCCTCAACCTCCTCCTCCTCCCCTGTGCTATGGACACTCCCAAAGGGAAACTCAATTATGGATGTGTGTCATGGGGTGAGCCAGAGGTGAGAGTAGCTGACAGAGAGTTAAAATGTGCTTCTCACCCTTGGAGACAATCAGGTTCTCTTCCTGCGCCTCCTCGTCTCCGGGGGCCCTGAGGAGAGGATCCACAGGTTGTCATGGTAACCAAATCATGTAAAATGTCGTTACGAAAGCAAATCTTTCTTTTGTTTTTTTTTTCAATCAGAGAGGCACACTGACATACCTGGGCTTCTGGTTGATACTGCAGCGGCATCGTCGACCTACAAATATAAGAACTCATCAGCTGTGTCGACCAGAGGTCTGTTTAGTTAGATGAAAATGATTCATTCATTTATTATTAATCATGTTTTATTTGATTGTAACACTTGATTACATTGAGTTCATGTACACATAATAAAATCATACACACACACACACAGAGGTTAACTTACTAAGGATGAGAAGAATGCCCATTGTGAACAGCACCACGGCAAGTGCCAATCCCCCAATCCTCAGGCTCTCATAGTCTACAGAGGAAGTTGATAACAGAATGAGAGACACAGGAGAAGGAGAAAGACATTTAATCAATGTGTCATTCATAGCAAAAAGGTTTTTTTTTTTTATGTGTAAACAGGTGCTTACAGAAAACACAGATTTCTCTAAACTTACCATAAACAAATGGGTTTACAACTTTTTTCTCGCCATCTGTAAAATGTGATAGAAACCACATTTAGAACCAAGGTGTTAAGATTTTATCAGTGTTGCTCAAAACACAATTAAAGACACAGTGAGATGTAAAATACTTTTTCTAAATTGCATCACTGTGTTAATTATTCATTTATCTCACGTTACATGCAAAATATCAGCCCGTTCCCATTCCCAGGGCATCAAATACAGTCACTTTGCCTTGGCCGTCGGCATTAGATACTGACGCTTAAGGCACTCTTTGGAGTCGGTACAAAATGCACCAGTCTTTCCATTAACTACAATGCACGTCAATATTAAACGCTCAGGGAAAGTCTTCCGGAAGTGTGTTGACGTTGTTTTAAGAGCAAAAAGAGACACACCGAGCGGGCTGGAGGGGAGGTGGATGGGTCCAACAAACACAAAGCTTTCATCCAGGAGACTTCTGTTCGTGTCCCGTGCGTCACGTTATAATCAGCTGTTCGTTTCTTGTCCCATGTTCACAACGTTCAGTGTCATTTTCACTTAAACGTAGTAGTTTTAAGCCCATATGTTGTTTTTTCCTGAACCTAACTATAGTGTTTTTACTGCTTGAACATAAGCGTTTTTATTTAATTCACAACATTAATCACGTGTTTACTGCGACCGAAAAGAGTGACGGTCTGACAAAGCGTCAGTATATGATAAGTTGGGATGAGAACGCATTGAAAATATGTGTAAAAAAAATATTTTTGTTTGTATTTTATAACAAAATCCCTCTCTTTCCTCTTCATGTAATTATCAACTTCAAAGCCCACTATGTTTTTTGATATGACCACATGGGGTGTGATGATGTTTAGTAGTCTCATTTAGCCACTTGTTAGCAACGGTCTTTTTTAAGACACATAAAGGTTTCAAAATTCACGAGTGGGGATATTTACTGACATATTTTATAAATAAATTGTTAAAATCTCTTAAGCTTGTGTTAACCACAGACCTTATTTCAGGAATCTAACTAAAAAACCCTTGACTTCCAGAAAAGGGAACTGGAAGTGCAGAAATGCAAACTCATTTCTGGGTTTTAGGACTCATTCCTGCACCACTCTATTATTCACATTTAGTTATGTATTCATACAGATTCCTTATAACCTCTCATTCCTCCCAAACAATCACTCTCATCTCTTCAGCATTGATTTTACACACACTTGGGTCCGGTCATTCTCGGTCTTAATCCATATATCTGCCACTGTTCGCTGTGGTGGAGCAATCCATAAGTGTCGGATTTGATCTGGAAACCAATAGACCCACCTATGTGGCCGCTAGGACTGAGTGTGACCCCATTAGAGATTACATCAAGTGTACTCACCCTGCGCACTGGGGTCGGCTACAGCTGAGAGGCAGCGAAGAGGGGAAGTGGTTTTGAGTCAGAGGGTGAAAGGATAAAGGAGATAGTGGAAACAGGAAATTAGGAACGGTAGGAGACCATGAGTGAAAAATACTTCAACACTATCTCTCTATATCTATGTTTTACCTCACACAAACTCTAAGTGTTATAAAAAAAAGCAGCTCACAGCACTGCACTACATCATCTATTTGTGTGTGTGAGAGCATGTGTTTCACATTTAATCATACACTATAAACAGACCTCACGCACACACAGTCAGTGACACAGCCAGTCTGTGAAACCCAAACACAAAGCCTTAAAGCAGTAATTGATGTTTTGCTACAAGCCCACACCCAGCGAGTGGCTTTTCATGTAACATCACTCCCTGCCCCGACACTGCCTCCCTATGGACAATTGGAGTGTGCATGCATGTGTGTTTGTATGCATGGATGTGTGTGTGTTTAGTGAGTAGGGGGGGACTTACCAGCCACACACACCAGGAGTGAAGAGAGGAAGAGCAAAATAGTTTCCATGACAACTGTTGACAAGGAGTAAAAAAAAAGAGGGAGGGGAGAGAATGAAAGAAAGACAAAAACAAATACAGTGAGAGAGATTTAGTAAACTACACTACTCCAGCACATATTGAACATCCACATGCAGTTTATATACACAACACTAGCGCACGCACAGTGCAGTAAATGGTGTGTAAAAGGGGAGTCGCATCACACAGCGCCGGCTATAACCAAACCCCTGGAGTTTAACTGATGTAAAAGGCCTACGGATATAGTTTTTATCTTGCATAACGATCCATGTTCAGAGCATGTTCTCTTTTCCTGGCAGAGATGACTCTTTCCTCCCTGTGGACATCACACAACCTTGGCCTATTTTCACGTAGGCTATTCAATGCCGACTGTGTCTCCTACAAAATGTGTTCATGTTCCACTATTTTGCATGGTCAAATGCATTTTGGAAGAACTGTAATGTCGCCCAGATACGTTCTTATAGCCATTCTGGAGCATGGCTCCAGGGGTATCTCAGCCACTTCTGCATAGATTGCCATGCAGCTTTGTACAGATGCATGGTGCCTTAAGCATAAATCCTAAAGACTTTGGTGATCCTCTGATATTTGGGTTTTTTGGTGACATGTCTTGAGAACTATTGGATGGTTACCATGAATTTCGGTACAGGTTCTTAGATGATGGACCCTAATTATTTTGGTGAACAGCATCATCAGGTCAATTTTTTTATTACTAACTTATCTACAAAATGTGCACAGCCAAAACAAAATCCCCTACTTCCCCCTTAATATATCTGCTCCTGGGAACTAAACTGTGATTTAAGTTTTACGGTTTTGTTAAGGCACGTAAAAAGCACTACATCTGAACAGAAGAAACATAGTGTAGATAGAACAAGTAAAGCTAGTCCTCACATTTAAACATTTTTTTTTTTAAAAAAACTCCCTCAAAGACAGGTTTGAAAAGTCAGGTAATCTACTGCTTTCTCATTCTGAATTTACAATCGGACAAATGCAGACTTGGTGGCAACAGCAAGTCAAAAATCAATATTAGTGGTCTAATTCCCCTCCAAATTCTTCAGAGGATGTGTGAGTGTCTGGTGATGTAGCCTATTTATTATACAGTACATCAACCTTTACATCTGCTCTCTTTGACAGCCGGCTTTTCACTCCGCCTTCTGGTGGGGCCGTTTGACGCATTATCCATACGTGGACGGACAACAAATCTTACAAATTAGTTCTGATTGAGTATACCCCGCCCCTAACAGGGAGTATTGAGAGTTGAGTGGTTCAATATAGGCGAACACAGACAGGTACAAGATTTGACAGCAAAACATTTGATGAAGCATGTCAAAGCTCCATAGTGAAATAATAGAAAGTGACAAGTCTGCAGTACAACATGTATTCTCCATACACATGGATCATAGACTGTATATAAAGATGGATGACATGACAGTTCCTCAAAAGTGAAGCCAAAACCTCTCGACCGCCCCCTGGTGGCTGGCTGCAGTATAGGTCATAAACCCGCACCCTCCATGTTAGTGGATGGGACATGGGCCAAACTAAAAAGTCACAGTACATGTAAAATAATTTTTTTTCAAAAGATAGTTTCTGTCATTTTAGGTAGTTCTTATCACGCTGACGAATGTTCAAGTGTTTTGTTTCCGATAAGTTTGGTTTTAATTCGTTATTTGATGCTATAAAAAGGGCTGAGACGTCATGATTGACAGCTGTCAATTAATTCATAAATGTAGTTCTAGATATATTATGGTTAGTTTGTGTCTTTCTAGCCAAACAGCTCCCGTGGTGCTAACGTAGCAGCTAGCTGGCTCATGCCAGAAAGCTGCGGCCGTGCTCGGCTCATGATTGGCTCGTGATTGGCTCGGGCGGGTGTGTGGGTGGGACCATCGACAGCTCCAGCCCCCCGATCACTACTGCGCAGACTCCGGCTCCAAATTACGTCAAAATCTCAAGATGGCAGCTCCTGTAACCGGGATATTTTGGCTTCACTTTTGTGAGACGAAGTGGAGACATGTTGTCCATCTTTATATAGAGTCTATGATCTGTATCAAGCCTTCAAGAGTCCAACAGTTATATTTAACTCAGGCTTTACCACTCTTGTTTGACAGTGCTGTCTGGCTGTCTACCTGTCTGCCTACATGGCTTTATGCCATTCCACCCATTTGGCTGTTTGTCTCTTCACAACTGTATCCGTGGCAGATGACCTACATACCATAGTGCACTTAAATGAGCAGAGCTCATTATAGTCATTAGCAGAGGTACCGACTGCAGCAGTCCTGCCCAGTTGCTGTTTGTGTGTTGGTGCTTCATATGTTTGATTTGTGAGATCTGAGCAGCACACTGGTAACAAGGACATTAATGAAATAATGTGACACAAGATGACAGCAGAGGAACGAAAAGCCTATGGCATCCATTAGACTAATGACATCTACTCTTAAAATTAAAATCAACCCTATGTGACCTCTGACAGACTAGTTTTATAATTTAATATGTTAATGTTATGTTAATATATTTTGATATTTTTGAGTGGAAGTGCAATGATTTTTCCTTTTTTGTTGTTTTTACACTGACATTTTGACACATGCTTTACTAACAAGCTCTCTTGTTTCTAGGTTTGCAGTACTCTTCTCCATATATGTATATATACTAAATTACTTAAGTCCTTTAACATTTATGAATAGTAGAGACAAAAGAGAATTTCTTCCTCCAGTGAGGATTCTCATTTCAGATGTAACTACACAGTCAAGACTGAAACCTTTGAAGTTTTTTTTCTCAAGGTCTTTTTAATGCCACAGTGTAGCCTACGTGTTATTCTACAGTCCAGTTAAAACCAAACCCAGATATGGATCATCAGATATGACAATATAGTCTTTGATGGCATGTCTATCACACCTGTGCATCTTAAAAGAGACATCAGAGGTAATGATTGCTGGCCCCAAACTGTACATCACTTCAGGCACATTAATAAACACTGATACAGCTCAAATGAGGCGGGAAAATTGTTCACGCTAAGGCAGGTGTTCCCGGCAGTGTATTGCTGCCAACACAACAGAAAAAATGTTGCTCTCGTAATAACGACGTTATAAAAATGCATATTTTATCAAGTTATTATCACATTTTCTCATTATAACAAATTACTAATTTTTATTTACATATCATTTTATCTTGTTATGTCACACAACCAACATTAACGGTCAAGGTTGCCTGTAGATGTGAGCATGAATGTCTGCTGTGTCAGTCCTGTGATAGACTGGAGACCTGTCCTGAAGTGGAAAACATTTTAACACAGTAGTTAGAGCAAACACGATAAGCAGGTCATCTATGTTTATTCTATCAAACAGTATGCTTGATTGAATAAACATAACATGACTTGTTTTTGCTCACAATACACAAGAATCAGTGCTGCTTTAGAATTCTGCAAGCCACACATTTTCACTGACTGACTGATTCCCTCATTTTTCAATCATCACATCAGCTCAAGTGGTGTGAACATCTCTTTATATCTGAGAGGATATGTGATAAATGGGAAAGGTAGATGGACAGATGAAAATGCAGTCTAACTTGAAAGATGTGGCCCGCTGGGATAAGCTCTCCATTAGCTAACTATCCCATATCGCTTTTTTTCAATGAGCAACAACAAATGTTCCACCAAAAGTAAAAAAGCTTTACACTAATAATGGGAAAACTTCAGGCAGCTATTAGCCATTTGCAAAATGTTCTGAAATAACATCCTCCAACCCCCCTGACTCTTTATTTAGCAAGAGAAAATATGGATTAATGTATGTTCAGCCGGATGCTCTCCTATGCTGGCAGTGTAAAGATAGGTCTTTCAATGTGAGGCTAATGGAAAGGCAGAATACCTGATGCCCTATTACACTTGTTAATGGCAGAGATGTGACAGTGAGTGTTAAGTGGCTCCACTGATTCTGGAGGAACCAAAGATAGTCTGGGGTTAAAGGCCAAGCAATCAGTCAGACTCAAAAACACTGGGTGTCCATTCACACCACAACACCTGTACAGCCTTTTTTAAGGACAAAACTCAATTTGAACACTTAATTTTACAGGTTCACAAATTTCATGGTAATTAGGTGATAATTAGCAAGTAACCTATTTGAAATTTCTTTGGTATTACTGCTAAATTACCCCAATATTTACCTAAAAAATTATCCAAAATTACTTTATTATAAACATGATTTCATAATTATATGCTAAAATAGCATATAATGGTTAAAATAGGGCCCTTAGGCTTGAGAAGCGGCTGTGCGCTGCTCTTCATCGGAGGTAGAAAACCAAAACTAATAGAAGACATTTCTGATCAGACACAAATCTCACCATTGTGTGACTTATTGTCTACACAAATGTAACCTGGTAGCTATAATGTTATGATTCAGGGAGCTTTTTAAGAAATTTCAAAGAGGTTATTTGATAATTATCATCTATTTACCAGCAGATATGGAAATAAAGCATATCAATTCACTTTATATTATTTTCCTGGAAATGTATTAAATATTTTACCAGCTATTTATTACTGCTTATTGGGAAATATCGGAATATAATTATTAAATAATATTTATAATAGATATAAAATAATAATAATAAAAGTCCAGAGTCAAGTCCCAAGTCAAGACAGCCAAACAAAGTAATTTTTTATAAATTTTGAGGTAAATATTGGGGTAATTTGGCAGTAATTCAAAAGAAATTTGACTTCTGACTTGCTAATTATCTCCTAATTACCATGAAATTTGCGGACCTGTAAAATGAAGTGTTACCAAAACAAGTTCTGCATTGATTATTGACAGTGCTTATTGCAGCTTTCAGGTCCAAACAGTATTTTCAACCCATAACATAAACCGATGAGATCACAGTAAACAATATATCTCTTGTTAGGTTGCAATATGAACCTCTTTTTAGTGGGTTAGTGGGTCAGTGTCACATGTTTGTTCCCTTGAGAATCCTTTATTGCGTTTGGCAGCATGGCACTGCCAAATGTAATGTATCAAGCAGCTATTCAACGCCAGCCTTTCTCTCCCCAGGTATCATAACCTGCAGCTGCCTCTCCAGATTTCCTTAACCCCACCTTATCTGCACTATTGTTTCGCAATATCAAGTTCCAGAGTCTCCCCTTTGTCTGTGAGGACAGGACAAGAAAGGGCCAGGCAGGTTGACTGTATCTGTTTGGGGAGGACAAGGAAATAGGCTGTTTTCTGTAATGTGGGGACAAGGAAAGGGCAGGCTGAAAGACAGCGAGAACGGGAGACGAGCAGCAGACAGGGACAGACATTGTTTAGCGGGCGAGTGCAGGCGAAGGGCACGCAGAGGAGACACCGTCTGAGGAGAGAGGGCGGTCTGTTGTATGATAGTGGCATTTCCAGTATGAAACACACGGAGCATTAAAAAGAAAGGTCAGGAAATGAGCTGAGGCAAATGTGAAGAGGGAGAGCGGGAAACAGGAGCGTGATCAAAAAGACAACATAACCATAATGGGAGCAGTGAGACCATAAAGGCTGCTGAGTGCTCAACAGTCACTGAGAAGTGGAAAAATATTGATCTAACCTTTGACATCATTTGGCATATGTTTGAGTCTCAGACAACTTTAGTAAAATAAATATCTAAAATTACAATTTGACTGATGAATTATGGAAAAAGTGGACAAGGTCATGAAAGAAAAAAATTCAAAAGCCTGCCTACAGTTTCCATTATGAATGTGTTTTTACATGAGACCACACCCCACCAAACACTCTGATGGTGTCCTTGCTGTGCTCAGGATCCTGTGCACAATGACACAGAGATTAAATGGTATTTGAAATGATATTGTCATCCTTTAATCTCCCTGGCTTGCTGTGTATGTTTCACTGTTTGGTTGCTGTAACTCTGGGAGGTGCAACTTCACGTGAAATAATGCCTTTTCTAAATCTGTGTGCGTCTCTGAGAGAATATATACCAGTTTGGTTGGATGTTTGTGTGTGCTTATGTGTGTCCTTCTTTAAAGGAACAGTGTGTAGCAATTAGGGGGATCTATTGGCAGACATGTAATATAATATTAATAAGTATGTTTTCTTTAATGTATAATCACGTGTAAATAAGAATCGTTGTGTTTTAGTTACTTTAGAATCAGCCATTTATATCTACATACGGAGCGAGTCCTCTTCACGGAGCGGGTTGCCATGTTTCTACAGTAGCCCAGGATGGACAAACTGAACACTGGCTTCGTCTAAAACTGCATACTATACTACATACTCAATATGTGTACTATCGATCAACATACTTTTGTGTGAATAAACAGTAATATGTATCTTTTCGGACGCACTGAGCAGTAATTTACGTCGTCACTTCCTGAGAGCCTCCTTGCCGGTTGGAGAAGTGTAACCATGGTAACCCGTGCCAACCTCATGTGACCAAAACGACGGTTTGTGAGAATCAAATTCAGAATTAATTTAAAATATATATTACGCCTAGCAAAGTGAAAGTGTTATTGAAGTGTTATCGATGTTACAGAGCTGTCCGTCAACGTCCGTTGTCGTCACTACTGCATTGCATTGTGGGATATTTATGCCTCCGTAGTGTCCAGGATAGCATACTGTAATGTTTCAACGAAATTGGCATGCAATTTGCATACTATTGGTTTCATACTAAGGATACGGACATACTAAAATATCTCACATATGTTTTAGCGTACTTAATAGCAGTATGGAATTTCAGACGCAACCACTGGCTGTAGATAGGGCCATTCGCGTTTTCATGTTGGCCACCGTAGTTCTCCTACACACTTTGCACACAGAAGAAGTTTCAGTTGGTTGCAATCTGCAACCTCACAGCTAGATGTCGCTAGATCCTACACACTGCACCGTTTAAGCTGAAGTGGGTAGAAATGGAACAAATATGATTTAAAATAGATATTTTTATAAAACGGTCACTATATCCTGACAGTAGTGCACGAGACAGGTAATCTGAAAAAAATCATGTGCCTCTGCGTCCTCCAGTGTTCCTATAATGGCATCTGCAAGATTTCCCAGACTGGACAAACTAGATAGCTAGATTTTTGTAAAGCCTGAAAACAGAGCCATGAGGAGGTGCAGAAGTGTAGTTATCTCTCGGAACACTTGACTCACAATATGCTGAAAGATTATCATGGAATCTTTACCCAATGATGCCAAAACCTTTTTGCCTACTGGAGCTTTAATTGGAAGGTTTTAAAATGTGAGGTTGATTGGCATCATTGCGCCAACTCTCCCCATTTCACTCTACCCCTTTTGTGGGTATGCAGGACATCCGTTTGGTGACCTTTGACCTTTAAGGCTTCTAAGTATTTAAACAAATGAAATACAAAAAGTCCCAGTATCAATGCAAAAGGCATTTACCATTGTTCAACATGAATATACAAATGTAGGGCAGCTAAATAGGTCACCCCACAGGTCTCCATAGCCTCTGTGGGGAAAAAAACAACAACTTGGTTCCCTACTATATCTGCCATCATAATGATGTTTATCACCATGACAACAATGTGCGTTGTTCCAGTGTGACAGTGCGTGTTCAGGGTTAAGTGGCTCCACTGATTCTGGAGGAACCAAAGATAGTCTGGAGTTAAAGGCCAAGCAATCAGTCAGACTCAAAACACTGGGTGTCCAATCACACCATAACACCTGTACAGCCTTTTTCAAGGACAAAACTCAATTTGAAATAAAGGTAACACTTCATTTTACAGGTTCACAAATTTCATGGTAATTAGGTGATACTTAGCAAGTAACCTATTTGAAATTTCTTTGGTATTACTGCCAAATTACCTCAATATTTACCTCAAAAATTATCCAAAATTACTTTATTATAAACATGATTTAATAATCATATGCTGAAAAAGCATATAATGGTTAAAATAGGGCCCTTAGGCTTGAGAAGTGGCTGTGCGCTGCTCTTCATCGGAGGTAGAAAACCAAAACTAATAGAAGACACTTCTGATCAGGCACAAATCTCACCATTGTGTGACTTATTGTCTACAAAAATGTAACCTGGTAGCTAATGTAATGATTCAGGGAGCTTTTTAAGAAATTTCACTTCATTTTACAGGTTCACAAATGTCATGGTAATTAGTTGATAATTAGCAAGTAACTTATTTGAAATTTATTTGGTATTACTGCCAAATTACCTTACCATATTACATATTACCATATCGAAAATTACTTTATTATAAACATGATTTAATAATTATATGTATAGGGCAGCTAAATAGGTCACCCCACAGGTCTCCATATAACATTTGTGGGGAAAAAAACAACAACTTGGGTCCCCCTATATCTGCCATCATGATGATGTTGCATCACCATGACAACAATGTGCGTTGTTCCATAGTGTCCAGTTTATCTCCATGGTAACTGTCTCCAGCTGGAAATGTTCTGGCGCCGACTGAGAAACGAGTTAATATGACAAAGATAACCGGAGTTAAAGAGGAGCAGTGTGGGGTGTGGCGAGCAGCTTTACCGTCACAATTAGTCGGTAAGACTTCAGTCGGTTTCTAGGATGAATATCCACACATCCATTTCTGATTAAATCCATCAGCTATAGGGGAAAAGTGGTCGTGAATTCGGCTGCCTTTTGTTACCTGCGTAAGTTGCGCTCCGACAACAAAGAGCAACCTCAATAACGCGCTGGAAACCTCTCCAGTATCACGTAGACGCCCAGACTACATGATACTATGTCACACACTCACAATAAACCTGTATTTCAACATCCGATCTGCGCATCCATCCACTGAGCTTGTGCGTCTCTCAACCTGTGGATCATCTGATGGAGATGGAGCAGGAAACCCAGCCATCACATTTTCCCTTTCAGTCAGTGTTTATAGCCTAATTATAACAACAGCAGTGACATCACGCACGACATCTGATATTTGGATTTACTGTCACAGGGATTAACGATAACAGTCAGAGAAAAGTGAATTGGAGACTGCTCGGATGCGCATTTTTGCAAATAATAAGCAAACATATTGTTTTTTGCCGCGCAACCAGTGGAGGTTTTAGTGATCACATCAGTGTAGCAGACACACCCTTAATGCTATATAGCACTGATAAACAACAAGCAGCCTTGTAAATGGCCTCTATGCAAGTTAACGAGCCTAAATATTGCAAACATAAATTAATTTCACTGAAAAATGTGGGTGAAATCCTACTAAATGGCACGATTCGATTATAAAGGGACTGTGCGCTCAAATTCAGCCAATAAAAAAAATAATTATGATCAAATGTGGGTTCATTTCAAACCCATCTTTCATTGCTATATACCTCCTCCTCCTGACTCTTTTTGTCCCCCCCAAAAAAAATAACAATAACATAATCTAAGACAACAAATATGCGCGCTTATCAACTTACCACTTGTTTCTCTCCAGCGGACCAACAAACTGATATCCACCCTCAAAAAATCAATCAGCTTGTCTCACAAGGCTTTCTCCAAATACTCGCATCTGTCAATATGTGCACACTGCTCACATCTATTTGTCCTGGGAAAAAAAATATAGACGTGATGGATAACAGTGTGACTCCTGGAGTGACTGCTTATTCAGTGCGTTGATCTGTCTCTAAGTCTCTCTCTACCTCTCTCTCTCTCTCTCTCTCCACACACAGCATCATAGACACCCAGGATTACACCAGCCAGCTTGTGATAAATCAACTCCATTATAAGGATCTTCCTTCATCTTTATTTATATATGTTCAGTGTATAATGTTCAGCGATCCCACAGAAATAGAAAAATCTGTTAAACATCATGACCAATGTACATAAATATGACATACAGAGAATACAAACATTGACATACGATGTCAGAAAAACACTTTCAGAAAACCTTCACAGTGTGAGTGTACAAGGGGAGGTGCACAGGCAGAGCGCCAGCAGCTCAATAATAGAGGGTCAGGGGTCTTCTTTATTTACAAAGTGAATACATAAAGTGTCCTTTTTTATCTTAAAGGGACTATTTGTAACTTTCATAAATGCTTGTTAACAGCGGCACCTTGCGGCCGTTAAGTCAACGAAAATCAGCGTCTGGCTCGCGCTTGCTCGCTCTACATAGACATGAACGAGCATCGCTCAAAACAGTGAGGCGACACACGTCAGCTAAAACCACAATATCACTCTATATTTCAGCTGCTTGGCAGTAATGTTAGCTGACCAGACGGAGGTCTCTCCATGAATCACTGCTGATCCTGGTGTTGGCTTTTCCTGCTTCAGCCTCTGGGGCTGAAGCAGGAAAAGCGGGTCGGTGCCGGGGCTGAAGCAGGAAGAGAAACGTTATCGCCACCCGACTGCGCCCGCAGGGAGACTGCAGCACCTGGTCAGAGACGATAACGTTTCTCTCTGCGGAGCCCCGTCACTTCACCAGACACGGAAAACCTCTGTTGGTCTGGAGGAGCTGCAGCAGTTATTTCTGCACAAACGTCCCCTATACATTCACTAGATATTCTCAGAGCTAAACTAACTCTTCTGCAGTGTGTAGTGAGCGCGCATGCACGTGTGGAGGTGGAGCGAGACAGCAAGAACGCGCGCGTTGTGTTAGTGAAGGCAAGCAGGCAGAGGAGCAGAGCGTAGCCACACACGAGCGAGCATATGTGAGCGCGCATGGGATCCCGACCCGGTAGATTTATACCTGTAAAAAGTTACAAATAGTCCCTTTAATATGGTAAACAATAGTCAGCACTGATAAGCCTGAGATGTGTCCCTGAGGAGAAAAACAAAACACACCTCTACAATCATAAAGCATTTTTTAAAGAGAATCTAACCAATTAAGGATATGACAGTAGAGTGGACTGCGTTTCGTTGTCACAGAACAGGTAAGAGAAGGGCCAGCCATCTTTAAAAGCTCAACATGTAGGTAAACACAAGTGTACTGTATGAGTGAGACACCAAAGAGACAGGGGAATAAAATGAATAGATGTTGCAGAACGCCAACAGAGAAGTCCCGTGTTCAAGTTGTGCAAATGATCATGCCGCTACTCCACCAAGCGACCTTTTGCCCGTGTGTCTTTACTGTCCGAAGTATCTCTTCATCAATTAATTTCTTCTGTGTAAATCCACCCATCTCTTCACTTCATAGTGCAGGGTGCATTGGGGAAGGGTAGAAAGAGGGACTTCATGGTCTCTTTTGCTGTAGGGGGCACAGGAAGTGTTAAGATGGTGAAAATCTGTGGCTTAAATCTAAACGCATCTTAGTCATTCGGATGTCAAACACACCCTCCTACATTGTTTATTCAGTTACCTGCATACTGCTATGGATCCAGGGCAGAACACTTTTGACGTCGGTGTAAACACCAGGCCTATTTCTTTCACCGCATCCTTCTCCCCAGCTGGTGATCCCCGCCAGGTACCAACGTTTGTCTTTCTCGCACACCAAAGGTCCACCGCTGTCACCCTGGAAAATATAGTTCATACATAGTCAAATATAAGTTTTACAGGATGTTAAAGCCACACTGTATATTCATCTGACTCCCTTGATATTGACTGCTCACCTGACAGGAGTCTTTGCCTCCATTCAGGTGCCCGGCACAGAGCATGTTCTTGGTCACGGAGCCTCCATACAATCTATTACATGCTGTTCTACCAATGAGGTCCACAGACACTTCCATCAGATCCTGGGAGATCTTAGCTGTATTGGAGAAAACAATGTGCTCATTCATTTTGGCAAACAAGACTCTAAAATGTGTTAAAATAGTGGCTGAATACATGTGAAACTTTACATTGAGCTTAAGAATAGGATTAGTTGATTGTTAAATATAGGCACTGCCATGGCAACAGCTAATCCACTGTTATTTCTTCCCTTCTTTTGTCTCCACTTTGTTTGATTAACCTTTTCCATTCCACCGCTCTTTACTATAGACCCATTTTGTCTTTTTTTAGGGGGGGCAAGGGGTCTTTAGTCTAGATGTCACATAGAAGTGGTGTACATCATCTGAAAGCTGGGAACCTGAAGATTAATCTGATATGCAGCTCAGCACTGTCTCAAGTTGTTCTAGTAATAAATCAGAAATAAAATTATAATTAAAATAAATCTGGGGTCATGAGGTCAGAGGTCAAGGAACTCTTTTTCCTCGCCAAAATTTAACCTAACTTTGGAGTGTTATTTAGCATCCTTCCCGACATGCTAGCAGGACATTGTTGGTAGCAATGGATTCATTAGGGTTTACTAGTTTCTACCTCTTAAACTGAGCTACAGCCTCTGAAAGACGGAAAAGTCGGCTGAGGGCACCGGCAACGTTAAGGAGTGGAAGAGTTAATCAGGTGTTGCGCATTCTTATTTCCCCTGTCGTTCAATAGTTGTCATTCTGCACCTACCCATCAGCCATTACTATTGAGTTTTACGTCCACCTTTCTCATTCGCTATCAGTCTCAGTATATAGAGGACAGACATTAGTTACTCTGATAAATCATCCATGTTCCCGTAGGGGGTGCAGACTTTATTCTGCCTGTACTTCCTTCCTGTCATCTGCCTGACTGCTCTAGTTCTCTGGATTAGTTTGTCTGGTCTGACTGCATTCTTGTTGCCGATTGTAATCCTTCCTTTTGACCTAGTAAAGAGCAGTGATCCAGCATTACATGCATTCATTTATTCGCTATTGTATTATATATAATATTATTCCAGTTTACCTGATCCTGCCTCAGTGGTGCCAAAACCTGAGGTCCAGCATCTGGTTCCATCGCGAAATTGCTGGTCAAAAGCTGGCAGACAAGCTGGCTGGATTTGAGCTGGATAACACAAAAAGACATATTTAATTTTTGCAAATACACCGGCAACCTTGTGTGCTCAACAGGACAGTACTGTAGACAGATGCACAAACACACACACGAACACACTGGGCTGGGCAAATCAGATTACCAGTAGGACAGTAGACTCGGTGCAGACTTTGAAAGCTCAGACTGAACAGCAAGAGAAAAACATTTCCTGCATATTGGTTTTACCATATGACACAATGTTAATTTCTGGTTTATGTTTCCTTAACAAATCGTTTATGAATGTAAAGACCATTATTATATGATGACCAATATATGTTTATGATGATTTTCAGATAATAAATCACTCTTAATGTAAAATGTAAACAACGTGAATCCAACTGTAGATTAATTCCAATCAATATTGGAATCAATGACATTATCGATCTCCACTTATACTATTATTTTCTAGGGCTGTGTATTGGCAAGAATCTGGCGATACGATACGCATCATGATACGATACGATTCAATATTGCGATATATTGAGATACTGTAAGTAAGGCAATATATTGCAATTTTTTTAATCTAATTTTAGGAAAACTGTCATAGTACAAAGAACACACCACCATATGCATAAAATGTGAGTAATTTTTTAAAACTTTTTTATACAATCAGACCTGTGGGATCTGTATTTGCATGTTTCACAGTTCCTGTAACATCCAACATCATAGCACTAATTTGAGAGGTATATACACTGAAAGGACGCATCTCTTTGCAAATTAAATGAAGTATTGACTGAGTTAATCTTTGCATGTAAACTCTTAATTAAAAAACAATAGTGTTTTTGAGAATCGATACAGTATCACAAAATTATTTTCCACAGCCGCAGAGCATAGAAATTTCTAGAGGATTTAGAAAAGTAGAGACTTGTTGAAGGACGTTTCAGAGTGAACGTTTATTGTCACAGGCTCTTGAACCCGGTCAGCCAGCAGAAGGACTGTCTTTCAAGCCATTCATTCCCACGCCAGGCCACACTACATACTGCTTATATGAACACATACTCCCTCCCAACGCGAATAGCTCTTGCTGCATGGAGGTCAGATTTCCACCATGACAGCTAACAAGGTGCCGACTTAAGGACCGAATTCTGACCGCAGCCTCAGGTATGAAAGTAGGATAAACATCAACATTATTTTAATGAAGTGAAGATGTGACTGACCATTGAAACTAACTGGAGATGCAAGTTTGAGCAGAGCAACATCATGGTCATTAGTCTTGTTGTTGTAGATCTCACTGAGTAGGATCCTCTTAACCAGATTGGGCTCATTCAGTCTGTCCAGAGACACCACTCCACCATACACTTTCCAGTTCTCCGCCAAGAGAGCTGAAGGGTTGCTTCTGCAACACAGAAAAAGACTGTTCAGTGGGAAAGCAGTGGGCTCATATCAATATGGAATTGGTGCTTATATTTTCAGCATAGAAGCTTTGAATCTTTGCATTGTAACTTTGAAATGAATCAGTTCGCATTTCTATGATTTCAATGTACAGTATGGATACTGAGAAACAAATAAACATGATTCTTGAAAGACAGATTTTCTCTGGCAGTCAGTCACCTTGGGAAGCAGTGGGCAGCAGTCAGCACAAAATCAGGAGAGATCAGGACTCCTCCACAGACGTGGGATCCTCTGAAGTGCAACGACAACTGCCAAGGAAACTGACCCTCCTTAGCTACGCTGCCCCCGATGATCCGGGATGTAGACTGCTGCCGACCGCAGTCTGGAAACGGGAGACAATGTGAGATGCTGTACAATACCAAAGAACGGTGAATACATCCTTTATATAAGGTTGAGAGATAATTCAATATTATTGTTTGGTGAGATTCAGAGAAATGGTGGTGACAGAATGATCATATTGTGTTACTGTTTTACAAGACAAAATGTGGTAAATTCTTTTTGTTTAGACTTGTGATGAGTTATATTTGACAGAAAACATAACAATGAAATAAAGTTAATTGCACTGACCATCCAGCCGATTAGACTGTTGACAGGCTATTAAATAGGGGTTATTGGTCACTATAAGCACCATAGATGTGGGTCAATAGGGGCCTACTACACCCACTGGTAGGTTTTATCATCTAGTCAGATGGTAGATCACCAAAAGAAGGTATAAAAGAACACGACAGCGATCTCTGGCGACCGTAGTAATTATGACAGGACCAGAAGTGATTGTCAGGTGCTTTACTGTAGACAGTGTGAAACTCCATAAAGGTGTGGAGGTTGAACATGTGGTTTTCACCCAGTGGACCGGGGTTCACATCCCATGTGAAATCAACGATGGGTAGTTGTCTTTGTGTTCAGAAGCGATAAATTCCACTTCCCAAAACACAATGATTTTCCCTAAAAGTGATTTTGTTGCCGAAACCTAAAGATGTCTTTTTATTTGTGTTCAAAACGTAACGTTTCGTTCAGTTTTACAACATGTTAAAACGTGTTGTTTGAATGTTTTGCTTTCACTTTCACAACGTAGTAGGCCCCTAATGACCCACATCTATGGTGCTTATAGCGACCGATAACACCTATTTAATGGCCTGTTAACAATCGGATCGGATTGAAACATCAAAGTGTCTATTGTATATATCATTTTGCATATTTCAATCTACCAATTTACATGGAATAGATTATTGTGCAAATATAGTACAGAGTTGATGGTCACAGTCTAGGCTCGGACCTCATCACTCCCAACAAAGAAACACTAAGCTCAACACAGCAGTTAGAGCAGAGATAGAGACAGAGACAGAGACAGAGAGAGGGGAGTGACTATGTGTGACACATGACTTTAGGAACAGATGGAGGCTCCTTACCCACACACTGCAGGGCAACAACCTCCTGGTCTGGACAGGATGAACTGCGTAATGCCACAATGAGAAAAACATGCCAGTTATCATGAGTACATGCAGTAAACCAATGTGCACTTTACTGCTGTTTTTTATAGTATTATAAATAACAAAAGCAGAAAATAAGTATGTGGGGGTCATATTTTTTATATATTCAACTGCTTTCACAAATATTGATAGATTTCACATGATGAGATAGATTTCATAATGAAGAGATTGGAAGGATCATAGATTAAGCCTGAGCTGTGTATGAAACAGGAGGGTAAAGGACTAGATTGTTTACCTGACGTTTACTTGACCCTGTATAAATGAAGACGAGCTGCTGGTCATCTGTAAACCAATGGACTGGGATCTAATTGCTCTGGTGTTATGGGACCTGGAGATAGAGAGAAAGGCAGTTAAGAAAGCTGAAGAGATAAACCTTCACATACAGAGATCATTTTGTCGAAACAACGTCTGATTGAGTCTGGAGACTCATTCTGCTTCTGTCACACTGAGACACCCCAGGGAGACCCTGTGGAGAATCAATTCAACCTTAAACACACAGCAGCAGGTGAGGAGGAATGAGATGGATCTGAGTGGGTAAATTACAGGTTGGAGATTGAAGCCCACATGTTCGCTAGCTGCTGTTGAAATTGGGTCTGGCAAAATGACTCCTTCATGAAGCTTGAGTTAGCTCCGAAGGATGACGGGGAATGGTGATAAATGTTTTGATGTTGGAGTTCTGTTGCTCCTGCTCTGAAACTATTGTTGTTTAGCACACTTTAGGCCAGTTTCGACAAAATTATAATTGAGTTAAGGTGATGATTGTTCACCTTCTGAATCCGAGCTGAGCGCAGGTCTTGTCGGCGAAGCTCGGGTTCCAGTCTCTGTTGCACACTGGTAGAAAGCGGCCATCTTGAGATGTCTTGACCTGCAGACTGCCGTCCACGCCAAACCTCACTGGGGAAGACAAAAGAAAGAGAACGACTTAGATGGAGTCTCTTCAGTGGGTTATGCTTAACACAATGCAACAGTAATGTGGAGTCTTTGGCCTGTGTGCTGCTGCTGTTGCAACTACAAACAATTATAGTAAAAGCAAAAATCAAATGTTTCAAAAGAAATTAGCTTCACTTGTCAAGACTTGGCAAATGCAAGCATGCTGCTGTGTGCGGTTCTGTTTGTTAATACTGACACTAAATACATGGAATATTATCCCCATTACCAATATGTATGATAACTCAACACAAAGATCCTATATCCTTTTGGCTGTTAGGTGTCTGCCCATCCCTCTTCACCATCTGTGCTTGTGTTATTCTGGTTCTGGGAAGGTCTACGTGTGTGCATATGCCTACTCACCACAGTTTGTTTCGTCAGTGCCCATTTCGCAGTCCATTATCGCATCACATTGGACAGTATTGTTGGGGCAGATGTCCCGGCTTTGCAAAGCCACATTTCCATTATTACCATTATTATCCTTATTGTGATCACTGTAGAGGATTGCTGCTGTCGCCAACTGGGTGCCATAACGAACTGTTGTTGGGGTAACAATGAGTGTGGGTAAGTGAAGGTAGAGTGTAGCATTTTTATATATTATTACAATTGACTAAAACAACAAGACATGAAATAAGAACAGGAAATGCAACTCAAATGAATACATCACCTCTGTCTCTGTCACTTAGTTCAACATCTATACCTACTTTTAACTCATTCATACATCCCACGGTAATCCAATTCCCATAAATGATTCTAACAATTCAATTTGCTACAGCTACTAAATGTAAACTACCAACTTTTTTTGAATGCCAACAAAGCTCAAAGGCAATGGGAAACAAACAGCTTATCTTAATATCTTAACAGGCAAACTTAAAACAAAAGGACTATAAGTTAAGGGATGCTAGAGGAGGATACTGCAAAGATTTATTTCAGAACCTGGCAACCAAAATGTTTCTTTTTTAATGGCTAAATAAAGCGTTATATACCAGCAATAAAATAATTTTGTTGGACCTTACAATCCCTTTTAAAAGTATGCCTTATTACCAAAATCAAATGCAAACAAATCTGCTATAATAACCACAAGGGCACACGAAACATTGTGACCAACATATACTTTGTATGCAGTTACAATAGTCCTGAATAAATTCAAGCAGCAAATGAATATTAATGACAATATCCAGTGATCTGTATGAATAAACACATACTTCCAAGCCAGATGCCCAGTGCCAGCAGACCGAACACCAGTAAGGTTCCCCCTGACCCTCCGTAACACTGGGCATTACTCTCCCAGCATCTCCTCCTCTTTCTGCTGGGGGCTGGACACAAACATATACACAAACACACATTAATAATCCTCGAGGCGACTCTCCATTTGCTTCGATCCTACGGCAGCATCCATTGTATTCTCAGGAAAATGTGGGAGCTGTGGATGTCACTCACGTTTGCTTGACTTTGTAACTTGGGGAACGGCAACAGTCGGTGACATCTGGGGGACGTAATGTGGATAGGAGGGGGGTGTCAGGCCCGGACCCACGCCATACACCACCTCGTCATAGGACTTGAGGGGGGGCAGGGTGTACACATCAATGGTGTAGTAAGGAGGGGGCTCGTTCTGTGAGGAAAAACAGAGGGAAAGTAAATAGCTTGCGTGACATCATGATATAGATAGATCCCTTATCGTAAAAAAAACACACTTGGAGTCTTTATCCATTATTGTGTCACCTATTACCCTTGGACACAAGACACCATGCTATTTTAGGTATAATAATATCAGTAGAGAGATGGACGATAGATAGGCAAAAGACTAGAGAGGCAAATCACTTGCCTGCTTTTGGTTGCCAAGAGTGAGCACGTAGCCCATTGTCCTCCATGCAATCCTAACACTATTATCAAGCCTATGTTTAAGTCCACACCTGGGTATTAACCTTACCCACAAACACGCATGTTGTAGCCTGGCAACAGTGTCTGAAAGATCAGGAATTAGCAGTTCATTTCATAATTTTTCTGTTCACGCTATCTCCTCTGCCCTTTTTGATTCACAGCTGCAGGTAGTAATATCAAGTACGCCAGACAAAGGATTTAATCAGTGTTTGAGTTTTTGGGATAGGTAGGTTAACATCTGTTCACAAATGAAGATAAGGAAGGCGACTAAAATTGCAGTTTATGTGGCAACAGTTTTTTTTACCCAATTGCCTAAACCTCTATATGAGCTCATTCTGAATGACGCATGATAAACAGAGACATAGGTTAGTCGGACCTGGTTAAACAATGGCCTCTACGACTGCCAGTCATATCTCTGTATTTCTTACACAATGACTTGCAAAAATTTCCTTTTGAAAGACTATACCGAATTGTTTCATGGTAAAAAACAATCTTTACTTCCTTCTTCCTTGAATATGTAAGAAGGAAGTGAAGATTTTTTTAACTACGAAACGACAAGGAGAGTCAGTGGTCAGGTGATTTAGCTTCTAATATTTACCAGCTATGACAGGTATTGTTTTCACCTTTTGAGTCTGTGAGTCATCATCCTGTAGCGGGAAATAGCACAAATGCGGTTTTGAGTACTTTGCCAGGTGTTTTGTCAGCGCAATGGCATCGATATCGTGCAAGATGCAGTCACGGAACGTTACAGGTGTGTAGTTGTCATCATTCGAAGATGGGTGTGGTGGGGCGTAGTGGGAAAGGGCCCCCCGCCACACTTAACGCCCCGATTTGGTGTCGCGGCTGGTGTGATCCTATCGCAAGATGGTCTCTAGTTTTACTTGTTTGTTTTTTTAAGATATATTTTTATTCAAATTTTTTGCAGCGGTTGCAAGGCATTTAAAACAGCAATAACCTCAGCCAAAGCCGTCCCACAACAGGAGAGAGAAAGGTGAAAGTAATAATAACAAGAATGAGAAAAAAAATGAATAGATATAAAATGAAATAATAAATAAAACATAGAAGTCACATAGCCTACGTTAGAAGCCCCATTTGGTGGCAGAGGTAAAAGTGAGCCCTGAGCGTGGCTAGTTTTACTTGTTTGTACTGTAGCTGCGTGGAAATATTAAAAATATGTTTAAGAAATAGTACGACACTTTGGGAAATGCGCTTATTTCATTTCTTGCCTTGAGTTAGATGAGAAGGTTGATACCACTCTTGTGTTTTTATTATGGCTGTCAATCGATTCACATGTTTAATTTCATTATTGTCCATATTTAATCGCGATTAATCACAAATTATTTACACATTTTTATCTGAAAATGCCATGCCAGTTTTTCCTCGCCAAAATTTAGCGTAAGTTTAGAGTGTTATTTAGCCTCCTCACAACAAACTAGTATGACATGGTTGGTACCAATGGATTCCTTGGGTTTTTTAGTTTCATATGAAACCAGTGTCTTTACTCTAGCTTTAAAACTGAGCCCGCTAACGACCTAAAAACTGCAAGTAGCGTTAATGCATTAAAGAAATTAGTGGCATTGAAAAGAATTTGCGTTAACGCATTATTATCGCGTTAACTTTGACAGCCCTAGTCTTTATGCTAACTGTAGCCTAGCTAGAGCAAGCAGCTGGTTAGCTCAGCCTGGCTCTCTCCGAACAATATCTGTACACCGTCACCTCTAAAGCTCACTAATTTAACGCTACAAGCGCTATATCTTGTTTGTTTTATCCGGAAAAAAACCAGAGTGGAAAAACAACATGTTGCGGTGTTACGGGGGTTTTGCTCTTTTCATCTAACTCTCAACAAAAAAGCTAATAAATGTATATCCCAAAATGTCAAACTATCTATTTAATTTCCAGTAAAATTGAGCTAATACATTCAACTCCAAACCGTTGCAACATGTAGCCTACTTATTATGGTGCTGTGCTGTTTGTGGTATACTTTATGCAACGTTGGATGATAAAAGCAGAGTTATGAAAACTCCCAAAAGGAGAATGTTATGTGACTTAACTTGTTTGTGGCCTAGACACCTGTTGGCAGGACGCCCATGGATAATGATCTAATTCACTGAACTTTAAAGTGTGTCATTAATTGTATTAGATAATAGTAATTACCATCTCTTCTGCTAAATCAAAAGAGAATGAGGTCAAGTTTCGTAATGGACATGAGTTAACAGAAGCTCCACAGCATAGGAGAGGTTTGACATGATCAGCATCTGTTAATGTGTTATCAACATAGTCAAATTAGTGTTGTGCAGCCCTGAGCATTAACCTCACCACCCCTAGTGCAGAGAAAGCTAAGATTTAGTTCCCAATAACCAATGAGGATGGCCTCTCCGTAACTGTTGTGACCCTTCTTCATTCATCACTGTGGTTACACCTTCATAAAACAGCCAGGGCAACAAAAAAAAATCCTTTGTTGAAAAAAGAAAGGATTCAATCTATGGAAGGAGCACTGGTTATGGGCGGACCCGCTACAAAAGGGGTTTCATAAGATCATTTGTATTGCACGCTGATCAAGTTTCACACCTATACACCTATAGGCAGCTCCACTTAATTGAAAATGGCTGAACTGACGTAGGTGGAGGAACTGGTTTTTCACATTTCCCAGCAGAGTACACTTGTATCATCTTCCATTGTTTCCCTATCGGCCATTATCATGGAAAAATACTGAGGAAAATTTAAAGATTAGGTTGGGCTCACATGACATTTAAAAGGTCAATATTTTACTCAAACAATAACTGTGATAATATAACGTTACAAAGCTACCCGACATGAAAAAACTGGGAACTAAAGTGTCCCTTCATGTTTGTCTTCAGGGCCTAAAAGAAATCAAGGCAGATACAAGTCATCATTTAGTGATCTGAGCTTGACTGCAACCAAAACAAATCTGAAATATTCCTCTTTTAGTAAACAGAACAAAGAGTTAGTCCACTGAAACTTTCAGCCGCGCACGTCACAACTTCAGTACATTTTGTGCTGATCGTTAGGCAACTTCCTATTGTGGTTCAAATTCTTATGCTTGTTCGTTGACGCAATGCTAATGAGTCTGTGTTACGCCTACTAATGTTATTTCATGGTCTCTGTATTTTGCAGTCTATGCTGCAAAACCAATTGGCCTTTCCGGGAAAAATAGAGTTGAAGTCAAGTGTATTTATTAAACCCTAAATCAGCAGTGACTCAAGTTTGTCTGAGGGCTTAACACACGTCACCCTTTATCCTTAGACTCTTGATTTGGATTAGGAAACACTACACTGCAACACTTTTACATGGTTGTGTTGCATCAGGTGTCGTAATTACAGATAGATATCCAATAAAAACTATGTATCTCCAAATTTTTGATTTTTCAGAGAAACTGAATAATTAAGTTTTCCTTTACAGGAGGACACAATTATTCTACTTCTCATCTCAATCAAATCATTTAGAAATCCATTGGATCAGCAGAAAGACATTGTCAGAAATCTGAAAACATCTTTTTTTCTTGGCTCATGAAAAGTTGATATACAAAGTAATCCAGGAAGAACAAAATTACAATATTAGCTCTTAAAAAAAGTGTTATAATCAAAGAGTTTCAAGCAAGTGAAAATGTGTTTCCCCATAGAAAGTGGATTAGGCAAAACCTATATTCAAACTCCCTTCTGTCCTGCTGCCTGGCAGGTAAATTGAAACAAATAAAACCTCTGATATCAACCCCCGCCATGAGCAGCACTATTCAAGATTATGGAGGCCGCACCAGTTTACAGACACACTGAAACTCAAACAGAGCAAGCAGAGAAGCAGATAAACAGGATAAGAGCCACCATTCAGAGTCTGGGCGACAGGTGAGTATTGATCAAGGAGGAAGTTAGACTATTGATTTGAGGAAAGTTGAAGTCAGAGGAGAGGCCAAAGAGTTTTTGTTATAAGAGAAAGAGAAAGACAAAGGAAGAACGTACCATGTCATGCTTTGCCATCGGACTTATGTCAGCAAAGAGCGGAGAGTGGAGGTGAGCGCAGTTTTGGTGGAGCTTTATCACATCCAGGTGTTTACTCAGTCACGGAACAGTGGTTAGAGTATGGTGGTGCCAAATTAAACACCTCTTCTCTGTCTTTTCTTCTTCTCTACTTCCTTTCTACTCTACTGTGTGTTTGTCACTGACCTTCATCCAAGCAGCAACAGGTAGGTTTGCCTCCCCCTCTCCTGGCCTGACACCTCCCACTTCCAGCATCCATCATTCTCTCAGACCTTCATTCTTTGGCTAACATAGGCGGGCGTGCCCAGTGCACCAGTTTCCCACCTGCCAGACCTGTTTTCTTGGCAGCCAGAGACTGTCAAAAGCTTGTTTCACATATCAAGCTCCATTATGGCTCCAACGACACCAGCTGAGTTGTCAGGGCCCTGAACCAAAATGTCTTCTTCTCCGCAGAAAATGACAGGAACTTGAACCTGAAATGTTTTCACAAACAAATAAATTCAACATTATTTCAGTTTAATGCAGGATGTCTTCTCTGTGAATTTCACAATATGCTCATAGACTGTACAAGAAAATGCTGGAGGAAAAAAATAGCTCTGTAATTGAATGCTGTAAATGAAGGTAATCATTAATACGTCATATGTTTGGCACGGTGCATGTTTTCATTAACCTCTGTGAATTTCTGGCTCATACACACAACATCTCAGCTGTTCCCACATCAATACTCTTCTGCACACTTATGTTGCTTCTGGAAACTTTTGGAGCTTCTTTCCTCTGACTTCTTAATCCACCTCTGTGAGTTCACTTTTACATTCCCTTTCCAAATGATCACTAGTTCCTCTCTCAGCTTGTTTAATAATAATGTTTCTCCAGTTTTGCATATTCCCCTTTTTTAGTTGCCGTCATTTGAGACCTTCTACATCTATCACCACTGTCGTTTTCTGTTTCTTGCCTATTTGCATAACTGAGAGGGGGAGGGAGGGAGATCATGTCTCCCTTTGTAAGTTTCTCACACTTTACAGCGGTTTTGATTCTCGGTGTATGCTTTTCCTGCATCTTTCACCCTGACACAATATGTTGAACTTCAGGAACAATCTACCTTTTGAGTGCTCTGTGATAAGATGCAGGGCCGGCCATATAGGCGGTCACCTTGGATGCCACCTTCTGGGGCGCACTAGGCGGTAAGATATAGCAATAGCAATATATATATATATATATTTTTTTTTCTTTTAAATGCCGGTGGGCACCCTTCCTCATTTTCTGCATTGAGGTAACAAATGAACAAATAAATAACAAAAGAAAGAAATACACTTTTCACCCCTGTAACTCTCGAAGTAGTGAAACTGACTAAACACCTTTAAACCAACAATATCAGGGAACAATTGTTTATTTATAAATACAGTTATTTATGAAAATAGAAATCGTAATGTTTGCTTAAAACCATTGTGCTGTCTGATGTGTGTTGCGGTTTGCAGGGCTAGGGTTAGGGTTCTGGGAGGTTGAACCCTAACCATGGGTGGTTGAGGGTCCAAATCTGAAATTCGCCTAGGGCACCAAAAGGGCTAGAGCCGGCCCTGATAACGGATGGACCTCTGCCTCTATTGACTTGGTGCTCAACACCCTTCTCTTGTGTATATACAATAGGGCTGTCCCCTCTTAGTCGATGAGTCGTTTCGGTCTTAGTCGACCAAGATTTTTTAAGTCGATTAGTCATTTTTTAATGCTTTTTTAATGCTGAATGACTTATTTCTAAGAAACTTCTGAGCACATCTCCGGTAAACACAAGATTTGAAGTGGTGCTTTTGTGTGATTCTTTGTGGAGAAACTCAGCTTTACAGTTCTGATTAAATCAACTAATCGATTAGTCGACAAAATTATTAGTGTTGGTCAACTAAGAATTTCTTTGGTCGAGGACAGCCCTAATATACAATATATTAAACAACACATAATAATGAATATAGGGAATTGTGGTGACCTCGTGGTCTAAGACGCACACCACATACTGTAATCACAATGTCCCAGATTTGAACCTGCCTGAGGAACTTTGTGGCACGTCAACGCCCCTAATCTCTCTCCCCACATTTCCTCTTTGTTACAACTCTGTACTATTACACAGATAAAGGTAGAATTTCCCTAAAATATATAACCATGAATGTTAAGCAGATCAAGCACATTAACTCATAATATCAAACTGCTGAAATACAGAACTGGATTGCAAGACCTTTAAAGTTCAGACAAAATGTAAGTCTATCTAAATGTGATCATTACTGAGATACTGAATTATATACTGAGTTTATAGGAAGCACCACAGGATATTCAATGTGAGGGTGTGTTTACCTTGTAACACAACTAGAGGGTGATATTATATACAGTCTTCCAATGTGCAGGCAGCCACTGGGCACTTCTCATGTACAGAGTGACTCGTGAGAAAAGTCCCCTGTCAGAACAGCAGCAGATGATCTCTGACATTTCAGTGGCGTCCCACAGCTCCGATTTACTCAGCAGTTCTCTGTCCGCCTGCAAGACAGAAACCAAAAGGTGACACACTAACATACAAGTTCATGTTGTGGTGTGTTTTCATTTTACCAGGAACTAAAACTTGAACAGTCACATGTGAAGAGGAGGTGCGAAACAGAGAGGGGAACTGAGATGACACATATGGCTATAATTAAGAGAAAAGTGCTTTCTCAGAATTGAAAGTATATTTATAAAAGTATGAGAGTTTAAACAGAGCAAAACAAAATGATCAACTAATGACTGACTTTTTAATAACAATAATAATAATTTTAATAATACTGGTATTGAGGGCTGTATTATGTGTATGCTAACAACTTATCAATGCAGTTTCAATGGGACTGATTATAAACAGCAGTTTGGTCTTTTCATGATGAGACAAATGTCCCGTGAAGGATGTACACATTGTATTTATTTACCAAACAAGGTCATGAGGAAAAACCTGGCTAAAGGCTGGCACTGTTGTAATGTAAACAGAAGAGACAGGTGAGATAGTTTGGTTGAGTCAACACTAAACGTCCCTTTAGTTTTAGTGCAATTCTGTTAGTAATCCATCTTATTCAACATTTATTATAGAGCGGTATCCAGCGGACGCAGGACGTACATGTACGGAAATTGTAAGCCTTTGTATATTATGTCGATGCTGTGCAATGGAAGAACTGACAGTCAGTACATTTCTCAGAGAATGGTCCTTGGATAAATTATTGTTAATTGGCAACCAGTAGGATGGCCTTTGTGAGTAATCTACTTCTAACTAATACGAAAAAAAGAATCTCATATCGTACATATCCACCCACAATAACCTTTACATTACACGTTTCCTTTTGAAACCTTACAAAATGTTGAACTGATGTGCTTGAGAGTGAGATGAGGTGTAGAGATAAGGTTCCACGACTGCAGTGGTTTGTCAAGACCACAGACGGAGATACAGATATTTCAAGTTTTTAAAAAGGTCGTGCCTCTCTTAATGTCACTTTAGTTTATAACTTACTCATAAGACTTTTTAAGACACTAGAAAAAATATCTTGATACCAGCCTCATAGCCTGCGTTCTAGTCTCATAATGCATAGAGTTATGATGGAATCAGATGCATGTAAACTTGTGTCTATCAACAAATCAAGGAATTCCTGTTATGCCTTTTTTTCATGCTCGTTTTGCTTGTTAAATATATTCATTCAAATCACCCCAGAACGAATGTGTATTTTTAGTTGTCCCTTTCCGTCTCACTGCTATCTGTACCATTGCTTTTTGCAAAAAACTACCTGCAATGCAACCAACCACAACTGAGGTTTTACAGACAGATTATCACAGGAAGATATGCGAATACATGTGCTGTAGTCAAAAAGGCACGCACACACAAACTAAATATAGACAAATAAAGACAATAGGTGTTTACTGCTGGTGTGTAAAAAAATTATCTTTAAAACCATCAGAAGGCCTCTCCAGTCGAACTACTGCCTACAATTACAAAAACTGAAAGGGGAATCCCTTAACGCTTCCTTTTTTTCATCTCTGAGCCGTGCACAGTCCAAATGTGTTTCAATAGCAGTTCACTGTACACCATGAACCGGCTGAGGGAGGGGAATGGGGAAAAGAAAAAGTCAAAAGAGGAAGAAAAACGTTGGAGGCGAGAGAGATGAAACTAGTGTCAGCGTCACTGATGTAGTCACAACAGGAAGCGCATCACCAGAGAGGGAGGGGAGTTAACCAAGAGAGGAAGTTATTTGGGGAGAAAATAATTAGGCAAAAACAAGCTTCTTCTTATTTCTTCCACGGATGAACAAACACCACATCAGCGAGAGAAGAGCTGCTTCCACTCTGTCTACATTTATCAACACTTTCATGTTAATCTGAACAACAGACTTGTTGCGGAGGGAAGATGTGTCTACAGTCTGATCACTGATGATTGGAATAAGGGACTTTTTTTTGGCGGCTATTTTGTGGATTATGACTGAATGATAATATCTCTCCAGATAATAGACATGGATATGAGAAATAAGACACCAATCCTTGTCCTCCTGATTATCTACATAATAAACCGTGTGTCAGGTAATTATCAACTTTTATTACACAATATCTTAAGTCTGACTGGTTTATGTGTTTTATTTAATCTTGTTTGGTATTTAAATTATTTTTTTCTATTTCCTGACATTGATATTAATTTATCATTATAGAATTGTTACAGTCATGTGAAATACCGTAGGTCAAATATAGAGATTCTGGAAAATGTTTAGCTGTTACAATGAAACTTATTTTTTAAACCTGTTTGAGATATGTTTTCCATCATGAAGGCGTCAGGGGGGGGAAAAGAGAATTACAGAGAACATTTATTCATAATTTTCCTGTTCCTAGTAAATTAATCCCACGTTTTGAGTGGAAATGGGTAAAACTCTGTTCCCTTTTACGAAAAACCCATAGTGTCATTGTCATCAGAGATCCCATTAATGATTGCAAGATGGCCACGTCTCTTTCGTCAACCAGACATCCTTTTCTCCGCCTGACCACATCCTTCTATCTAAAGATAACATTTCAGTATTTGCTTAGCATGTGCAGTGGTTTATGATTTTACAGTCTGAAATAAAAACAGTACAAATGTCACCTCTCTCGACAATATAATATAAAACTGTATTCTATTTAGATCAATTTAAATGATCTTGTAATAATGAGCACTGAATATGCATCATAATGCCTCTGTGTTTTCTATTGCAGGGCTTGACATCCCTAAGCCTGACAAACTGGTGGTGAATATTGTGGATGGGGAGGTATTAGTGCATTGGAAACATCCTGTGGACGCCCCCTCAAACTCCCAGTACAATGTAGAAATGGCAAAGTATGTTTGACTTCAGAGTTACAGTGTCTTGTTCACAAACTTCCTATTATTTTGCAATTCAAATTTCCCAGCACTCTACCTTTTTCCTTTACATCTACACCATTTTGTTTTACCAGTCATGTCATTTACCAGTGAGAGTTGATTTTCATTGAAATGTTAGATATCTTTTTATCATTATCAGCTCCTTCTAGTTTTTGACTGATGTGTTTTTTGTCCTCAGGTTCACTGATTGGGCCATGGTTGTCGGCTGCACGGGGATCAACAATACCTACTGTGACCTTAGCAGCGTTATACATGACTATCGCACAAGCTACAGGGTCAGAGTTCAGCTGGTTGCAGGAGTTAATGAGTCTGCGTGGACAAGCAAGAGATTTCAACCAAATAGATGTAAGCATAGTTGTCAGTTTGGTAGTGTACCATGATTATAACATTGTAACATTAGGCTGGTTAAGCAAGTCAGGCACACTATGTGAATGTTTTCTTACCTCTCTCTGTTTCTATAGGTGATCTGCAGCCTCCCTCCTTCAATTTGTGGGCTACTTCCAGCACTCTGACAATTTATGTTCACCAAAAACCCATTCTGGAAATACTCTTTCCTTTTGGGGTCCAATACACCATCTACCTGGAGGAGAGGGGAGGATATCAAAAGGTACAATATGTAAAATAATGTAAGGCAGCACCAACCCTATCACTAAACTTCAAAACAAGAGATTGGGACACCATTGTAGCACTCTTAAAGTGATAGGCAGGGATGGTAAATGTAGACAAAGACACTTGACAACACCCAGATGTAATTACAAATCTATTACATAATCAATTATAATTAATTGATTATAATTAATATAATTAATTGATTATGTAAATTGTTTGTTAATTAATCAATGACATAAAAATGTGGCTACATTTTCAAGTTCAGACAGACAAAAGTCTATAATTATGTCTGTGAAAATACCTGTTATTAAAATTCCTGATTGGGCTTTCGTTAGGTGAATGATCCAATACAATATTTTACAATATTTGGCCGGCTGAATCAACATCTGAACCTTGTGTGTGGTCTATATGTACAATGCCTTGACTTGCGTGGCATTTTGATTCTTACCCTACAGAATATCACAGCATACCTGACCAATAAGGTGGGGGAGGATCAGAGGACGAAGTCTTTCAGTTCTCTCCGCTGGGGGAGAGAGTACTGTGTAAGCATCAAGGTAGAAGGCAGAGGATCTGAGTCCACCAGCGGCATGTCCCCTAAACAGTGTCTGCTGCTGCCAGAGCAAAGTAAGAAAAACATTCTATTATGATGATGCGCAGCTAAGAGACAGCAGCTTTGAACAGCAATCAGATTGTTACAAGTTAGGTTAGTTCAGTAGTGGATGTATTTGCCCAAGTAAAACAAAAGAAACACAATACATTAAAGGATTGAAAAAAAATGTAGCTGATGAGATAAAAAAAAAAAAACGCCTTTCAAAGACATCACACCATGAAATACCACGAAATAGAACATAAAAACTAAAATGTGTATATGGGCTAACAATAAAATAAACATGCGACACATTCATAGGTCAATTGCTGCTAACAGGCTGGGCACACAACTGCCAAAAAAGATAAGACAACATGCTAAATTAAAGTACTTTGCTCATTAAATAATCCTTAAAGGAATAGTTTGACATTTTGGGAACTATACAAATTAACTTTGCTTAGTATTAAGACTGGAAAGAGGGGTAAACAACTAGCCTGGCTCTGTTTAAGTTTAAAGGTAACAAAATCCGCCCGCCAGCGCCTCTTTGTTTAAACCGGCACTTAACCAACAACTTAACTACAATGTGTCATTTTTTTCACTTTTTTGTTTCCCCATTGTCAGTCTTTGTGGTGAGCGATGCTAACCTGTTGCTAGTGGTAGCTTAATATAGTCTTGGCAAGAGTAAAATAAGCAAAGGAAAATTGTGCTGCAATACGATACCAGTTTAAATCTACAGCTTTGTGGAAAGCCTTTCACCTATAACACCCTCACTCCTATTAAACCTTTTTTCTGTTTTTGTTCCTTCCAGAATGGTTCATAATTGCAGTGTCATCCCTATCTATTCTGGGTGTTGCTATCATGGCAGGCGTCCTCCAGTGTTACCTGAGACGTTCAGAGAAAACACCTGCTGCATTGGTAAGTACATTAAATTACAGAATACTGGGACGAATTACAGTTGTACAAACTTGTATTGTCGACTATGCGGAAAACAGAACCAAAAGTTGGTTGTTTAACTTGCATCATATTCTTGATATCATAAGCCTTGTTGAGATGGTTCAGTTAGTCATAACTACCTGTGTTCCTAAGCACGACTTTATAAAATAATGAATAATACAACAACCTCCATCTTCTCACCCCAGAAATCGCCTTTAAGTGGCTGGCAACCACTTTCCATTGGAGAAGGGACTGTGGAGGTTGTTACAGACAAAGGATGGTTCCTGTCCAGCTACAGAACAGAAGTGAAAAACTGTGTCGAAGACCCAGTGACACTCATTATGGTAACAGAGGACGATGAAGAAGAGGACAGGAGGACCAGCATGGACAGCGGGGTGGGCATGGAGTCCAACTCTTCTACAAAGAGTGAAGGAAGTCCTCCAACGAGACAAGACGACAGTGGCTTTGGGAGCTTAGGAGGACCAGAGAGCTCCACTAGCTGTCAGACAGATTACCCTCTGCAGGATGAAAGGACTGATGCCAACATGGCTAGGAAGAGGGACGATAGTGGGGTGGGGCTGAGCTGCCAGCTTGAATCTTCTTCCATAAATCTGGATGGACAGGACAGTGTATCTCTAAAGTTGGCTGGGGGTAGTTATCGCAGCCAGAGTCACTCCGCCGTGCAGAATCATGTCTGTGATGACGAGGAGCTGTTTAAACAGATGCTTCCTGGCTCCCTTTTGGCCGAAGTGGTCACAGGTTACAGGGCTGGGCCTCAGTCGTGTATCTGCTCAGGAGCAGGTCAGTGCACTTGGTGCCATAAACAAGGCCATTATGGAACTGAAGTTATCAGACAATACAGAGCAATGCGTATTGATCATGGACTACTGAGCAGCAAATGTGATTTTGCAGACTCTTACAAAGGGGGGCTTAAGTTTTCAAATTACTCTAAAAAAACACAAATGGACACTGTCATGGTGGATGACTTGGACACAACTTGTATACAACTGGGGGAGACTTTCCCTCTGCTAACAGCTCTATCACCGCTGCCTCTGGTGGAGGGAGGACAGGACTTCAACATGAACAATGTGTCCCTCTCTCTCTGTGACGTACAGCTGACGACTGAGTGATATGCTGTGGAATGCTTTTTATAAAATCATGCTGACGTAACCTGTCTGAGTGCTTTTTTGTAGAAATACAACTCCTTTTCTTACATGACTCAATCATTGGAATTATGAAATAGAAGCATTAGTTGGTATTTGGGGGCGGGGGAATTGCTCCGGTATTAAAACTGTAAGTAGAAAAAACAGAGCAAGCAACAGGGTGTTATTGAACATAGGAAGGAAGTAGATGTTAGACCACAGAGCTGCTAGCTGTTAGCTGTCAGTTGGAGTCTCAGGAGCTTCAAACATCAAACGTCAAAGACCTTATTCAATGCCGTCTCACTGGGTATGTTTACAACTGACTAAAATGCTGTATGCCGGAAGTGAAACTGGTGTGGGAGCAATGAAGAGAGTCAGTTTGACAGTTACGTGCTTTTGGAAATTTTTGTCCTCTCCCTGTCTCTCACCTCCGCCAACAATCATACCCTATGTCGGTAACAAACCCGTAAAGTTTCTGTAAAAGTATTTCTTATTCTTAACACTGTTTAAATATTAGACAAAGTAAAATACTAGATATGAAAAAAAAATGTATTCATCACTGTGAATATGTGCGACTCTGCTCTTCTATGTGTAATTAAAATTTCCCTAGAATGTTCTGTAAATTATGTCATACAGTATATTTACAAAAACCCCAAGCAAATTACCTGATGTTGATCTCAGAAACCATGACTCAATGAAACACAAGGAAAACCCTGAAACAAGAGAGTGAAACCTACTGGAAAACAAACATTACCTATCGACTTCACTGTGCTTGGGATCCCCATTATGCAAATTCTGTACAGGAACCAGAGCGGTGGTTTCGAAGCTTCTAAACTAAGAAACAAACATTTCCTCTCTCAGGCTTCCACTCGGTTTAAAAAAAGTCCCTCCTTCACATTGATCAGCAAAGACAGCAGATATTGTCAACAGTGCTGACGTTTCATACACCCAACATTTATGTAGGTGAAATAATGTCTTCACATCAGGTAAATGCCACTCTTTATTGGGATGAAGCAGATCCCTGGCAGCGGTAGGGAAATCATGTGACCTACTTCTCCACATACAGCATAAAGTACAGGGGAAGTGAGACAACTTTTGGCTAATCCAAAACACTGAGAAAAATCCCTTCTTTGAACTGCAAAGTATCACATGTTACTGGTTTTGCAGTACGTGTCCACGGATGATCACCATATGTAGTTCATCTTTTTTTTTAACCACTCCATGTTTGGCTGGATTAACCTTTAAGGAGGCCCGTTGAGCCCCTGCTTACCCTTCCATTATGCCCGGTTCTACCAGTACTCCAATGCTGGAATAATACTTTTTATGATACTTTGTGTTAATTTGATTCAACACAAAGGTCCCAAAATTAGATTTTGAGGCATGGTCCCTCTACAAGACACGGTCATAAAATTAGCTAATTATCCTTGGTTGACATTTTACTTTAGAGGTCCAAATTCCACAAGAAATTTGCAATTAATTACCAAAACAGTTTGTATTTGAATGGGACAAAAAGTTGCCAAATTAAGCAGTGATTCTAACAAAATCTTAAAATTAAATTAGACTGACTCCAGACAAATTGCTAATAACCAAGAGGAACAAGCGAAACCGTGCATTGTCGCCTGGTTTCATCACTCATTTCAGTTTGTGGCACAGCACCATAATTCATGCATAGCCAATGATCAGTGACTGCCAGTAGCTCTGCATGAGTTAATGCAGATTGTGTGCACAGTCACGTGACTTTTTTTTTTTTGTGGAGGGAGTGCAAATCAGCACAACTGCAGAATTGTTAACTGAAAATGTATTCATCACATTGCAGAAATGAAAATGGCAACAGTAATCTATAAGGCGGGGGCTATCAATGTGTGAACTAAAAGTTCTACTGCGCTGCACTTCTTGGAACCAGATTGAAGTAACATGTTTCTACCAGATTAAAAAAAGTTTATGGAAGTTTTGTGAGCAACATTTACAGGAAGTGTTTTGTAGTACCCAGACATTTGAAAGTGTCATTTCTCACCTTCGACTGTGCAGCCTGAATTTGCCTTTTCATGACCAAGGCACAGTGACAATAGACTCAACTTTTTAATTTGCTGTGGCATATCTTTGACCTCTAATATAATTAAAAAGGAAGACATGTAGAGAAAGGTTTTTAAACATTGAAGCCCCATAAGTGGATCATCTGCCATTTGTGTTTCTGTGCAGAAAAGGGAGCCTGAAGTCATCCAAAAATAATTTCATTTACTGTATATTCACAAACTTCTAACCCCTATTTTTGTTTAGAAAAGTAGACATTTTCTTCACCTTAGTGTAGGCAGCTCATTTTAGAAAAACATCAGGTGCAGAGAAACATGTTTTAGTTTGTTAAAGGAAAAACTATGAGACATAGTTCCACCAACCATAGAAAGTATCAAAATGGTAGACTAGCAGATGATGTGGAGGGAAGCCACCTGCAGCTTACAAGAAAACCGATCTGACTGGTTGCTGTGGTTAAGCTGTGAATATTTTGCCTTCACCTCAAAAGCTCTTCTCAAAAGTAGCAGAATGTATGCAGTTGTTTCTGTGTGCATGTGTGTGTGCGTGTGTGGGGGTGTGTATACTCAAATTTGTACCACAAGAAGCCACAACATGTCAAACTGAGACAGTTGTCATGACATATAGCAAAACTAAAGAAGTGAAATTGCACGGCAATATAGATTTAAATCTATTTTCTACATTATTTTTAATCCATTCTTTTACACTGGCATTCACATGACATAAAAGTACAACTTTGCATAGAAAGTAGCATGTAATGCCCCTCTTTCCATTTCAGAACAACATAAAATTACATCTTTGCATACACAGTAGCATGTAATGCCCATCTTTCCATTTCAGAACAACATAAAATTACATCTTTGCATACACAGTAGCATGTAATGCCCATCTTTCCATTTCAGAACAACATAAAATTACATCTTTGCATACACAGTAGCATGTAATGCCCATCTTTCCGTTTCTAAACAAAGTGGGCTTTTCTTGTCAAGACAAAGACTACAAATCAAAATTGGCCTCGAGGCAGTGATATGGATTGAAAGCATGACATCACACGAAGTCAGGTAAAAATAACATCTTAAAAACCATCCTCGGTATTCAGGTTAAAACATCAACATCACTGATAGCAGCAAAATACAAACAGGAAGAGATAACATACTGAGAAGATAGTTGATGCGTAGGAAAGTGACATGCGAGGGGTGTGCCTTCTGTCAAGGTGGTTGTTGCCAGAATCAAGTGCCACAAAGTCGGCTGTCATTTGAAACCGCTGCTGATGGAGAAAGGAGGAGGAGACTTCTGTAACCCGATTTTTCTGTAGATAGAGAGATCAACCAGGAAACAATTATACACGAGTAAATAAAACTTTGTATTTGAAAGGCCTGTGAGGAAAAATAGACTTACGTGAGCCATTTGTCTTTCAGTGACGACTCTATATAGAAAGAAGAGGAGACAGGAGAGTGGATATGCATTTCTATGACAATAGCATGACAGATTCATAATAGTGTAGTCCTAACTGTGGGTGATGTTGTCTGGTGCCAAACATGCAAGTATTTGCATTCCAGTTTCACAGGATTTTAAAGGGCCGGTTCATTTAATCCAAAAACCATCCAGATAGTTTGGGTTTAATTCATGCAGATTTTGAGATAACTGTCGAAGAATTGTGCCTCCACCCCAAAACAGAGGAGGTGAATGAAATTTGTGGTATAGCATAGAAAAATATAAAAAAATGTTTACCCTGGATAACTCAGACCTCACAGTCAACACCTATTTCTTAGGTATATTCACAGAGGCCTTTGGATAATTCAGAGCCTGATGACAAATATCTGGAACTTGGTCAGATAAAACCAAAACCTATCTGCATGGCTCATTACCACAAAAAGTAAGATAGAAAGTTTGTTTTTTGTTTGTGATGAACTGACACACTGACGCTCCGCTCACCCTTTTTCTTGCAGCACTGTTTGCAGCTTTTGCATTTGTACTTGCAACAGAATTGCACAATAGCAATGGTGAAGAGGACCACCAGAAGCCCAAAGCCCACGGCGATCCCGACTGCTGTCGAGTTCACACTGCTCCCTACAAATACAAATACAGAGAGGTAATTTGATTATAGTCATAGATTAACACAGATCACCTTGCAAGCATTCGAAGAATAATAATCGAGCCAACTGAAAGAAAAAAAGGTTCTTTTTTAATTTCATTGGGTATTGTATTCCTGACATAAACGATTACTGACTGAAATGGGCGTCTGTCTGGCTGCCTGGGCTTAATTGGATCAATATCTGTTCATTATGAGTGAATATTCACTCTGATGAGCTGAGATTGGGAAATCAATCTCTAGGATAGATGCCGGCCCTGCCTTCATTAGCCTTGGGGAAGAGAGTGAAATGACGAGTGCGGAGGGAGTTTAAGAGACCAAAATACAGCTGGCACTTTTATTACATCGTCCTTGTGTTTCCTCTCCTAACTACATAAGTATCAGCAGCAGCAAATGGAGAACTCTTTACTACTAAACTTTCTAAACTGTAATCACTGTCTTAACTTAGCACCTTTCAAGCAACAGTTACTCTGTATATATACACGCCGTAATGACAATAATGACTGGCCATGCAGGTTTAAACGACTCTTCTAAGATGCCAGCTAACACAATGAGAAGAGCTTGTAAGTTACAGGAAACAAGCAGAGCTCAATGACTGTGTGAACTGTGCAACAAGTAACCCAACAAACAATAAAAAAAGTCAGCTGAGAGCTGAAAGACTTACCGCCATTCCCCATTGCTGACTAGCCAGGATGTCTGATGTTATTTCTTGTCTGTCTTCTCCTCTCCTACCTGTCTGTTTGGTGTTGATCTCTGTCACTCAAATACTTTACATCAGTCTTAATTAAATGGTTTGTCTTGACTGTGAGGAACCAAAGCCGAGTCCTCTCTCGTTCCTCTTCTTGTGCCTACGTCTGCCTGTCCATGTCCCCATACCAGTCATTCTTTTAAACCGGTCCATCTTCTTTCTTCATCCTGCCTGTCTTCTGCCCTTTATTCATTAGCAGATGTCAAAAACAAAGTGGATCTGACGGCCTGTCGTTCTCACGTGGACTGCCATGCTTAACAGCCCTCGCTTTAAAAGAAATCCCTCTGGAATACTTTGATACTGTGCAGCGTAACAACTTTCAAAAGCCCTTTTGTATGACTGTCTCACTGAGATCCAACAGGAAACTCAAACAGAAACTCAACGACATGCTGGTCTTGTTTTAAGCTTTAGGACAACTACTTTTGAAACCAACATGAAGTGTGCTTCTTTTGCCTCTTAGATTCTCATGGCTACAATACCGTGCTCTTTAACAAATCATCAACAGCCAGGTAGTAACACCTGAATCAGGTGGTGCATGGGGACTCCTGTTGGATGACTGAGTTAGTACACCTCTTCATCAGAATTGTTGAAAATAATATGGGCCGAACACTGTATGAAACTAAAATTAACCTGGGCTGGAAAGAGTACCAAAACATCCTACTCAAAAAGAAGTAGTAAACTCACACACAAAATGTCCCTAACATTCACTGAAAATTGAGTTTAAAAGATTAAAGTCTTATGCAACAGCAAGATACTATCTTGCTGTTGCATAATATATGCCTTGAGTTTCTTGAAAGTCTCCCACTCACAAAAAAGTCCCAGTGAAACAGAGGTTAGAGCGTCTTTAGCTTCTGTACTGTGAGTAATCCCTATGAAACAGAGTATTTGAGCGGTGGACAGTTACAAGAGGAACTTAAATCAAATCCATTGCATTTGATTGGAACGCGAAAAAGTGGGTGGGCTTAGAATGTAGTATGATTAACGTGGGCTGGGGAAAAGTACCAAAACACTGACACTACACTGACTCACAAAATTCCACTAAAAATTCACTGAAAATGTAGTTTAAAAAGGTTGAAACCATAAAATCTTATGCAAATAAGAAGATAGTATCTTGCTGTTGCATTTGTAGGGAGCCCCCTATGAAAAGTATCATTCACATTTTAATAGATGTGTATAAAAACTTGTGAAAGTTGTTGGATTCATTTTACAAGCTTATCTCTTTCTCAGATTTTCATGACTGTTTGTTGAACATGTAATAAGTGTATTTAACCTGGTAACTGGTCCAACACATTCTGGTGTTACACCTTTTAAAAGAGAAACACTAACATGCGAGAACACATAGACAAGGTGGTTGTCGTGACAGTCATGCGACGATTAACAATCACTACAAACTTTAATGTACAAAATGAATGTGTCTTATCAAAGAGTAGAGAAGCGAAGAGACGAAACTCTGGTGTTTTTTTTGGCAACAGCCGCTAGATGGTGCTGCGGTGCGCTCTCCACAGTTTTAATTTGTCCAATACTTTGGATCATGACCAAATACCTGCAAAACTAAAGACAATCTCATGAGCCTCAGCTGTACTTTGTATTTAGGGCTATTTAGAAAATGTTAACATGCTAACACAATGAACTAATGTGGCGAACACGTTAAACACTATACCTGCTCAACAACACAATGATAGCATTGTCACTGTGAGCATGTTAGCATGCCAACATTAGGATTTAGCTCAAAGCACAGCTGTAAAGCTGAGATTCTGAGAGTGTAAATCTATCCACTATATAGTTCCCTCAAAAATTTGTTCCAAAAAATGTTGTGTGCGTGACAAGGACTTCTTGAACGACTCTAAAGCTGTCAGCGATGACGCAAAATGATTTTGATTAGCAAGTGTCCAAAATAATGAGTGACAAGTGATTTTGGACACAGAACATTAAGTTCCAACTGAGTGAGGATATGAGCATGTAATTCTTTCATTCTTGAAACTTGCACAACAGCATATGCAATAAAATCATCTAAACTCAAAGGTCCACTTTGTAATTTTTTGGAGGAGGAATGAGGAGTCTTCAGGGAGGTTGCACATGGGAAACCATATTCTCAATGTCCTTCCAGACAATGGGACAACGGCACCATTGCACTCTGAAATCAATTAATGGCTTGCGCTGTGCCACAATGGCTTTTCTCTACGTCAAGCGAAGTGCTGTGATGTGCACTGAACCCAGCAACGAGCACAGCTCGAACCGCGTTCTGAAAGTCGCTTAAGGCCTTCATCAAGACAGTATAATGTCAATACATAACATTAGGTACATTAGTCCTGTAGTGTAACATGATCACAAGCAGTTGGATTTTTTTTTTTTTTTTACAATGACAAGCAAACGTTAAGATGGTTAGTCGTGATCTGCCTGCTCTACAATATGTATGGAAATTCATGTTTTCACCACAATCAAGTTTGATCCATAAAAGCCACATTTCAGTAATACAGTGTGTGTATCCTAATTTGGCACGACATATTCAATTAATGTGAAAAAAAATATTTTACATGGAAGTGCATGCTCCCAGATAGAGAGAATGATTTCAAGAAGGAGAAAGAAATTCATAGTCATAAGAGTCAAACCCAGATCGGGATAAATCTAATTTCCGTCTAAGATGGGTAACTTCCTTCCTCCTTTCTGTATACTGGCGCCATAGAATGGTACATCCTTTTTTTTTTTAAATAATTCACACTCAAATCCTATGTTAAGAAATTAAAGCTGATAGTGTTCAATAGTATAAGTTGTTTTATATTTATGATTTAATATACTGATATTTTCATCTTGAACAATGTCATATGTTGTCTGTTATGATGTGATTTCTTTTATACCTTTTCCTGCTTCCTGAAAAAAATATCATCGATTGTGTTCTTAAATAATAAAATTTTTGGTTTGTTTTTTAGCTCCATTTCTAATCTTATTCACTTTATGAGACTTACAAGAGAAGCCAGCTGGTGATTAGCTTAGCTCAGGATAAAAACAGGAAACAGGCTCTGTCTAAAGGTAAAATAATCCACCTACCAGCACTTCTTCAGCTCATCTGGATCTGTGAAAACACAAGGAACAACAGTGAAATAGACTGTATGCTTGACAAAGTCTGATATGTTATATTCTATAAATAAATTAAAATGTGTCAATAAAGTCAAACCAAAATCTCAGTAGAAATATAGATGAAATACACAAACTATAAATATCCATTTTCTAAAATGTAGCCTATACATGTGTGTCTGTGTATTCATGAGGTGAGCGGAAACCGTAAACAGAGAAAAAAATATGTTCAGGAAATCTTTTGGGGATTTCTTGGTAATCTGTCAGCAAATTTCCAGGATGCAATTTCATTTTACCATAACATCACAAAGAGAAGCGTCACCGATCCTATTTACGGTGATCAAGGCAATAATAGGTCATCAGGCTGCGATGGCCTTTATCTACACTGGTATCGTCTATCATTATGTCATGACTAATAGATAGCTGTGGGTAAACGCAGCCTTCTTCAGTTGCATAACTAGTGATGTATTTCATATTTCTCAGCAGACAGCACAGGTGCTTCCTCATACTGTAGGTGAGGTGGGTGGCTGCTGACACAATGACACAGTTTTGTGACCTCAAAGGATAGTGATGTGATTTGTGTTGATTGTTTCCGGAATATGCACACCATTCAACCCAAGACATTCTTGCATGTCTCTTATTGATGTTTGTTTTCCCTTTTCTTTCTTTTGTCCTATATCCAGGAAATGGCATTCATAGTTTCCAAATTCCATTTGTTTTAAAGTGGTAATCCTTAAGATTTCAGTCCTGGTTCATTTAGAATTTCTATTTGAGGGAGAACAATGAAATTGTGCATTGAGTTTGAGTTTATCAGTCTTTTTTTGCTGATACATGAATGTATAAATAGAATATTTCTGTGTAAACAAGCTTCATATTTTCAGATTTGTGTGCATAGTTAAATTTTTTGTGTGTATACAATGAAGAAAAGCTGTAATTTTCCGGGTATGTCACCACAGACACCCATTTCATAATACTGCAAATATATAAATAATGCAATACTTTCATCAGTGGGCTCAATCACCATCGTGTTATCTCATTTGGCTATAGATAATGACTTAACGGACATTTATTTAAATGAAATTCTTTGAGATTGTCACTTTAATTAGTCTAAAAACACAACCACTTTTGTTAAAAACATGCAAAATCCCATATAACACTGGGACAACAAACATTCTTTAGAGTCCAGGGAACATGAAATGGGAAGATGTTAATTATTAACCAGTTATTTTTCATGCTGCACTTCCTCTAACATCTCTCATTTCCCATAAAGATTCTTACTATCAAGTTACACAAAGTGCACACCTGTGTGGACAAAGAAGGGTTAAGGTGCCTTGACTGATGGGGAGATAGATGGTGGTGTCATGGCTTTGATGGTAAATTGAGGTGGTGTGAATGTGAGTGGGAGAGAGAGAGAGAGTGAGGGAGGGAGAAAGAGAGAGACGAGTTGTTTGCCGTGGAATTGGAGGGCAGAGAGGTGGGATGAAGGAACACAGAAGGGTGTTCCCTGTTGAAGCAATAAAGGTCGGTGGAAAAATTCCTCAGAGAAAAATGCAGACCTTTCACACACCAGGAATATTTTGCTCGATCAGTTTGCTCACCTACCTTCAGGTGCTTTTGTGACAAGGGGTGACAGAGTGACAGCTACTTTACAGGTGAGGAAGAGTATACAGCAATGTGGGGAATGATGTCTGTGCATGTAGTTATGATGTTTTTTTATTACTTCTGCTTTTTTTTTCAAACATTAACCATCATAGCATAATTGTAGCTAATGTGTTTGTATCACATTTCCCCGGCAACAACATCATTGTGTGGGAGAATTGAAGCAGCTGTATGAGTGGTAGATGATTTGTATATACTGTATGTGGTGGTGTGTAACCATCTCAGCCAACTCAAAAGAACTTTGATCCATGTCTAATCATGTTTCCTATTAAACGCTAGTAAAACAACCTTATCAGCATGTCTGATAAGGGTGCATAAGGCTTTAAAGGAAAGTACCAGATTTTAAATTGGTTATCCAGCACAGTTGGGGGGTCTTATGGTTCTGAAATGTATTAAGTAATATGAAGCCAAGCACCTCTGAAGTTCAAAAGTAGAATCTAAAAAAAAAGCTTTGATTGGTCTGAAATTCTTTCTATATGTTACGTAAATTAAAATAAACTAAGTGCGACTTAACCTGTTTTGCTAGTAAGAGATCATATTTGCATTCTAATTGGACTATAGTTGTTTTCTATTCTGTTGATGCTTTTACTTTCTTAAAAAATAGTCTTGTAATCAAATTAAATGCTCCCACAAAATGTTTAAAAAGAATAGGTTTCTGAGAAATTTTACAGAATTTTAATCTGTTGCTGTATTGTTAGCAAATCAGTGAGAAATAAAATAGTTTTCGATAGATGCTGTTAGAAAATAAGTAATGCTTTTAGCTGACATGTATTCTTAACTTCATTGTGAATACAAAAATCCTAACAATATCCCTAAACAGATCTGTTAATATGTAACCCATCTGGACTGTACGCTGTTCGGGAAGTCAGCAGTCCTTTTAATTGTCCTTGAGCTTTACATGCACCCAGTTTGAAAAGAAAAAAAAAAGATTTTAGCAGCAACAGGTGCTTTAAATGACAAAGAAATGAAGAATATAGAACAAATATATTTCATCAGGCTCATATGGACTGTGTGTTTGGCTGTTGTTCTGTGAGAGCTGATGTCATCATGAACAAAATCAAGCAGCTTGACTCAGTAGAACAATGAAAGCCTTGAATCAAACAAGGGCGTACAATAGATTTATTAGATTACTGAATTGCTTTCATGTTCTCTTTTATAGCTTGTGCAAACATCTTGTCAGCCCCTGTTCAACCATGTCGGACTGTCAGACAGGTGAACAATCTGACTGCACAAATCATGTGATTTACAGTGTAAGCTCTTTTTTGTAGCCTGGCATATTACAAACTGGTTTCTAAATGTCAGTCTTTTGGCTGTAACTACGCTCGGTCAGGCAAACACACAAAAGGAGAGGAGAGGCGCCAGATTTAATACCAGGGTGGAGCTTCTAAATGTCTTGGCAACTTTATGGCAACCTGAATATCAACAAGGTTAGCCGAGGTTACTGACTGAAAGAGACCTTGTGTGGAGACCGTTCAGAGGTCATTAGCTTCAAACGGATCCCATCAGAAAGCTTTATCTATGTATCTATTAACTACCTGCATCTCTCCATCTATCTGTTTCCGCATACGTATACTCTGAGACAATTGTTGAGTACATAGATCAAGTTTTATGAGTGAGGAAAGGTTGGGAGTCAGCTGTAAGGTTTATTGCTTTTAATGGTTCAGGCCAAGCAACACAACCAGCTGCTGTTTCTAACAATGGCTCTTTCTCTTCAGCCAACCGCAGTATTTTTTTTCTCACACTCCCAATCAAGCCTTTTTTTCCACCTCATGTTGTCTGTGCTCAGTGTCCCGTAACATTCAGTGGCTTAATTTTTAGAAGCACTGACCTAGTGACCAGAGTGGTCATTGACTGCATCCTTAAAAGGTAATTTAACACTTCAGTCACATAGGATAGATATTTGCTGCTGTATTTTTTTTTCTATGGGTTGAAAAGTTCAGGCATGTTGCACCTCTGGCCACAATCCAATCATTTATGTCAAAACAGTTTCAGTGACATCCCTACAGTAACCCATAGAACGTTATTGACATGTGTAACTCCGTTATCTATTCAGATTTAATTCTGCATAATCAAATGTACTTTTAACATATTACAATTTTTGCCACGTGGCCATCTGTTGGTCTGTCTGGACTAAAAAATCTCAATAACTATTGATGAATTGCCATGAAATTTTTATTCATGGCTCCCAGAGGACCACGCTAAATGACTTTGGTGATGCCCTGACTTGTTCTAGCGCAAACATGAGGTTGACATTTTACATTTTTGTGAAATATCTCAACAGCTATTGGACGGATTGCCGTACGATTAAGTACAAATATTCATGTTTTCCTCAGGATGAATTGTAGTAACTCTGGTGATCCCCTGACTTTCAAGTTAGTTTTTTCATGACCAAATACTTGCAAAACTAATAGCATTTAAGGCCGGGCAATATCACGATATATATCGTCAAACTATATAAAAATGTCTATCGTATATTTGTTTCTATCGTGATATAGGCTAGGGCCTTTATTTTTTTTTTTCTCTATAATTTCACTCAAAACTTTAATGTTCCTTTTGCACTCAAGTTCTTCAAATGGGAAAATATTCAGTACTTTTCATTTGTCAAGCATTTAATTCACACATGAGTATACAAAAATAGGCTTTACCGTGGGGTTATTTCATCAAGATTGAATTACCAGAAAAGATGCTATATTGTGATGTATATCGTTACCGAGACATGACATGACCTATATCGTGATAGAAGATTTTGGCCATATTGCCAAGCCTAGCATCATACTCAGCTGTACTTTGTGTTTTGTTCTAATTAGCAGATGTTAGCATGCTAACACACTAAACTAAGATAGCGAACATGTTAAACATTATAACTGCTAAATAGTCAGGATGTTAGCACTGTCATTGTGAGCGTGTTTGCATGCTGACACTAGCATTTAACTCCGAGCACCGCTTTGCCTACAGCCTCATAGCTGCTAGCGTGGCTCCTGTAGGGCATGAGTGCATTTGTCATATTCCTGCTCTGTTCCCGCTGAGAGACGTGGCATATGAGTCACAATTTGGTGTCAGCAACTGCTGACTGATACCAACTGACTTCTCATTAGACTGTCAAAACAATACAGGTGAGCAGAGATACACACCTCAGCCTCAGGCCATGTTACTGCACACACAAACCACACCACTGTTCACTTCATGTTGTGTCTAGGTTTGTGTATGTGCATACGTGTGGCACCGTGCCACGTCATTGTTTTTGCATGTATTTGTATTTGTGCAGATGCATGGCTGTGTGGGTGTATGTTTGGGTACAATATGAGAGGCAAAGAAGCACTGGTGGGGAGTTATGGAAGTAAAAGAAACAAAAGGGGGCAAAAAAAGATATGGTGTGCTTTATGTCCAGAGGGCTTCAAAAGTTTGGAGTGGGAGGATGTGTGGGAGGAGGGACAGTGTCAGAAAGAGGAGGGTTCAAGTTTCAGCTCACCTGGAATACTTCAGTTTGGTTTTGTTTTGCCAGCAGGGCTGGGTCATTCAAAAACAGGTCTTTTTCCTTGAATCCGCGGAGCGTTGAAACACAACGCCACACACCAGCACTCTTTATTACTGCTTGGGGTCTCGAAGAGGGGCAAGTCAGACACCCTTCAAGCCAGATTCAGTTACACCGCTGTAGAAAGAAAAGGGGAGGGCGAGAGAGAGAGAAAGAGAGTGAGAGAGACCGAATCAAACCAGGTTTTGTAGTTTAAGCCAGTGGAGCAGGAGGGCGAGAGGAAGAGGACGAAGGACATCCAAGGGACAGTGAGTTACTGGGGAGTCCCACCTCCAGGGAGGGAGGGCAGTGTTAACTCTGTACTCCGTGTCGGATGAGGTGCATCTCAGCCTTACAGTACCAAGAAAGACAACTACATCATGTGGGTGAGTACAACTGAAAGAAGAATCAACATATTTGTTGGAAAGATGGCAAGTCAGGTTCCTGGTTTGCATTGGCAGGGTCATTTGAATGTCATCATCACTACACATCCTGGTAATGAGATTGTTATCAGACTGTAGTACAAAGACACATTGTCTAATTAACTAAAAGTTCTCCGCGTTTGCTTATGTGTGCTCAACCAGTTTCTGTAGTCTACTGGCTCAAAACAACAGCAATGTTTTGCATGTTGGAGATCCTATCTGCAACTAAATGGGAGCACATACCGTTGGCTGAAGTTAAGCATATGTTGCCCTTTGCTTTGTACGGTACTATCTTATCATGGGTGTGTGATCAGTGCCAGCCTCTGGTGCAGGTAGGAACATTTTGATTCAGCTGCATCATATTTATTTGTGTAGTTTTAAGTTTATTTTACCTGTAGATCAAACCAAATAGCAACATTTTGTCAGAATGTATGTGTGCGCCAGCCACCTCATTATATGAATGAGCATTATGTGTGTGGATCTGCTTGTGTGTTGGTATATAGTGTATACTTCTGCCCATATCAAATATAAATATAAAATGCCTCTAAACAGCGTGTACAGTGCTGTGGAGAGTAATTTCCCCTTGGGGACAATAAAGTCTAAAGTCATAAAGTCATATAAACATGTTCGGCCTGCACTGGTCTAGATCTCTGCCTTTGATTAAAGCTCGGCCAACATGTCACGCGTAGTTTCTCAAAAGACCTTTTGTGAACGTTTCAGTTTAGAGGAACATAATCCAACAAAGTGGAGAAGCACCAAGGGAACACCTCATTTGAACAAAAGGTTTACAATGTCAAGGCTTTTATCCTTTACGGCTGACCCAGTTATATTTTTCCACTGGAGCAGAGTCGGTTCCTACTAACGCTGGGTTAACTGGCTGGAGTCCACCATATACGTGAGTCTGACTAAAAATAACCAAAATCAGGTTTAAACACATTAGCTGTTACCACAGATGTAAGACGTGACATATGATAATGCGTAGCTATCTGATTGTTTTGAAATATTGCTCATGAAATGGTTAGTCATAGTACAAATGACGACATTTAAGTTTCCCAGAAGGCACTTATATGTCATGGTATGAAAAAAAACAGAACCTGTATTTTCAAGTATGTGTTTGTCCACTCCTGGCAACATAACTTTCTTTAGCCATCTTTCTGGTTTCCCAGGTAGGTACACCTCCCAATTTTTTTGCACTGTCATCTCTTGTTTATTCAATTCATTCTATAGATGAACTGGTTTCTCCTACTGATGTTTTTCCACTGAGATTTCTGATCAGTGATGAGTTTGTGCGACTCTTTTTTAAGGGTGTCTTTTAATCGGCATATGTTAAAAATCAATCTATTAGCTTACACAGAGGGATCACTATTGTGCAGGTTTTTCAACCCTGATTTTTTAGGTGCCGTATACTGTACTGTATGGCATCAATGTGAGGCGAAAACTCTGCACTTGAATTACAAAAAAACTCGAAAATAAGGGCGAGCCTTCAAGCTTTTGGGGAAATTGAGAAGAGCAGGGGTATCTCAGAATCACCTTACATCCGGTTACATAGTGAAACATATATGGCTATAAACTAAATATATGAAACAAAATAGCATTTTTACTATAAGTGAGAACAACTCTTATATTACACACCAACGTCCTTGCAGGGTCTAATTCACACAAGTGAAACGTTCCTTGTTTCAATGCAAAGAGAGATCTGAGAGAGATTTGACGACACAATGTGTCGAGAAAGAACAAAGTGTCTGGATCTTTTATGCTTTAAAAGTTGGATGTGACCAGTTGAAATACTGTTTTATATAAGAGTATCTCAGGGAGTTTCTCAGCTAAACAGTCTCAGCCAGCATAGCTGATTCACAGCAGGATAAAGTGAACTCCACTCCAAAAAAAAACCTGCCTAACAACATTCTTTGCCCTTCTCTCTTTAAAAAATCTGTACTTTGCTTGTTCCTTGCATTTCACTGTCAAGAGCTCTCTCTTGCATCAAAGTTCATTTTGAGTACTTCCTTTAAATGAAGCTCGTACAGTAGAATAAGCCTGGTGTAAAATATGCAAGCAAGGGAATTTTACCTAATACTTTAAAGCAGAAATGAAAACTAGTGACCAATGCTCCCCGTTAGCTGTTTTGTTAATTTCTCATTTAGCCTAGTCATCAAAGATTCTGCACTAGATCCCAAACAAAGTATCAACAAACATATACCGTATACTGTTAATATGTGTAGTTCAAACAATGAATTGAAAGCTTTGAGGACAAGAACAAGGAAGAACAGCAGGTGGACGAAAGTGCTCCTCAAAATCATCAGTCAGCCACTATATACCATCTGCTGAAATCCTCCAAATAGGCCTTTCAGCAGCCATATTGATGTGATACTTGAGCTATAGCACTACAGGAAGAATCATTTTCGCCTCTCGCGTTTCGCATGCACTATGCCAACTACAGAAGATCTACTGAGAGTAACACACAAAGAGTGAAAGAGACACAACACACATGAGTAATTTCAGTTTTACAGTTTTTGAAGATGTGGTGTCATGATAAGATGGTGAAACAGTGTTTAAATGTGTCACAGCCAGTAGTGACATCCACAAGGATTTTTTTTTACTGTTGTGAAATATCTGTCAGAGCTATTAAGGATTCGCTCACTAGTTAATTGTGTCCATATTCAGCTGTGATAACGCTAACAGCCCTCTTTAGCCTGACTTTGGAAGACACAGCTGCCGTATTCTTGAAGCACTCAATATCCCATAATTCACTGTGCCCTCCTCAGTTGTGAAACGGTGTATTCAGCTTAATCAACTGATGGAGTTGTGACATATAGAACAGATGTTAAACCAAAATCTGTGACCAGTGATATCTGGGACCACAGAGAGCCAGCAACTCGTCATTTGTGAGTTTTTTTCCATGTTTATAGCCATTCCCAACAGCCTTTACTTATCTTATCCCATGGTTAAGATCATATCTGCCTGTTTTACACTCTTTGACCACCAGGTGCTTTCCTATGCACATGGAACCTCAAGGAATGAACCCTTTTCCGAACCAATTTGCTGGAAAGCTTCAATGCTTCAAGAAGCTCCATCTCACCATCCTTTAGAGTTCACATCTTTCCGGTGTCCCCTAGTGGCCAAAATAATCAGCTATCGCAGGTTTAATCCTAGTCACTTAACGTTAGCTAGCTAGCTTGTTAAATTTCATGAAAAAAAGTCATAGTTTAGCATGTCGATACAATTTCTTGAAAAAAAGTCATAGTATAACATGTCGAAAAATTTTGAAAAAAATTCAATGTATAATATCTCGAAATTGTTTTTTGTTTTTTTTTCGTTTTTTTTACAAGTCAAAGTATAGAATGTCAAAAGATTTCATGAAAAAAATCATAGTATATTATTTTTATTTATTTTTTTATTTATTTTTTTAAAGTCATACTATATTGTAATAAAATGTATTCTATAATATGTCAAAAAAAATTATTAAAATGGTCATAGTTTAGTATGTCGAAAAAATTCATGAAAAAACCCATTGTATATGTCGAAAAATTTAATTAAAAAAAATGATGGTATAGTATGTCAACAAATCTATGAAAAAAAAATATATAATGTTTCAAAAAATGTAATTAAAAAATTAATTGTAAAATATGTCAAAAAATTAATGAAAAAACTTCATTGTAGAATATGTTGAAAAATGTCATGAAAAAAAATTGTCTTTTAAACAACTCCAAAGCAAACAATAAGCTCAAGTCACACTGCATTAATCTGCATTTATGTGTAGAAAGAGAAAGCGAAACATTGTGGTTTAACAGTTAACGCTAAATGTTTTGGAGATATGTACTAGCATAACCAACAGCTAGTTTAACCCTGAACTACGTGATTAGAGTCACCTGTGTTTAACGTAAACAAACCTAACCTAACAAGACAAAACATTTAGGCTATATAAGACAGTTAACGGTACTTACCGGGAAACCGGGAGTTGCATCTTTCCTAGTTTGGTAGAGGCTAACTAACCGCCTAACCGGGGATAACCGAGTTACCATGGTAATTGTCACCATGGTAACTCGGTTATCGCCGGCTAGGCGGTTAGTTAAACTAATATTGATGTGTCGGTCGCGAACGAGTCGGTTCTTTGAGTCGACTCTTTTAAGTGAACGATAAGAGCCGACTCCCGTCCGAGAGCCGTTTTTATTTAATTAATTCAAGGCAGTATGATAGGACGATCTTCTCCGCGCCACGAGCACTCCATGCACTTGAGTGTGACTGAGTGATGTGTTAATGACGTCTGTGCGACCAATCAGGTGATGACAGACAAGGATCATACCATCAAGCAGGGAGTGACGCTGACGGTCTACAGGTACAGAGCAGGAGGAAGAATGTAACACGAGGACAATGAGGAAGCAGCATGTAACATTATGGTATTCTGGAAATTATAAGGTTTAGTATAATTATATTTAATAATCTAAGTGATATATGTGCACACATACTAATCATAGGTCAAAACAGCTAAAGCTAAATTTAGGGAGCCGAAAGAGCCGGCTCTTCTTTGGTGAGCTGAGCCAAATGATCTGGATCACTAAAAAGAGCCAGAATTCCCATCACTAATAACTAACACTCCCGACCTGTTGCTCCGTTGAAGACCGAAACTGATCATCAAACTCCCGGTAGAGCTCCTAAATTACCCAAGTTAACGGAGAGTTACTGGCATTAGTAGTAGGCTAACTTACCAAATGTATAGTAACTGCTGAGATTAAAATGGTAATTTAATTAATCCCTTAGCGCTTCATTGCCAACGTTGCCGAAAAGCAATCACATTTGCTGTAACACACGTTTTTAATAAAACTTGACGTAATGACGTCAAACACAGAGTTTGCAGGTTCAAATATTAAGATAAGATAAAGATAAGATATTCCTTTATTAGTCCCGCTGTGGGGAAATTTGCAGTGTACGGCAGCAAAGGGGATAGTGCAAAAACACAAGATCCATCAGCTAACACAGTAAAACAAAAAAAAAAGAGCTAAACAAAGTGAATGAATGAATGAAAGACTTTATTTCGAACATAAAAATAAATAAAAACAGATACAAAATAATAACAAACAAAACAAGAGTAATAGTGTCCAAAAAGGAGTAGGTAGAAGTAAAACAAATATTTCCCTACCCTTTCCTCACTTCTCCTCTAATAACTCATCATAGAATGATAATATAATATAATATATATACTATCCCAGATTTATTTACATCAAAATTGAATATATACACCAAATATAAATACATGAACAGCATCCCAAGTTTATTTACAACCCACATATCCATCCGGAGTTAAAAAGTAGATATAAACCAACCCTTAACGCAACCCTTATCACAACTCTTCCTCAACCATATACTGTACCTCCCAAAAATATCTTTTTTGTATAGCTTTTTAAAGTGATTTATATTTGTGCTCCGCTTCACAAAGTGTAACAAAATATGAACCATTTAAATAGAAAGAAGTATAAAAATAGGAGCAGTATATAAACAGTATTGACAATAAACAGACTATTAACAAAATTGCACAAGTGGAAAATGATATTGCACAGTGAGAATGAAATGAAATTCCACCTGAAAATATCAGGTTATTGTCATTGTTTTTGGTGTGTAAGTGCAAAAGTGAAATTAATCTGAGAAGTGAAAGTCACTCAATTGCTCACAAACATACTTCCTCATTTGTTTTAAAAGGATAATAAACAAAAAGGGTGGGAACCACAGCTGATCCTGACCCCTACCACCTGTATGGGACATACCTATATACTGTCTACTGTGTCTATGCAATTATGCAGCTGATATCTTCCTGGAGGATACTTGAGTAGCATTGGGCTTTAATATGGCCCCTGTGATTGAAGGGCGGTCACCCCTCTCTCTCTATACCACCCTGCAACATCACAGTGTCTCCACAATATCAGTTGCATTTGAATGGAAGACATAGGTCCCAATGGACCCTGCCACACTACACCCCACCATACTGTACATCCTTTTCATGGTGGGGTTGATAGATAACAGATTATGGGAACTGCCTGCAGCATGTGGAGCGATGGACTGATATATTGGAGGAAGTCACATGGGTGTAACGTGACAACTAATTGTGGCACACCGTGTTCTATGTGTAAATTATGATCGGTAATCTTTTTGGGGCTCCTCCCCTGGATCTGCATTGTTTTATACACCTGTTTCACACATGGCTCACGTTTTCTATGTTTGGTAGCGTTTTGGCCAGAGAGATGCAACTTATTCTCACGTGTTTTGATAATGATCACCTGAAAATTAACACGAAAAGTCCCATGCAAACAGATCAAGATAAAACCTACACAAAGGCACACACTGTAGTTTCTCTCAACCCACGCAAAGCACACTGTTGTTTCAACACCTGTTCTCATTTTGTCTCATGTATTCCTGTAATTCTTTCCTCAGACGATCGCCCAGGTGCCTGAGGAAAGCACTAGACCCTTGAATTCCCGGCAGCCAGGTAAGCTGTTGATTTCATGTTAATATACGTATGTTGCTTTATGAACACCATGTTAAATACTTTGAAGTGTTGGACTGTACTGAGAACTTGCAGCACATTTGGTGCACGCTTACGTTTTTCCCCTTGACTAATTTTCTGTTCCTCTTCTCTCTCATTTTTTTCTATTCTCTCACCCCCCTTTTTTCCTATCATCACTGTTTCTTTCTCCATTGCTATGTCTTTTTTTCTTCCCAGTGGTTCCACAGCCAGGCCGCCACAGAAGGCCCATGACGGCTCCAAAGACTCAGAAAGACAAGGCGTCTAAGAGGAAGAAAGTGTTGCTGACTGTCCTTACAGTTGTGATTTTACTGGGCATACTGGTCACTGCAGCATACTTCAGTGAGTCACAATAATTGGACGTACTGTAGTTTATTCCTCTAAAGGACACACGCAAACACCACAGGGTGGCACACCACATTAGGCCCTTCCTTCATGTTTCCATCAGCCGTCACAGTTTGGATACTAGAGAAACATGTTATGCAAAGTTGTTAAATTCATGACAGGATTCAGTGTCATTCTCGGTGTTTTATCATAACCTCTCTTCTGCCCTTCTCTTCCCCCTTTTTTCCTCCAGTTAAGCAGCTGGTTGATAGCAAATTCTTCTTCTGCAAGCGTTCAGTGAAGTTCATCCCAATAGACAAAGCCTGTGACGGGAATGACGACTGTACCGGAGGAGAGGATGAAATCACATGTCTGTCGAGCTTTAAGGTCAACACTACCTTTCCAGGTAAAACGAAACACCTGACTCTCTGTCGCTTTGTCAACGCAGACACAAAAACAAAGCTTGAAACTCCTCATCGTCCTTTGTGTGCTGTTCCTCCTTACAGTGCGTCTCATGACGGGGCTGCAGGTCCTGCAGGTGTACAGTCCTGGCCCAGGTTGGCGGAGTGTGTGTAGCGACGGCTGGACGGAGAAGCACACGCAGACGGCATGCAAACAGCTGGGCTACACAAAGTGAGTTTACACATGAATATATAATGAGATTACATCCATTGCCTAGTTTGAGCTGCAAATTTAAAGTTATTTGAGCTGCAAATCAAGTCTTACATGTTCTTTCTTAACAGTAAACCTCAGAGCACCAGTGTCCCGCTGGGCACTTTGACGTCTCCTTTGAAAAGGGGACCATTCACAGCCATCAGGCCTGGGACTGAGAAGACACCCATACATCAAGCTACCATAGACCGGTGAGGAAGCCATCTGTCATTAAATACAATTTTAAACCTCAGAACTGAAGTCATCTGATAAATCAGGGCTGTTTAGGAAACTGTGCTGTTCAACACTACTTTCATGTCAAGACAAGCAAAGACACAGCGGTTGACATCTGAACTTAAGTGTCCATTGTCGTGACAAACAAAAGCACATTACAAAGCTCTCCCTGTTTGTTTGAAAAACCCTCAATTCTGTTCTCTTTTTCTCTTTCAGTTTTTAATTTTTGTTCTCCTTCTCCCTTCATGTCTCTTCTTGTATTCGTGAGGTGGTGTGGTGTCTATTTTCACAGTTTCTGTTCCTAAAAACCCAAAAAAATTCCACAGTTTTTGTTCCCTCTCTGTCTTGTGTTCTATGAAAGTGAACAAAAAAAGACAGGTAGTTAACTCAAATAAAGCAGAAGAGAAACAGGGACAAAGTTCAGCACAGGGGAGTGATTTCGGTCAACATTTGACTGTGTATTTTGTCTGTTTGACTAATTGTGTGGCCGTTTGGGATACTACTCTAAATATTTGATCAATGTTTTTTTTTCCCCTTCAACAGCAGTGCGTGCAGATCTGGATCTGTGGTTTCTTTGTCCTGTTCAGGTGAGTTTTATTTTTAGCAAAACAACCACCGTCACTAACACTGTTTACAGTTTTTGAACAAGACATGGGTTGTGGGTGGAAGATAACATGGTTGTTGTGGGACTAGTTTCACACTAACAGGCCCATACACGTCTAACAGCGTAACCTTTTCTTAGTGTCTTCTGAGTAACGTCCTTCATTCTTCAACAAATCAAATAAAAGTTTGTGTTGGAAATGACACTCGTCTAACCTGAACTTTACTGTTTGAAAATTAGGATCTAGATGGATAAAACAATAAAGACATGCAATAAAAGTGAGGATTGGTGAAATGGACAACAGTAAAGAAAATGATCTTAACAAGATGATGTTGTTTGTCAGACTGTGGACAGGCGGGCTCTCAGGACCGTATTGTCGGGGGCACGAATGCTGTCATTGAGGACTGGCCCTGGCAGGTTAGCCTGCAGCAAGGAGGCCAACATACATGTGGAGGCTCACTGGTGTCACCGCGTTGGGTTGTCACCGCAGCCCACTGCTTTTCTGGGTCAGTATAGTTTCTGCACCATTTCCAGTTAATTGCCTTTGTGGTTAACATCATAAAGCTCACACCTCCTCTCTTCTTTTGGGCCTTGCAGCAGTAAAAAGGAGCTGGGTCGCTGGAGGGTGGTGTCAGGTCGGACATACATGGGCACACTCGGAGGTTCCTATGTGGACAGGATCATACTGAATGGAGACTACAATCCACAACGAAACGACTACGACATTGCACTGATGAGACTCAGCAGCCCGATCTCAGTGGGAGGTTAGAGTTTAATTTAATACTCCATAAAAACATGGATTAGTATAGTGTTAACTGACCTTGTAGAGTCTGTAGTTAAAATTTAAATCTGAACAGTTCTGATAAGGACAAGTAAGGAGTCAGCAGGCTTTACTCTATTGCCCTCTTGTGGTGTAAAAGTCAAACAGCATGCTCTTCACCGTAGATCAGATTCAGCCACTGTGATCATTACTTTAACTGTACCTTTAATTTGCCAAAGCTTTGACCGAAGTAACAATAATAAGAACCCTAAAGGCTAAAATGTTCATAATGAATGTGCTGCCCCTGTCTTTCAGTGGCCCGCAAGCCAGTTTGTCTACCTCCTAAAGCCTTCGGCCTTCCTTCCAAAGCCAACATGGCTGTGACTGGCTGGGGATACCTTGAGGAAAACGGTGAGGAACCCAAACCTCTCATCATCTTGTGGGAAAGAAAAGACAACTTCTCTGAAGTGACCCACTATAACTCAAGCGTTGTATCATTTGTCTCTTCAGGTAAAGTTTCTCCTTCACTTCAGAAGGCCTCCATCCCTCTGGTAGACCGGGCCAAGTGCTCCAGCCCAGCAATATATGGTAGTGCCATAACCCAAAGGATGATCTGTGCTGGTTTACTGGAGGGGGGAGTGGATGCCTGCCAGGTAACGGACCACTGATTTCAGTTACAATCAAGGGGAGACACCCCAGGCAAAAATGTTTTTCATACACTGGTCAATTTTGAGATTTGGGCTATTTCGCATCCAAAAATACACATATAGGTGTTTATTTTACTACACTTTGTCTATTTGTGTCTGTACATTTCTCCTAAATTCACCAAAAGTTAGCATTAGATAATGTTTCATTTGTATATTTAAACATACAATTTCAGAAAACCAATAATGAGGAATACAAAATACAAAAAGTAATAGTCGTAATGTAAGTAATCAACTGGGGAAGTTTCACGGCGATATATATTGGTTACATTTTTTACCCTATTCACCTGTAGAGTCTCTCCTCAATATTGTTTAAACCGACAAAGAATATTTCAAGTTCTCTCAGCCTGCAGTTCAGTATTAGTTTGTAGTTTGTGGAATGGTCCAATAATGACGTTTCAAATGTTCTAAAGATATTATTGTTCTGTTCTGACTCCCAGGGGGACAGCGGGGGTCCTTTGGTGTACTTCACCTCCGCTAAGTGGCATCTGGTTGGAGTGGTGAGCTGGGGCGTCGGCTGTGCTCGGAAGGGAAGGCCAGGTGTCTACTGCAACGTTGAAGAGTTGCTAAACTGGATTCATACAGTCATTGAGGTACAGCAAATGGAAAAAAACCTACTCTACTAACATATAGACAAAAATATGAGAACTGCAATACATACAAAGCCTGTCCTGATCATTTTAACTTCATCCCTCTAGAAAAACCCCTGAGGTCTTTCATCATAACGAGCAGCCACCTCAAGACTCCAGTCCGGTCTGCCTCGGACAGCCCGCGAAACTAAAAGAAAGCTTAAGTTTCAACGTGGTTGACAGAACATGAGGATACAGGAGGAGAGAAAGGGGAAGTTGAAGATGGATCCCAGCAGAAACACAGATGAACTGTTAAACACAGCCATATGCAAAAACACTACACACACACACACACACACATTTCATACACAACGTATTTCACGTGTTGTTTGTGCCATTTCAGGTTTTTATCTCAGGGGACAAGTATATTTATGTTGTTATGTGTCGCTGGCCGGTCTGGGGATTTTTTAGCTTTTACAGTGTTGTAATTTGACCGACTCAATTCACTGATTCATGCATTTTAAAAACAAGAATATCAAAGTCATTGACATGAAGACTTAGCAATAACTGTACAAACTGTGAAGATGTTGGACATTACCAGACTGGCAGACCTCAGACATAATGTACTTGATTACTATGTGCTATAACGTTAGGTGTGCACTGTGTTACGAGGGTTCATATGGTAAACTGCTATCTAAAGAAAGGTGACAGACATGGTGAACCTGTCTATTATGCTACTGCCAGCAGAAGTCAGTGTGAAGCTTCAGGTTAATATCACCAATATAAGCGATGCCAAGGTCAGAGGTTTAATGCATCTATGGTGCTGATTCAGTTGATCTGATGCGTGTCGCGATTAAAGGGGAAATGCACCTTTTTTACAGCACAGATGTGCTTCCTACCACAGATTGATTTACATGAGCACTTTAAGTGGAAAGTGAGAATTACTTGACCTTAACTGTATGTGCAAATGATTCAATACTAGTCTAATAATGCACTGAAGACTAAAACTCAAACCATATTCCGTCATGTGTTCATAGTGCCTCCACACTGAGTTTCAAAGTGCAATCAGATATCCAGCGTGCCTTCAGAAAACTCCCACCATGACCAGAATATATAATATATAAATGTCATTACCTAAAGTTTAAAAGTGAGCAACAGAGATTATAGTATGTAAATTTCTAAAATGTGTGCACTCAGGCAAAACCCTATAATTACTTCCTCATTTTAAAGTAATCTGTAGCAAAGCAAAAGAATACATCTACCTGCATTTTTGGTTTTATTTATCATTCTCTTTGTCTAAGGAGACCAACACAAAATTAGTATAAATTGGCACTTCTGAATTTAAAAAAATAATAGCTAAAATGTTGTATTATCCTGTATGATATTATGAAATAGTTGGACAGGAATAGCATATCTTTCAAGGTTTGGTGCGTGCCACGGTGGCTGATTGCATTTGACTGTATATATGGTACATTTTGTTGATTTTTATATACCTGTAAATAGGTTGTTGTAAATATAATAAAGACATTCCTCGTCAACTTGGCAGTTGGAACGATTGTTTTGTCACACAACTGACTTTATATTCTTGTGTATGTGCTGGAAACTGGATCCCTCCTTGTTCCATTCAGTGTCTTCCTCCTCCCAGGCACACGCCCTCTGACCCGAAGTTAACAAAAGGGAGAACAGGGAGCAGAGTTTATGTAAAACGTTATATAAATTGTGACCAAAAGATGATGCTCATGACAACTGTCATCTCAGATTTCTGGAACATTTTAAAACGACATGATATTGTGCGAGAAGGTATAACTCTTCCACTGTCACCCCATAGCTTGGATTTATTCCGCCCCCCTGTGGTGGATACATGTAATTTTCTGTGTGTGACCTGATTTTACTGGGTGTGACAGAGACGCTGGTATTGTTTTCACCTTGTGAGTCTGTGTGAGTCATCATGGTAAAATGTGGTTGTGGTTGGGTACTTTCGCCAGGTGTTATTTATAGATTAAACCAGATCTGTGTTTGATCTAGTTCTGTGTGTCTGTGGAAATATTTTGTGACCCAGATATAGTCAATATACAGTAACGAAACTTTACAGGTGTGTAGTTGAGATCAAAATGAAGTTTGTCAGATGGGTGCGGCCCCTGGTCCGATTTGGCGTTGCGATTGGTATCATGTCTACCTTTAACCGCTGCAGAACCAGTTTTAGCAGCAAGACAGTAGAAAAAGAGTATGGGGCTCCAGCTCCAACGGGGCTTGGACCCCTAACAAGTTGCACAATTTAACAATTTCTATCAGACAAATTAGTTGTTTAGCAGCAGAAGATGGAGGGCCAGTACAAAGAGCCAAGTGAGGTATGAGAATGGCTTTTTTGTGTCACTTCTGACGATGTATTTCTCTATAAGCTCTTTCAGATGGCTATTTCTATGACTTCGCAGCCACAAGACACAGACCCTAATTCAAAAACAAGGAGACAGTTGATTATGTATGAAAAAACATTTATAATTTCCTGAATATCAGAGAGCTACAAAGACCAATGACAAAACCCAACTCTAATCAGTGTTGATGTACAGGAGCAGATGTGCAGCACAAGTTGGTAGGTTCGGGTGGTGGCTAACAAATGAGGTTGTGTACCGTCTCCACTTTTCCCCGTATAGCCTTTAGCCAAGTCCTTTCACCAGAACAGACTGATTTGATAGTTTTACCCCATAAGCAGTAGCTGATCAACTTAATTATTTATAACCAACCTTAGGAAGACGGAGTGCTGAGAAAATTGAAACATGCACCTCCTTCAGAACAACACTGCAGCAGCTCATTTGCTCACTTGGAAAATCAACGTTAACATCAGGTGTTACATCGTAGATGCACTTATGGTTATTTCCGTGAACGATGGCTGGGGCCTTTGAATGGATCCTGTATCAAGAAAAAAAAAGAAATGAAGATGGAAAAAAGATGAAAACATTCACCAAGTTAAGATAATCAAGTATAATTAAGTTCATTTTTGGCAAGCAAATATGAAATGGATTATGGGAGATTAAGAGTAGGGGTATACATTTTTGTTAAGAATGTAACAGACTTTAGACCAGTTTTAACTCCCTAAAAACTATGTGGTTACGTAGTAATCCCACCCTACAGGTCTAGTCATTTTCCCTGAATGGAAATCACAAAGTCTTCACCACAGCACTCCAGATATTCTTTTTACCTCGTCATCATCACTGTCATCAAATGCAACTCCTCTAGATGTCTGGCTCTGGCTCGGAGAGCTGTACTTAGTGAAGGACGATGATGATGATGATGCTGCTGGTCTGTGGTAAGCAATAAAAGGAACCAGGGTAAAACACATGATTAAAAAACACATCGCACATTTACAATATGAAGTCATGGGCAGAGAGGGTGAATGCAGTATGGACAGCTGTGTGTTTTTCTTTTCTTAAATGTACTGGACTATCACATTGTAGACCGAACACAAACATACCTTGGAGGGGGTCGGGCAGCTTTCATTACAGGTATATCTTCATCTGAGTCATCAATAGTCATCTGGAAATGGATGAAGATGGGAAGCAAGGTTGGAGGATTGTACAGTTTACATATTGTATGTGCGTGTGTCATCATTTGACTTACTTCATCTACATAAGATGGTTTGGCTGCAGTCCGAGATGATCTCTGGGATGGAGCTTGAAATGCTGAAGAATGAGTGAAAAATAAGAAAGAGAGATATGTTGAAGTCAAGGAAGAAAGTGAAAGCCTACAGTCTGGCATATTAGTGTTGTATGGAGAATGTTAACTTGTGAGTCTATAGATCATCACACTCACACACATAATATCACAGTCTCCTACCTTGCATAATGCTCCTGCTTTGGGTTGCTGCTGAGGATTTCTGGGAACGGCCCCGACCAGCTGGTTTTGGTTCAGAGGCAGTTGCACCTGGATGGAAGGATGAACAGTCCAGAACGAGGATTTATGATGTAATGCACATCATCATATACACCGATCTGAGTCATTGCCTTGTACCAAGCCTACATCCTTGTATAAACCTTTGGACCTATTTACCACTGCATATATTTCTCTGCGCCTCTATTTTCACTTCATCTTCGTGACAGATAATGTGATGAACTCACCTCTGCCTCTTCCCCGGCCACCGCGCGCCCTGCTTCCTCGCCCTCTGCCTCGCGTGGGGGGAGGGAATGGGTCTGAGCCATCATCGGAGTCCAAAGCGAGGTCAGTGGACATATCCAAGTCTGAAGGCTCAGTGCCGCGCTCCAAACGGTGAGCTTTGGCTCTGTCGATAGCCTGAGCAATAGAGCGATAAAGTGCACACAGTTAAACACAACAGACCACACAACATTTCAGGCCTGTGTGCGATCATTACTTACTTCTTTGATTTCATTCTCTTCCTCGGTCGTGTTCTTTTTGGAGTCTCTGAATCGCCGGATCTGAATATGTAGAAACATGCACTCTTATAATGCCATACAACATCAACTTCCTCTGCCCTACTTTCCATGCAAGCCCCCAGCCCTCACCTCAGCGTCTATATCCTGCTCCGTGGTTACGCCTCTGGCTTGGAGGTGGCGCTGTGTCTTCTCTAACTGGTACGTGATCAGCTCCTCAATGGCGTCTTTCTCATCTTTGTCTACAAACTCCTGGATGGCCTTCCCCATGCCCTGCTCGGTCAGAAGGGACAGCTGCACTGTCTGAGAAGATAAAAAAAAAAAGAATACGCGGTAGAAACAGTAGATGAAAATAAGTGTTATGACACCCTGTAAGTGTGTGAATGTAAATCTGTGTGTGTGCAGTACCTGTTCAGTTGCCTCAAAGTACTGTTTAACCAGGTCCTCCACTCTCAGCCCCTCGACTGCTGTGGTTTTTAACAGTCTGCCGTAATCAACATTGACCTCATCTAAAAAAGCATAAAGATTGAAACATGTCAAATAGACAACGCTGTACATCGATCAGTGTTGTAGATCCATAGCTGTGTATTTAGCCTGTGTCAAACCTTTGATGTCCTCCTTCTGCTCACGGTGCCTGAGAAAGTGAATTAGGTCTTTTGGGTTGGCTACGCGGTCCACAAACTTCTGACTGAAGCGAGAAGTGTTGAACGTCTCAAAGCCTCCGCTGTAGTCCACCTGGGGAAGGCAATGAAGATGATGACTTTGACTGAAGAAACGTGATTAGGAAGGTGTGTATGCATACTGCAAGTGTGTCCATCTTACCCTCAGCCGAACAAGAGGTTTCTCTGGGGTGAGCGGGCATCCAATTCTTTCTCTTTCAGCTTCTTCTAACATCTCTGTGACCTACAGAGTGACAGAAAGAAAACAAGACGGCTATAAGGGGACAGTCGAGGGGCAAGAATGGATCTGTACATTTGTTGGTGACTTTAAGTGTTACCTTTGCGTAGCACAAGTTTTCCACCTTCTTTGTGACCTGGGGTGTATCAGGTGTGAAGATGTCTTGGTAGTCAGCCAGCACCACATCTTGGATGAAGAACTGACGCACCGTCTTTAGGGGGATCTTTTGCAGGTTCATCTTACGACCTTTCACCCTCAGCAGCCCTATGTGTCTAGAACCACACAAACAGAGTGTTATGGCTACTTAATCACTTTTAGACACCCTCAGAATACAGAGTTTACTATCCATTATGTGTGTGTGTGTGTGTGTGTGTATTCATTTGTACTTCTTGGCTGCCTCTCCGGGGGACAGGGAGGTGGCTACCGAGCTGCCAGGTTGTGTCACATAGAAGAGCTGCTGTTCATTTCTGGTTGGCGCAATCAAACACTCGTGCTCGTGACCCCACACCACCAAGTCGATAAAGTCATCCAGGAAGTGCTCGGGGATGTGGTTAGTAGGTCCGTGTTTACTCCTAGAAGAAACACATAGACAGAACAGACAACAATTTTAAACAACAACACAAGGTACAGAGTATTATTGAAAAAAATATAGCAGTTTCAACCCTAAAATCACTAACAGGGGCAGACTCAATGCATCAACAACATGCTTAGCTATGAAGATAGCATGGCCAACCAACCTATTATTCACCCTCTTAAACATTTTACTTTGTACTGCCATAGCTATCCTGTCCACACAAATCCAGCATTCAGATTCAGAGTATGCAGCATGTACTGTATCACACAGTGGACAACATGTATCGCTAATACTTTGACATTTCCTGGGGCAAAGCTTCTCACTCCAGTTTAGACGTTCCAACGACATAAACATGCACACACCTGTTCTGGTGGATGGTGAAGAGGTTAAACCATTCATCTTGGTCTTCTTTGGGGCGAAGCATCGTTACCTGGTTGTTGACAAACATCCTGTACAAGCGCTCATCTGGGATGGAGCCTACACACACACACATTCATACATAATTTAGACCAAAACATGAATACTTGTGTTAATCTTGGCTGAACACAGACAAAGATTATTTTAGGAATGCACTTACCAAGACCAAATAACGCTAGCTTAGTGCTGCCTTTCTGCATGAGGATGGGACTAATCTCTATCTTCTCCACTGAGTGGGAGTGACCAAAGTGATTGACAAGACCAGAAGCACTTAGCAGATCCAACGCACACAAACCTTCAGCCTTGAGGAAAATAAAAGTAACCATGATATTAAAACTAACAAATATATATAGACACACACAAATGCACATACTTGAATATTACTAATTTGTGTTGTTCTGTCTAATCATTTCTTTTATGCTGGACTCATAACTCACCCCGGTTGGGTCATCATGGTTACCGTGAATGCTAAATGCAGGAATAGAGATGTTCAGGTTTTCGTCCTGATAGTTGACCCAGGGGAACCTACAACACACATATCACAACATCAATGTAACAAGAAAAAAAAACATGTTTTGATAAAAAAAAGACCACACAACACACAGCAGAACTGACTGGGTGGTGTTGAAGTTGACTTTCTGGTCACTGAGAATGTTGAATTGAATGGGCGTGTCTCCCATGCAGTATCGTCTCAGCATAGTGATGCAGTTGTGGAGACATCGTCGCGAGGGCTTGTTGTCATGGAACAAATCACCACCCAGCAGGATGAAATCTACCTGCAAGCAGACAAATGAGAAAATAGAAAGCAGTGGGCAATTAGAACTGGTAGATTTTATTATGTCCATTCAAGCAGACAGAGATTAATCTGATCTACTATTAAGTCATCCACACATCTATCAACTTGTACCTGATTTGTCTTGGCACATTTCAGGATTTCATCAAGTGTGTTATAAGAGTCATTGCCACGGATAGCATCCTTCTCCAGGTAACCAAGGTGAATATCTGTAGCAATCAGGATCTTGAAGGTATCCTCATCATCCCTAAGAAAAACAAAACAGCTCATACATTAGGTTGTTGTGTACCTAGATATAACTGGAAATTATCTAGATAAACATATCCATCAGTCATTGGGAGACCTGTTAATCACCATCCAGCACAATCACCATATAGAAATGCTTTGCAGGGATTTAAACAAACTCACAAGGTGTTCTCTGAGGTCATGATGATGTGGGAAAATGATATCTCACTCCTGACAGGTGTTCACGCAAAAGGCTTCCCCTGCAGAAAATACATTTAATATAAGATGATCCTTTATTAGTTCCACAGAGGAGACATTTTCAGTGTTACAGCAGCAAAGGGGATAGTGCAACAAGAGGCATCAGTAAAAAACAAAGACAAGATATAATACATAAGTAAGTAAACAGTAAAGATATAATAAATAAGTAAACATTAAAAAAACTAAATATAATAGCAGATAGACTGAATGGTTAATTTCACATTATTACACATAGATACATAGATAGATAGATAGATAGATAGTAGCTTTATTGATCCCTAGGGAAATTCAAGTTTCCAGCATCACAGTTCCATAGTTCAAAACATGTTAGTAAAAAGGCAGTGAAAAAATACAAAAAAATATACCAGATATAAAAATACAAGGAGATGAAGAAAACTGTTCAAACTGAATATAGTGCAGGGTAACAGCTGTAATGCACGACTATTAAAAAGTGCAGAAGAGACTGTTAAAAATGAGTATAGTGCAGAAGAGACTGTTAAAAGTGAGTGTAGTGCAGAAGAGACTGTTAAAAGTGGCTGTAGTGCAGAAGAGACTGTTAAAAGTGAGTATAGTGCAGAAGAGACTGTTAAAAGTGAGTATAGTGCAGAAGAGACTGTTAAAAGTGACTGTAGTGCAGAAGAGACTGTTAAAAGTGAGTGTAGTGCAGAAGAGACTGTTAAAAGTGAATATAGTGCAGAAGAGACTGTTAAAAGTGAGTATAGTGCAGAAGAGACTGTTAAAAGTGGCTGTAGTGCAGAAGAGACTGTTAAAAGTGAGTGTAGTGCAGAAGAGACTGTTAAAAGTGAATATAGTGCAGAAGAGACTGTTAAAAGTGACTGTAGTGCAGAAGAGACTGTTAAAAGTGACTGTAGTGCAGAAGAGACTGTTAAAAGTGAGTATAGTGCAGAAGAGACTGTTAAAAGTGAGTGTAGTGCAGAAGAGACTGTTAAAAGTGGCTGTAGTGCAGAAGAGACTGTTAAAAGTGAGTATAGTGCAGAAGAGACTGTTAAAAGTGAGTATAGTGCAGAAGAGACTGTTAAAAGTGAATATAGTGCAGAAGAGACTGTTAAAAGTGAGTGTAGTGCAGAAGAGGCTGTTAAAAGTGACTGTAGTGCAGAAGAGACTGTTAAAAGTGAGTGTAGTGCAGAAGAGACTGTTAAAAGTGACTGTAGTGCAGAAGAGACTGTTAAAAGTGAGTATAGTGCAGAAGAGACTGTTAAAAGTGAGTATAGTGCAGAAGAGACTGTTAAAAGTGAGTGTAGTGCAGAAGAGACTGTTAAAAGTGAGTGTAGTGCAGAAGAGACTGTTAAAAGTGACTGTAGTGCAGAAGAGACTGTTAAAAGTGAGTATAGTGCAGAAGAGACTGTTAAAAGTGAGTATAGTGCAGAAGAGGCTGTTAAAAGTGGCTGTAGTGCAGAAGAGACTGTTAAAAGTGAGTGTAGTGCAGAAGAGACTGTTAAAAGTGAGTGTAGTGCAGGGTAACTCCAGTATCTGAGTCTATGAGAGGGCACTGTGTGCATTATCATCTGTCCTGCAGACATATGACATTTCATAGAGTATTGATATGATATACATGTGAATGAATCAGTCAGTGTAACGATAAGTTGGTACATTCCTGAAAGAAAGCCATGTGTTTAGAATATCTGCGACACACTGCAAAGCATTGTTTTATACTGTGTGATAGCTAGCTAGCTAATTATCCGGTAGTTAAGTCGTAGCTTACAACAACACGAACCAAGCTGGTGACAATCTATTGAACAATTATTTGTTGTTATAAGCTATAAAGCTATACAACCATACATCCCTGGCTACAACGTGGAAGACTTTAAGTTTCAACCCACCTCCTCTTGAGTCCCAGAACATGTCAGAAAAATCCCGGCAAGTCTTGCAAACCCTCTCACAGATGGTTTAGAGTTATTGTAGTTCTATTCTGAAGCACCACCGTTCTAATATGCCGAGTGTCCGCGGAGGAAGAACTACACTTCCGGGAAGCAAAATGAGGTGCGTTTGTTTTGTTGTTTAAGTCGCGCCGTTCTATCTAACTCGCTAATGTGACGTTAACGAGTAGTTGTGCAGCGTTCGACGGGCCACGCTGGTGTTAATATCATTCAAACCTCCTCAGAAAACCGTGGATTGTGTGTCAAGTGATGTGTTTTCTTTTCACATATTAGCAACCCTAGAAACAGCACTCAGTTAGCAGGCTTGCAGGAAGGTTTTGCTGTAATATTAGTTTAAATTAACAGCACATTTTGCATATTTTACTCCCTTGGTTCTGCAGAGGCGAGGCAGACTGGACTGGCTGCATTTCAATGGAGACGCTGTCAAACACAGCTGATGCTACGCGGGAGAAGGTATAGCTTCAAGTTACTACTACTTTACAGTGATGCATAGAGTTAGAGTTAAAGCTACCTAGCAGCAGTTGCTACAACTCAGTCCAGCTGATGTTGCAGACCTAGGAAGTATATTGAAGTTTGAAGTGATATATCTGACTTGAGCAGGACAAACATGTTGTAACATTAAGGTCAGCTAGAGCATGCATTTAGCTCATGTTTACCTCACTTTCTGCACCTCATTTGCTGGTTATTGCTCATGATGTGATGGCTACTATCACTGCATTATCCCCATTGCTCATATATTGAACATGTGCAATATTAGCTGCAAAATAGAATAGAATAGAATATAGATAAAACATATAACAGGTAAAAACACACACACAGTTATAAAGCAAATAAATTAGGTAAAGTAGATGTAATAAATAAATATAAACAGAAGTGTTACACTAGAGGTATAAAATATAAAATAGATGTAATGTAAACAGAGGTAATTGCACTTGTAAAATAGATAGGGTAAATGTAATAAATAAAATGTAAACAAAGGTAGTTGCACTTGAGGTGTATATTGCATCAAGGATATAAAATAAAATATGTTGACTGTTGCCATACAATAAGAGGTGCTACAAGCCCCGAACAAAATGTGTGTTAAAATATATTTGGTATATTGTGATTGTGATTATTTGGTGATTATTTCTTGTGAAATGTAATTATTCATTAATATCTAATTTCGCTTTGGCAATAATATAATCTGAACATGCATGCCAATAAAGCTAATTTGAATTTGAATTTGAACATATTTTAGTAAATATCTGCAGTATTTGACAGATATTGTGGGATGCTGTTCAACATTTCGCCCTGTTTCTCTCTGCAGGAGCTCTGTCCGCCAAGAGCAGCCAGTGGAGTCGTGTCTGAAAGCCTGTCATCTTATAGAGAGTACCCTGCTCACCGTCCCTTTATCAACACACTTGTGCATCACACACCCCAAACACGCATGCATCACTCATGTCGCCCATCATCACCCAGCAAGGGATTCCCAGAGACCAGCAGTACAGGTAACTTTAATTTTATGCATGTTGTTTTCCCTTTACAAAGTTTCCATTCAGGTATATGTGGTGTTGCAGAGCTCCATGGTTACAGCATGTGCAACATGATGCCGCACTACTTGAATGTCTCAGTTGCACTGACGTCTATTCATTCTTTCCCTCTCGTCCCATCCTGTCATCCTATTCTTCCATCCAAACCTAAAAATCATATCTTATTACATCACGACTATAGTCAATGTGTCCCCATATGCATCACATTCTTGTATCTAATCTCTCTCACACTTAATCCATGTGTCTGTGCACGTGTAGAGATCTTATCTGCCTTGAGGAACCTCCAGGAGAAGATCAGGAAGCTGGAGTTGGAGAAAGGCCACGCAGAGCTCAGTTTGCACGCTGTGGGGAATAAAGATGCATCATATACTCGTCTTCAGAGTGATAAAGTCACACAGAGACTCTTAAAGGATCACACAGACACAGAAAGAGAGATAAGTGGCCAGCCCAACTGCAATCAAGGTGGGTGCATGTAAAACATATTATTTATTTTTCCTCTTATTCCTTATATCATATGGTGTCTCATTGTTCTCCACAGTGTTGATCACTCACCTGGCTGCTGCTGAGTCTCGTTGTGTGAAGCTGGAGCGACAGCTGGATCACATGAGGAGGATGTTGCGCAGCGCCAAGGCAGACAGGACGAGCCTGCTCAAGCAGCAGGTTAACCCAGTGTCCCTTAGGGTCATAGGCTGTGATATAAGATAAATTGTTTAAAAGCCTATAAAAGCCTCATGTGTGAGTGAGTAGATTTGTAGAACTCTTTTAATTGTTTTCTATGCTTTCAGGTTTCCATGGAGACAGCCAAGTCAGCTGATCGACAGTCTGACACAGTGTCTGAGCACGCCCAGTTGGAGAAGCTGGAGCGACTGGAGCAGGAGTATCTGAGGCTGACACGCACACAAACCAATGCTGAGGTACAGACAAGGAAACAGTGACATGTCAGTTAAAGTAGTTACTGATGTTAACTACGTGGGTTAAAAAATTTACATTTCTATGCAGACCAAATGACACCAATTCCTCAAGTTTGCAAATAAAACAGACATTGATTAGTGAAGTTTGGCCAAACATTATCCAAGAATTTATGGCCGTGGTTCCCAATCTGGGGGTCAGGACGGCCTCATGGTAGGGCTAGGCAATAATTCAATATGATAATTTATTCAATGAAATCGTATTGTGATGAAATCCTATATCGCGATATCATGATACACAGTTACATTGTCTAAATTGATAATAACAAGCGCATACTAACCCAAATTTCTCAGAAAATCTGATCAAATTCATTATTTATGTTTTAATCTCAAGTGGAAAAAAAAAAAAAACTTCAATTCTCTTATTGTTATTTTTAACGAGACTAGTGCTTGTGTTATTATGTCAGATGAAGATGCGGGAGCTGGAGATGAAACTACAGGAGGAGGAGCACCAGAGAAAGCTGGTCCAGGATAAGGCCAATCAGGTAACAAATGCTTTAATTTGCATTTCTTTTTAGCTTCCATTCCTGTACTTGAAAGGAAGCTTAGTCTATTGTTTTACATACTGTATGCTTTATGCTAAATATAAATTTTGAAATTTGACACTCCCTTTCATTTGATGTTTTTTGTACTCCTCAGCTACAGACCGGTTTAGAGACCAACAGGATACTGCTGCAGTCGGTGTCACCACGTCTGTCCAGCAGACAGTCCAAAGAAAAGAAGTCTAATTCAAAGGTAAAGAACTTCACAGGGCTGGTTCAAGGTTTTTACTTCTGAGTGGGAATGTTTCTTTCCCTCTTTGTAAGTGGACGTTTGAACAAATGTGACAAAGACGGTTGAAGTTGAGTGCTTCTCTATAGTGTTAGTACATCTGGGAATGTCGCTTTACACTACATGTCAGCATTCACCCATTAACACACCCATTCTTACACTGATGGCAGAGGCTGCCATGCAAGGTACCAACTTTGCCCATCAGGATCTAATCTAAATACTCATTCACACACCGATGGCTATGCCTTTTGGAGCAATTTGGGGTTAAGTGTCACATCGACATGTGACCGGAGGATCGAACCACCGACATTCTGATTGGTGGACGACCTGCTCTACCCGCCACATGCATTTGTTATATTAAGATATCCTGATATATTCCTTAAATAGTAAAAAAAAAAAAAAGAAAAAAAATGGAAATTGAATTTTCTCAGATTTTATTTCTCTAACCTTTTAAAAAGAATTGCTTTATGCCACTTGGTGTCATTATGAAATTACAATTTTTTGGATGTTGGTTGGTCAGAAAAACTAATCAGTTGATTAAAGTAATTGAATGAATCAATACATTTTATAGCTTAACCAATGATAAAAAAAAAATAATAATCCTTAGTTGCAGGCCTACTGAATACTCCCAAATGTACATTTTCCTATGGATCTTACTATTGTTTATGTTGATTTTCTCTTTCCAGAAATCTTCACCACAGCAGTCGTCCTACACAGAGCCACACTACAGACTGAGCCTCAGAGATGTACCTTTTGTTGCTGGAACGGTAGCATGAGCACATGTGCATTTGTGGATTTAGGGTTGGAATAAAATTATATATTTATTCACTTTTCTTACACTGCTTCTCTCTCTCTCTCTCTCTCTCTCTCTCTCTCTCTCTCTCTCTCTCTCTCTGTCTCTCTCTTTGAATCTCTTTCTCCTCTCCTAACTAACCCTCAGTCAGTAGGCTGCAGCCACTCGGTCCGGGCAAACGTCCAGTCAGTGTTGTCCCTCCTGAAGCGACACCAGCCGCACCTCTGCAACAGCCGTGTCCTCTCAGGTAGTCGCAGGAACTCAGACAGCTCCACTTCTTCCTCCTCCGCTAGCGAGGAGGAACTATCAGAGCTGCTGCAAGCGCTGCATGAGGAGCTGCGACTCATGAGCTTGTGAGTGTAGTCTCATATGAAATCTGTAAGGAGTGAATTTCTTGGAAATAGTGTGAATTTTATCCTCTGTTTGTGTCGCAGGGAGCAGGACGAGCTGACGAGGCAGGTGGAGGCCAGTGTTTCTGACCAGGAAAGAAAAGAGCTTCAGAGGGAGCAGGAGAGGCTGCTGCTGAAAATGGAGAGGAAAGGAGAGCAGATCAGTAAGCTCTACAGACACAAAACACAGGTAGGTTTTCACACAGAAGCAGTTCAGTTCACACAATTGCAAGATTTTGTTTTCCTTTACCCTTTTTCTCATCTCTCCACTAGATAAAGAAGTTAAGAAAGGAAGCTATTTGTAGGCGTAACAGTGGAAATGAGACGAGGGCGACTACCACAGAGTCCACTAGAGGTCGCTATGCTGCAGCGGTCAAAGTTAAACCAGGAGAGAGGAGTAAGAGGAACCTGAGGCTGCTGAGGGACATGAGGGCTCTGCAGACCTCATTACGGACCTGAAACCCATCAGGACATGAACACAGCACATTAGGTTGATCCTGTCGGTGCTATCTACCTACCTGCGGCCATTATTTCAGAATCAAAACCGGTACCGTCTGCTCATGAACGTATGACCTATGATCCCTATCGGAAAAAAATATTTTTTCTACTGTATTAAGACCATTTAAGACATCTAAAAAGACTATATGTTTTAAACCAGATCTAAGTTGTCTCTACCAGTCCACCCATAGTGTGTTTCATCAGAACAAGGTCAGTTTGTTGTCTGATTAGTCATCTTAGTGTCAAATGACTGTTCTGAATATTTTAAAGAAAGAGAGGGCTCTAAATGATTATTAACTTATTCTTTATTAAGGAAATGCATATTTTTGTTCATGTTGGCTCAAACATCTGCCTGGACTTTACTTGATGTTTAATACCTTTACCAGCAGAGGGCGTGAGAGTTCAGAGTGATTTTAGTTTTTCATGTAGTTTTTTGGGCACAGAAACACATTTTGGACAACCTGGACTTCAATGAGTCTCATGAAATAAAAGATAATATTCTTTTTTTTTTTTAATAAGGAAGCCAAAATCTCCTGGTGCTACAACATTCCTAGGTTGCTTGATAGTAACCGATTCTCACATTTCATAAATATTCATAAAGTGGATGCAGCAGCCATTGTTAGTGCAAAGAAACTACAGTGATGAAATAGTTTGATACAGTTTTCTCCAATGTGATTAGCCTAATGTTGTGCTGAAGGACACACTGTGCTGTATTTGGTTAAAACGACTGAACCCCCTTGATGTGTCATATTGCAGACCCACAATATGTGTGTGTGTATATGCATGTGTGTTATGATCAGAATATTTGTAATTATTTCTACAAATATTTAGGAGGATTGTTATTTTTTGACAATCATGGGTAACCTATTTTTGAGTGAAGACGTATTCCTCTAAGAAATAAAGTATTTATGTTTGCATATGACTGCAGTACTGTTTTGTTTATTTTGTTTTGGTGACAAATGCAACCAAGCCTGACAGTTTTATTTATGAAGACACCTCTTTGCTCCTCTTTTACGGACTCATCTCATCTACCTTCGACGCTGGTACCATGACGTCAGTAGACATCAGACCAGAATAAAATCATAAAGACTGAATGAATTATAAATGTGACAGATTTATTCTAATATACAAATAAATAATATTGACCCCAAACGGGTATATGTGCAGATTGAGAATACAGCTGTGTGTTTTCATAAATTTGGGAAATTGTAAAACTTAAAAATGTCCCTATGGGCTCCCATACATCAAATTACCAATAAAATGTCTTGATTCGCCTAAGATTTAAAAGAAATGGTATCCTACAAGATTTTGGAAAGATGCTTAACAATTGTTACACAATCTGTAGCTATAGTAAAATGTATACATAGTCTAGTCAAACTGATTAACACGTTATATTTAAACCTGCAGTAGGTAGTAGGCACAGATACAGATAGAGATTTACAGATACAAATCACTGCATTTATTTGTGCATTGTATTTTACGAGTCACATGCACACGGAATTTGTGGATTTTGTGTGAAAACAGTCTCAAAAGAATCCAAATAAGTAGATGGAGATTCACAAATATATTTCCTTTGAAAAATGCTAAGTTGATGTACAGATGATGATATATGAGTTGTAAATTAGAGGCACAGATACAGATAGAGATGTACAGATACAAATCACTCTGCTTTTATTTGTGCATTATGTTTTACGAGTTACATAACTAGACATTTCTTTGTGAATACTAATGAGACTGTTTTGACACCATACACTTCTTCCACCGCTTCAAATGCATGTTTGTCAAAGATTAAACAACATTTTATGCACGAAATGTGTTTTGCTCTCTTCTATCATAACACAGCATCTGCTCTATGGCTTGTTGTGTTTGTGAAGATCCGTGCGGGTCTTCACAGTGGTCCTGTACTAGCAGGTGTAGTTGGAGAGACACAGTCAACTCTGCATCTCGCATGGAGAGTCACGGCCTCCCCGACAAGATCCACCTGAGCCCAACTGTCCACCAGTGAGGACGCATTGACATATACCACAAACCCTGTGATTTCCTTTTTCTGATTTCCACATCCCCTGTCCACATTTCCTACGGCTTTGAAGAATAAAAGCTATGTTATCTAGAAGCGAGGGGAGATTGAGGTGAAAAGGAAGGACAGAAGGACCACTTACTTTCTTGGGAGGAACATGGGAGTCAGCGAGCAGCAGATTATGGGTCTCTCAGATCTGGAGACGGGAGCTGGAGGACAGCCGGACAGCCAGATGAGCTACCAGTCAAGTCTCCACAGACCAGGTCTGTTTGATGTCTGACAAATCCCTCTAATTCTATTTAGTGATTTACTCTGTACCCTTTAAATTGGGTAACAAGGACTTTTAATTGTTTTTTTAATGCCATGCAGTCTCTTTCCCTCTCTCACTCACTTTGTTCCTCTGTCGTGAGGCGACACAGGGACGACCTTTGCTTGATCCCTATGTAATATGGAGACAGCCTAAGTGAACCCCAACTGTCATCACATATGTCTGAACCCCAGACCTGCCCGGCCATCAAGCCCCAGGACTCTGAGGGCTACGGAAGCCTGCACACTGACGATCAATCAGAGGATGGAGCTCTGGACCGGTTAAAAGATGCAGATGAATCTGGCCAAACAGAAGTAAAGAAAAATATGCATGGCTTCCTAGACAGGGACAGCCATGTGGACACAGAGGAACAACAGCTGATTACCGGTGCCGTGGAAACCAACAATCAAAGCAAACACAATCGAACCAGGTTCTGTGTGGTCCTGTGAGCTGGTAATTACTGCCTGATTATAAATGATTCATCAACCAAGGTGCAGCGTATTTAACACGTGCCATTGACCAAAGAGCTTTTGTGATGGCATCATGCTCTAGATCTCTGCATTGTGAATGTTTCGCTTGAGTAAATGTTTGATATTTTGGACGTAGCAGATCAAATATGGCATTAAAGTAGACAGTATACGCTTTGCTTGTAGCCCATGTATCTGTCTGACATACTAAATAATAAATGCCTTTTTTCTCTGTCAGTGATTGACTCCCAATAAATCCTAAATGAGCACAGAAGGTAACAAATATTCAGTAACTTTTCATTTGTTTGCATGCAACATAGTGAAGAATCAACACGCTCACCCTTGTTTACGTGGTGCATTTAAACCAGCAAATCTGCAATATATCAAACTAGAGGTAAACTATACATATTTTGAAGTTCAATTTGAAGTGTATGGGCTTCTGAGTTTCAGCTAATGCCAAAATACTGAGACAGCAAAGATTTTTTACTTTTGTGAACTGCTTTATCTCGAGTTGAACTTGTTTGCACGACACAAAATAATCTGCTTAAAATTAAAAATAATTCATAACACTACATATATCACATGTAATAGCTTATAATGACTGTTAAAGGTGCCTACTTTAATTTTCATATTAACACTGGTGTATTTACAAAGAGCCTTCCGTATATGAAAGCAGAGAGTACAGTGTGTGTTGTGCACTAAAAAAATACACTCTGGTCAACAGGTCACATGTTTAAACGCACACGTGGCCCCTTGACTACACATTTCAGTTTACATGGTGAAAAGAAACAAAGATGAATAACTAATGATGTTGCTCACGAGGCCTGAGTCAGTGATCACAATTGTCCATTAAAGGGCCGTCACCTGCAGGTGTGTGTCTTGCTCCGAGACGACACCCCAGGTCGGGAGAGGAGTCCAGACATCTGATCCTCGCCGCAGAGGGCCCTGTATCACTGTATCACTGCTAACCGGGCCTGGATTGCGATGGCCGAATGAAAACAATACCTGTAACCAGAGTCTTGTGTTTGTGTGTGGTCAGGTGTGATAAAATCGGTCTGCTGACTCACTCATTAAGAGCCCGATCCACACTGACCTAAATGAAGAGGCTAACCTGTTCTGAGGCTCATGTCATGTGTGCACTTTTCTCCCATCCGAAGTCTTTAAAAGTTCTGCTTCTATCAGGAATCTGTCTCGGTTATGGACGCCAGCTCAGTGATTTTAGGCCCCTCCTGGTGTTTGGTCAGAACTGGCCGGTTGGTGTAAATGTCGTCCACAGGTAGAAGGAATGTGACGGTTTTTACCTTGGCCCTGAAAGGTCAAAGAAATCACACGAGGGTTAGGAAACTATAGGCAACTTAGGAAAAGGTGTATACTAGAGACAACATAGCCTGTCTGTACCTGTTTTTGTGTACATATTCCTGCAGGGAGTGTCTGTTGGTAGCTTTTCCCACTTCTCCTCTGGTCGAGTTGCCAAAGATGCCGTCTTCATGTTGGATCTCTTCATGTAGTCTTCCCCATCCAGAGTCACTGGGCTGAGCCCTGTCAGTCCTCCCCTCTGTCATGGTCACACCAGACAGGTTGGAGCTTATCGAGTACCTCCGGACAGTCATGACGGTGTTCTCTGTGAAATAACATGAACATGGTGCATTGGAATGGATTCATTTCCTCAGTGCAGAGATACATATGGAAAGAAAACACAAAGGACATTTTCTTATATCTAAAGCCCCGTTTCTACCGCAGGAACTTTCCCCCAGAACTAAGAACCTTTTGAGGAAATCATTGCGTTTCCACCGAAGGGGCCAGGGTCTAAATTATATTCCAGGGACATTTTTCTGGGGCCTTTTCACCCCCACAAAGGCCCTGGTCGGGATGGTTGTACTTTCGGGTTGGAGTTTGCAGGGATGACCTTCACTTATTGGTCAAACATGCACACAGCGCCGCTGCTTCAACTGTACTACTTCATTCATAAAACAAGGAAGTACTCTAGTATCGATTTAGGACCATTTTAGACCATCTTTGTTTGATAACATTAAAAGCAATTGGGGCCCTTCTGTGTAGAGTTGGATGTTCTCCCCGTGTTAGCGTGGGTTTCGCGCTTCCTCCCACAGTCCAAAGGCATGCAGGTTAGGTTATTGCTGACTCTAAATGTCTCGTAGGTGTGAATGTGAGAGTGGATGGTTGTCTGTATGTGTCAGCCCTGTGATAGTCTGGCGACCTGTCCAGGGTGTACCCCGCCTTCGCCCAATGTCAGCTGGGATCAGCTCCAGCCCCCCCCCCCCGACCCTGAATAGGGTAAGCGGTTACAGATAATGGATGGATGTCTATACGCCAATTTAAAAATTTAATAATGCCTTAAAATAAACACATGGTATTCCTGTTGTTGTTGTTGTTGCTGCTGCTGTGAATAGAAAGTGCATTTCTCTAACACTTTTTGCCAATGAGAGGCTATTTGGTTGTATTATGGGAATTGTAGGATCCAGTGTTATTGTAGTTTGACCAATACAAAAGACTAACATCGGGATATCTTGTCTCTTGCGCCTTAGATTTTGAGCATCATTTTTTTAATCCGTATCTGTTGAAACCTCCGACTTAATGAAAGTGTTATGCTAAATTGTTGGAGTGCTCCTTTAAAAATGAGTGTTGCGGTTATAGGTTAATTAAAATAAATTATTCTGCTATATTACTTTTATTTTCTAATCATATTTCACTTTACAACAGACATTATTGAACAGATCACTGTGTTATACCTTTTATATAACTTGTGATAGGCTATGGTACAGGGCTGTGTGATACTATAGGCATCATGATACAGTGGATATATTGCGATATTTTGAGTATCGATTCAGTATCACAATCTTATCTTAAATTCGTGAGCCTAGTTGATAGCTCAGGGCTTTTGCCCTTTTCTATCCATAGGCAATCATTGGAGGGAGGAGAGAAGAGATGGAGGAGGAGCCCAGTTAGTGCTGAGGCAGCATGCATGTCCGGCCAGTTGAGGAGATTTTTGTTTTTTCTTTTCTTGTTTTTTCTTGTTGTATATAAAACAAGAAAAAAACAAGAAAAAAATAAATTTTATATATATATATATTTCCTATTTTCTGTTTTTTCTTTTTCTTTTTCTTTTTCTTCTTTTTCTTCCTTTTCCTCATAACAAAATAAAATAAAATGAAATATGGATAAAACAAAATGGAGAGAAAAATAAATTAAAGAAAAAAATAAATAAACAAATAAATAAACAAATAAACAAATAAACAAATAAACAAATAAAGAAAAAAAATAAAGAAAGAAAACTTTAAAAAAGCCAACACAACTGGGAGAGATCAATATCATGTGATACTTCAGTCTCACAAAACATAATATTGCGATATTGCGATATTTTCTTACACCCTTACTAACATGGTGCTGTTGTGATAGTAGTTTCTCTTACCTTTGTATTGTCCCTCCAGGACTGGCGCAGACGCATTGCGCCTCAGGTTCACATAGGGGTTTTCTTCCATCCCCGCCTCCATCCGTGCTGCTGAAGACACCGGGCTGTTGCTGCTGGCTCTCCCCGGCATCCTGGCTCCAAAGGCCCGCTGATGACCGCAGTCTCCCCGCAGCTCTCGGTTCTCCTCCTCCAGCTTCTGGATCTCATCCCTCATCTCCATGACGACCTGCGCCAGGCTGTGGGTGCTCTGCTCCATGGCAACGCCGCTGCGCTGCCAGTACCACGGCTTCCCAAACACCGACACCGGCAGGAGGAGCTCACCGTGCTGCTGCGGTTTTAACATCCTGCTTCTCCAAAAAAAAGCTTAATTTGTGGTCCTTTCCGCTGTCTGTGGAGCCTTTTCTCTGTTGTGTGTGTGTGTGTGTCTCAATCTCAGTCCAGATCTTGTTCTGATGGAGATTATGTCGCCTTTCACCACTTATACAGCTGAAAGGAGTCCGGTGATCAGCCAGCAGCACAGAGGATGTTTTATTCATCATGCAGCTCCGGAGTCCAGTTTCAGGAAAACTAAGCAGGGGTCGGAAATGAAATGTGCACTGCACCAGAGCTTCAGACCTACTAAACCTGCAGGATCTCTCTAATAGTTATAGAGTTTATGATAACTTCTTGGTCCTACAACATGTGGAGAAACTTCCACACTGTAAAGAATTTTCCAGTAAAATAACAGTAAAGAACTGGCAGCACACTGTAAAAGAAAATATTTTTTTACAGAAAATTATTTTCAAGAAATTTTAAATTTTTTGTCTGTATTTCAAAATGACAGAAAAAAAATGTCAAAATTACATGTTTCATTTGTGATTTACATGTAAATGGTCTTAGATTTACAGTATTTTTTGTAATCACAATCGTAATTATCTGTATTTAAGCTTTTCTTGATCATTTTTAAAGATAATTATTCTGTTTTTTAGAGGTTTAAGACTCTATTTTAACAATTAATTTATGTTAGAAGAAAATTATTTCATGGAATTCTGAAAAAATACAGATTTTTTTTGCAAAACTTCTGAGTTAATGTAAATTTGGGCTTTTGCAACGTAAAATTACATGTTTCATTTGTGATTTATATGTTAATGGTCTTAGATTTACGGTGTATGACTATTCTAACAATAAATATATGTTAAAAGTAAAATATTTCTTGTAATATTACAGTAATAAAGGCTATTATATAAAGATAATTAGTGTTTATTTATGTTAATTAACGGACATTTCACATTATTTTACAGTTAATTTACTGTTTAAAGATACATTATATAGCTGTTTTTCACCTTTCTTTTACATTATCTTACTGATAATGCACTATTTAGGTTGTATTTTTTACATACATTTTAATAAACATTATTTTTTGCCTAGATGAATAGACTTAGCAGGTTACAGACATAGGAATAGTCACACTAAATACAATTAAAGGCACTTGTTAGGAAAAAGGCTATAATAGACTTGTTGAAACTTTTCCCAAAATGTATGTCTATAGCTGGCTACAAGCACAGAATGTAAACCAGAACAACATGTGAGTGAAGAACAATAAAGCTAATTCACTGATTTTACAATCATGTACAATGTACAAGCTTCACATGTGCAGATCAGGTCCCAGAATTAAAAGAATACTGCATGAAACTGTTACAGATGATACTTTAGACAGTTGATCAGCAGTAAAGTGCTGTTTTTTAAGAATGCATTATAGTTCAGTTAAAAAACGGCCTATGAGCGTAATTTAACAGGTTTTCTTTTGTATTAACAGTAAAGCACTGTTTTTAGCAATAACAGGTTAATACTGTTGAAATCCTGCTGTAAATTAACGGCAATTGTTTACAGTGTAGTTATAGAGTTTATGACAACTTCTTGGTCCCACAACATGTGGAGCAACTTCAGGTTTTAGCTCAAGAGAAGATGAAAGATCTGGGCTCCTCACTCTTCCTCTTGTAATGCCCCATGTCTCTGTTGGGATTACAATATCCTCCCTCTAAAATATTAATTACATCTGTCAGCTAAGATAAATCTAGGAAGGAAATTGAGAAAAAAACATCTTTCTGTTCTGATTCTCGTTCAGAAGATCATTAGAGCATTTTTTTTTTAAAAAAGATGGTTAAATTGATCAGTTGTACAAGTATAGATTGGATTTATGTCTTTGCAGAGTGACATTTGTGTCATTTCACTCAGGGATTGAGACATGTGGTGACTACTAAATACTGTATGCGTTCCTCTGTCTCCTGAATATGCATGGTGTTTGATGATAGGCTGAGGTCAGGGGGTCAACCCAATGGTGATGGAAAAAAAAACACATGAAAACAAAACAGGCGTTTGATAAATAATAAGAGAAGGAATCACTGCAACGGACATCAAATACAGGCCGGCTGCACACAAAGGAGGAAATTGCAGATAATTACACTCTGTAATGGGGCCTCCACAGCTGGGATTGTTTGTGGTCAGGTGCTGCAGTGGACCCATTATGAATAGAGCAGACAGTCTCTGAACGCACCTGTAGCTGGTCTGACTCCAACATGAGAAGAGGAGCCCACATACTTTAAAATAATATCAATTAAATCTGAAATATTGCCAGAAGAGCCACCAGGTAGCAGGTTTGAGACTTTTTGTGACCTGGACTGAGTGTTGCTGGCTCACAGCAACCTGACCCCGCCAGAGTCTAGGCCACTGGGAGGGAGACAGTCTGTAGAGGAGAGAAACCCAATCGGCCCCCTCTTTCTGGTTCACAAAATAGGCCTCAGAGAGGGAGGGAGGGAGGGAGGCGAGAGAGGAGAGGAGAATTACTGATCGGCTGGAAGGAAAGGAGTTTGTGAAGAAGAGGTAGGAGGTCAGTGAAACTCAATCTGCTGCACCTCAGGTGTGCGACCACAGAGGGGAGAGTGAAGAGACAGACACATAGAAATGTGTCAGCTGTCTTGTCAGGCAGAGATAAAAACAGACGAGTGAGACATTTTTACGACCGGCTGCATGTTCAGGGCCACTTAACCTCTTTTTATGCACAGCAGCCCGACCCCCAGGCTTAGCATCAATAAATAAACAACCACTCTGCTGCTCGCTCTCTGCATGGTCAGTAATTATACCCAACTATTGGAAAAAACGGACACCAGACCCCATGGAAAAGTGCTCTCTGTCAGTCATTTCACTTTCAATGAAACCTCAACCACAAAATGTATATGTGGTGCCTTCTCACAATACATTTTATCATAACGTTTCTTTCTACTTTCAAATACTCAGACTGGAAGATGCCTATTTGATGAAAGATGACATCTATAAATCAACACTTTACTGTAACTCGTTAATGCTGCAGCACTGTCTTTAAGTATGAAGTGACTTATGGATACCCCAGTAACAAGCTGCTTTACCCTGGACCCACAGATGTTACACTTTGCAATTACAGAAAGGCAAACAGACCATAACACTGCAGACAAAGCTCCAACACACTACACCAAGGGTCATTTAAGAACAGGCTAGCAGTGACACACAAAATACTGTATGTAATATATAGTGTCAAAAATATGGTTAGTTGAGTTATCATTATTTATATATATATATATATATATATATATATATTTATTTATTATTCTATTTAATTTTCTTTTTCTAAATTAATGTTTTCTTTTAAATTATGCAATTCTTTGGGTTAATAATATCCAATGTATAACTTTGATCACAAAAATATGGCTAATTTGCAAAAAATATCTGAATTATAATATGGTATATTAAAGTTTCATATTAAACCATACTTACAACAAAGTCTACCAGAGGGAAAATATACAACATTTTGCAAATAAGTTAATTAAGTGAATGAAAAGAAGCACAGATAGTTATTTTTTTCCTCCCTGCTATCAATTAAAACCAAAATCATTGTTTTTACAATTTCTTATCTCCAGATGGCATCTCAGCTGCTCACACACTACAGTAATATCCTGTTGTCAGTTATGGTTCTAGTGAAATACAGTCGACAATGAAGATGTGCAACACAAAGGAAACCAGAGCTCCAGGGTAAACGGAACAGAGACAGTCTGAAACAGAGAGACCAAAACAACAGACAGACACATAGCCGTGATGACGTGAGCCTCCCGGCTCCACCACATCAAAACAAACTGACTCACATTTGGATTCATTTGGGTGCTGAATTTGTTCTGACCCCCCTGACTTTGAAATAGAAATCAATGATCCAAAACAAAAGGATTGTTGCTTTTTCAAATTCATTTAAGGCAGGATTACTGTGCAGCAACAATAATCCTGCCTTTCCGAGTAGTTTCCACACTACATTTGTTTAGAAAACATATTTTTCGGTTGTTTGCCTCACACTAATTCTGGCTTCAGGACCCATCATTGTACCTTATACAGCATGCAGAGGTTATAACATTGGTTCATTTTAGTCTATATGATCATCTCTGGCAAATTTCCTACTTACTTAAGCCGGAAGTTTGTATTTCTCTAAAACAGTTATAATATTAGGTCACATAAATGGCTTCAGTTTAAAGTGCCTTCTATCAGTGCAGAAGCACAAAACAAAACAAAGTCAAACACATGACCAACACGCTGCCCTGTTAATGCACTTTATGATGTAATGTAGTTTGTCGTACCTATTGTTGCTGTCGTGATTCAATGTTGTTGTCTTGTTATGTGTTGGATGCTGCTCTTTGACCCTGTCTTGGCTAGGTCTAACTTGTAAAAGAGGTTTTAATCTCAATGTGACTTTCTAGTTAAATATAGGTTATATATTATAACCATCCACAACTTTACAAAATGCATGCACTTGTCTAACAATGAATATGCCTCGTGAACACAGCAGCACAGGCCCTGTGACATTGATGGTGTAGTGAGATGACATGACAGGTTGACATAAAACCAAATGCCTTTTTTTTCTTGTCAAAAAACAACCCTGACCTCTTTTATCTGGATGCTTTGATGCAGCAGAGCCTTTTCATCTTTTTTGGCACTGAGCTTTTTCAGCTACCGATGCATATAAAAAGTTACTTTAGTGACATTTACTCCTTGAAGAAAATGTGAAAACAGACAACACAGAGTACAACTGCAGGATGACTATATGAAAGGGGAACATTTACAGCTTCACACATGACAAATGGTGGTTCAACCTTTACTACCTCTATGTGTTAAAATTGGAAACAATATAATTGGTATCTGGAGCTGATGGATTTAAAGATTTACAAAGCCGCTGTCCATTATGTGATGTGCACCATGGACCAAGGCAAAAAGTGATTTTCTTCTTTGTTTCAGTGTGACTTTGCTATTTCACACATTCCCATCTGTTGTCCAGGTGAAGGACCTCACAATTATCTATAATTAGCTGCTGCTGCCTGGTCTCTGACTCAGTCAATAGACAGGATATGAGGGGCTGCTGTGCACAGCTGCAGCCAAGGCACTATTTCATTTTAGAAAGCTATTTTACCCCATTCAAAGCTGGATTTACAGACTGAGCAACATGAGATACAGTGAGAGGAAAGGTGCAATGTATGAAAGAGTAGAAGACACATGATTGTAGCAAAACTGAGACCAGGACAATGAATGAAGTGGAAAATGACTTAAGTATAATCCTGAATTTTGGACATTAACAAAATTTTATTTTAAATGTTATACATAAAACTTTAGTTTTTTGTTCCTTTTTTTTAAAATTCAGCTAAACAAATATTTATATATTGTATATTTTATAAAAAGAAAACATTTCAAACGTTTTTAAATATTAATATTTCTTATTTACAATTCAAAACAGTACAGGAAATAATAACAGTAACAATGCAATTTCAATCATAAAAATGTTACAAAACATATTTTTTTTTGTTTCCGTTTGAAAATCGGCAAGCTGATATTTCCAGAACGTTAGCGAGGGTACAAAGAAGCAATGTGGAGCTGCTCTACATTCAAACAGGAACGGAGGTGCGTTCAACTCTTCGGATGCTTCGTTAGTTTAAAAAAAACTGTAATCCAATTTTTTTTTCACATTAGTCATCTTACAAGATCTCGTGAGATACTTTTAACTGATATTCCAAGGGAAAAAAAATTGTAAAAACATCATCAAAATGCACCAGAGAGCTACAGTATATGTTATGTATATAGCTGAACGCACCTCGAGCTCAGTAAGGTCACTGTTCTCTAAAGGGACTGGGTTGTGGAGAGAAGGCTGTGTGCATGTGAACATATGCACTGTGTGTATTTGTTTGTGAGTGTGTCTGTCAGTATGTAAGCACGGCGGGGGGATCCATACGACACATGGATCGAGTCTCTAAAAACCAAAACAAACAGTAGCTAACAGTCCAGCTGAGCAGCCTGGCCTCTACTGCAGATAGTCAACGTTCAACGACAGGACTACAGACTATCACGACCACAGTCTACACACTTCTTCCCTTGTTTTCTCTACACTCACCGTCAGTCACAGTTCCACTAACCTGCTGCTCCTTGCAGCAGGAAACAACTACAGTCAGAAACAAGCAAAATGAGCCACTTTTTTTAGGCTCAAACTGGAACTCCAAAGCCATTTATGGGAAAAAAAATGTCCTCCCTGGCACAAAGGATTTCTTGAGTCTATTGGCCGTTCAGTAGGCGCTGTGTCGTTCCGTTCCTGGTTGTCTTGTGTGAGGAATCTGGACAAGAGCAAGAATAAAAAAAGCTTGCATTGGAACAGGAAAATTGAAAAGGAGATCTAGCATCGAGACTTCGGCTCTTGGATAGATTGGCTGACATATGGGAGAAACATGAAGCAAGTAGCGAGGTGACAAGATGTCTTTTATGAGGGAATATGACGACATGACATACCGGTCTTAGAAAGAGTGGATAGAAAGCTGTTAGAGAGAGATGAGGTACCGGCAGCAAGAACACGTTTTTGTAGCTGTAATGAGAGGAAAAGTTGGAAAAGATGTAGAGGAAGTAAAAACAGAAGCTGCTGTGACATGAAAATGCCTCATGAAAACAATGCATAGGAAGAGATGATGCTCATTATGCCATGCAAATGAATAGAAAATAAAATAAAATGTGGTATTAACATAAGTCTGGACACTCATTGGTCCGTTCATAGCGAGACCTGTTCATTCATGATGCCGGACAGCTCAGTCAGCATGTCCCGGTAGTGAGCTCTCATCTCCTCTTGGTACTCCAGCTGGTCCTCCTTGATCAGACGCTCATTCACATCCAAAGCCTGACCGCATGCTTCTGCAAACTGCCTGCAGGGGGCAAACACATGTTTCACTGATTATTAATCATGCCATTGAACCTGACCTTTAATGACCTGGGTGAGGATTTTTTTCCAAGAAACCTGTCAAAAACTATTTACATCATTTTCTTAATAATCATAAACAGGTTTGATGGGTGTTTTTTATACTTTGAAGAAGATTGTTACATTTATAAATCCTAGTGTGCAATAGGACCAAAAATCAAATAGGAACTGAACTTTATGAAAGTTTTCCTGTTTTTTATGAATGTTTTTTGTTTTACTTTTAACTATTTTTGACAAAGTTTGACTTACTGGAAGATTAGTCACTATTACACCCTTCACCTTGACCTTTAATCATCTGGGTAGAATCTTTATCTTAAACATTGTGAAAATGTATTAAGCTGTAACAATTATTGGTGTTGATTTGTGTTTATTCACAATTAAAATAGATTTAGCTCTAAAACAAGCATTTAAGACTATATAAATTGGGCATGATGGGTGTGAGCAATTAAACACTGGCATAATGTTGCTTTTTAATGATTCACAACTGCACTTTTGAACAAGATAACAGTTTTTCTGATTTGTTTCACTATTTCCTTTCCTTTAATTTCTTATTAGATTTAATTTTATTGAAATTTTGATTTCCTGGTTGCTTTTTAAAAAAAAACATTATTTGTATTCACATTGTGTGGTATGTTTTTATAAAATATGCTGTTTTATCAGCAGGGTTTCCGATGCAACTTGACCTAGGGAACTACAGATGTGTTGAACTGTATTTCCCATGTGCAATAACATGACATATAATAACATTTTTGAGTCTTGTTATAAGGTGTTGAATTTTATTATTGTTGTTCATAGACACTGTAATGCTAGGAAACAAACTGAACTGTGCATTGAATCCTACCTGAAGATCTCCTTGAGCAGTTTGACCTGGTTGTCGGGGTATTTCTTGGCATTCTTCTCCTCTAAAAATGCCCTGGCGTAGGCCATGGGCCCTGCATTCACCTGGAGAAGGGACGATCAGGTGAGACAAAACAAAGCACACAAATTCACCCAGAAATCTGTACTTTGGAGGGAATCCCCACCTTGACACTGACGCTGCCCTGCAGCTTCAGCTGCAGTCGGATCATGTCCACCTCCTCCATGTTGCACAGCTGGTTGAGCTCGGAGACTTTGCGCGACATCTCGTCGATGGCTACCTCAATCGGGTTCATTTCTGTGCTCTGCTGCTCCACCACCTGGATACGCTTCTTTAGGTACGGGAAGTTGGAAGTTGCTGAAGAGAGAGAAATAAAAAAAACACCAGTAAGACCAACTCTACGTTAAAGTTTCCTGTAAGGTGTTTTTTTTTTCTTCACTGTGGGGAAAAGTGGTGAACAAATACTTACTGGTCAATATAGTGCGTCTCTTGCACTGCTCCTCCACGTCTCCATGTTTCTTTCCAGACAGAGTGAACGGCGTCTCGAACACAAAGCGGTTGATGTTGTGATGTCTCTCGAAATCCGTCCTTTTGTCCTGTTGCTCTTTCTCGTCAAAGTAGGGCACCACGTACGTCACCTGAACGTAGGCGAACTTGGGGTCCAGGTCTTTATGATTTACCTGTTTTCAAAGAATGTTAAAATAAGAAATAGTGAAATTATGTCCACAAATTCACCAATAACTTCGAAGCAAATCATTCAGTTTTAATGTCTTAAAAAGTAACTTAAATAGGCCAAATTCTGTCACCTACCTTATTGGAGTCCTGGATCATCTTGACATTATCGGCTCCAAACTTGTCCGAGTAGAGTTTGAGTAATCTCTGGGAGATTTCCGACAGCCCCGTCAGCTTTGGCTCTTTGTAGATGAACTCTTTGCTTTCCTCCTCCTCAAAGAAACCCTACCAGAACACACACACACGCACATGCACACACTAATTAGCGAAGCCGATTACATGCATGTGTGGTAGTTTGTGTGTATGCAATGCAAGTTTAATATTTAGATGTTGCTTTTCCAAACTGTATCCATGTCAGTGTTATTATATGTTGCCCTCTGGTGGATTCTTGAGTCACTGGTTGTACACACAGGCCATAACACGTGTTAAGTTCCCTAAGCGTTAAGTTCTGGATGGGAGAGTTTGGAGGTCATATTCAAAGCAGCATTGGAGGCAAATGTCAAAAGGTGAATGAGGTAAGGTTTATTAAACAGTTATCTTCCTGTCCACTGTGGCTGTTTGACACCAGCTCTTCTTAATGTTTAGAGGGGAAACAACTTCATCATTGGAGATTACGGGAAGTAAAATGGACCACAGCAAGCTTGACACAAACCCTTCAAAAGTGTGAGGGCAGCAGATGTTAATCGTGGTAGAAGGAGGAGAAGAGAGGTAAAAGTGATTAGCACTGAGGAAAATGGAAAATCAAAGACATACACAACTTACCGCAATCTTGATATAGAATATAATAAAAAAAGGAAGAAAAGAGCAGACAGTGAAATTAAGGACACTGACTCAGTAAAATAAATCTGGTGTCGTTATCTTTCCGTGCCTCACTGATGAGACATTGCGTCTCTCTCCTCCTTTTATAACAATAGTGAGAAGATTTCATATTCTCATTATCGGCTTCTCAAATCCTTTCCTCACTTCAGCAGAGCTCTGAAATCCCTGCGTGGAAATATGATCCCCTCATTAGCAAATAGGAAACTGTGTCAAGGATCCAGGTTCTTAAAAAACAAGCCCGATCTGCTCAGCTTCTTCTTCACACAGACAAAGCCAGGGATCCAAAGATAATTCACCTGTTATATCAAATATGCTTTCACCATTTCAAAAGAATTAGTTCACCTAAAGTACAAGAAACATTTTCCGCAATTACCCTCGGTGGCATCTAGCAATGCAAATAGTTTTGTTTGTTTTGTTTTGCAGAGACACAGAGATCTTTTTTGTCTTCCTACTGGACCAGTACATTTATTTGTTTGGTATACAGAAACACTGAATACTAAATTCTGTCTGTCAAATCTGTTGCTCTGCTGCGGCATAAGCAATGTGCGTGTACATACGTTCCCATGTAAGAGTGTGCTGTCTGCAGTACTGAAGTGGTGGCTCACCTGTCCATAGAAAGCTACACGGTAGTAGCGACCGAAGAGCCGCTTCTCCGAGTTCACCACCTCAGTGACCTTCAGGTAGGAGCGATGGATGTCGTAGTACAGCTCTGACAGCCTCTGTGGTCACACACCAACACGCATGTAAGGTCAAACTGAGCTCAATATGCACACACACAAAGAGTGGAGGGGTTAACAGGTACCTTAAAATCCCTTCTCTTTTCAAAGACAGCAATCACAGGTTTGTTGATGTCAGCGATGAGCTCGTATCTCTCTGATTTCCACAGGTAGTCCACACACAGCTCCAGCTGCTCCACCAGAGTGTCCTACACACACACACACACAGCACAGCAAGAAGCATGTTAGAGAGAAAGACCGCAATGGGACATTAATAAACTGAACAGGGATCTTCTGAAACTTGCAATAATGGTTATGATCATGAAATGCTACTTTGTTTCATTTGTGAAGCTCTTGTTTACCACGCTGTTCAGTCAGAATCAAAGGCTAACACTGACCTCAGTATAGGGCGTGTCTTGTGTACCAGCGTCTTCCTTCATGGCTCCCTCCTCCTTGACGTTTGGGCTGATGCACATAAACGCTGCCCAGCCCATAGAGAACGACGCTGGGGTTTCAAACAAGTGAAAGTGACACATCAAGACAGGTTAGCAAGTAAAAAAAAGATATCAACTTACCCTACGGTTATGTTCAGCTTGTTAACATACAGACACACAAACATTCTTGTATCAAAATACAAGATGTAAGGCACGTCAGCATTCCTCACACGTCGTGCCATTTTTGCAGACTAAATCAAAAACGTGTTCAAATTGTGAGCGTGCTTCATATCAAACCTCAGTGACACTGAACATCTCATCCAGTGAGACTTGAGTGAAGGACAGTGAGGGTCAAACAGGGACAGTAAGTCAGTTAAGGGATAATGCCTGACGAGGTGTTTTTACTAGCAGGATTCAAAGTCAATAACTTTGCATACGGTTGAAAAACAGTAAATATAACTGACCGTATGTTTAACAACAAGACTAGCTATCTATCTAGCCATGTCATTGTCCCCAGATCAGTATCAAAAGTTTCACGAACAAATGAGAGGTCATGTGAACTGTCAGCCTATTGTTATACTCTGTTGTAAATAAGATTCAGATGTTTTTTTTGTAGCCAGCGCATTCATTTAGAACGGTGAACAGACAGTTTCACTGGAACTACTTAGTAGGTGTACATTATCAGGAATTAATGGACACCCTGCAGCCAATCAGAATCGAGTATTCACCCACACCATGGTATAATTAGTGATAACCTGACATGATCTCATATCGTTAAGGCAAGAACAGAGGTCATCAAAATATTTAACTGCAGAATATAATACACAGTAGAGAAACCTTATCCAACACCGGAGTGGTGAGGATTTGAACTGGCGACCTGACGACCTTCAATCCAAACCATGTCCACCTGTCAACACCGTCCACTCAGTTGTTTTAAACATGTCAGTGCACACCCACTCCCTCCCACACTCCCTCGTCTCTCCATCCATATTTTGTGAACTTCCAACCCCACCACCCAGCGGGCCCCAGGCGCACACACTCACTGTCTTGATCTCGGGAGGTAGTTAGTAAGGAGCTACAGTTAAAGACAGGGCTTTCTTCAGGGGACACACTGGACATCCTGGCCTTGTCAGCTCTCCAGTAGCCTGTTTGGTAGGAGGGGAGGAGGAGGAGGAGGAGGAGGACGAGGTTTACAAAATCCAACTTGCTTTTGCCTTTTATGCTCAAGGACAAAGCTCACGAATCAGCTGAGCTGCTTGCATGCTGTGCTAGCTATCAGCACACAGGCTCAGTGCATTAGAAAAGATGCCTGACAGCGAAAGATAGACACATGCTGCAGTCTGAATGAGGAAGCACACGTAAGAACAAAAAGCTTTGCAGATAGAGGGACATGCAGCACAGCGAAATGCGTAGACATCAATCTCTATTCCTACTAGAAGTCGTGAATGGGAAGGGTATCTGGATGCAAAGACAAATCTATACAACTAGTTGGCAATCCATCTTTATTCACCCATAAGTTCCTAATTAATCTCCCCCACACAAAGACACACTCCAGCGTGCTCACTTTCAAGCATACACATCAACCCCCATGATGAGATGAAGGACTGATGCCTGAAAGTTTAAGTAGTAATTTGCAGAGAGTTGCGACGACCATGTTAGCAGAGAGAAAGAGAGGTTGGCTGATTGACGGAAAGGTGGCTGTGATCGGACAATCCACATCTGCAAAGATGCACACCTTAGCAGCAATACGTGAACACACGCAAACCATGCTGCAAAGTCAAAAGCAGCAGCATTTGTGCACTGACCTCTCCTCTTCAGCGATTCAGCAATCAGGGCTGAGATGTGGATGTAGCACATGGCGGCCTGATGGGAAAGTTAAGACACATTACCATCAAATTTAATTCATACTTCATTTAAAAAAAAAAGAAAAAAAGGCATTTTTTTGAAGTTTCTGAAACATTTATAACCTCTGAGAGATCGCCGTTGCGGACGTGAACCTTAGCCATGCTCTCCAGCCAGGTGCACCGAAGCTCGGGGGTGCTGGCGTAGGAGTTGGCCAGACTGTACTGAAGATCCACCAGCATCTCTGGATCCTTCTCGTGCTCCTTCATTTGGGCTGTGGCCATCAGGACTGTCCGGATCCGTTTGGTCAGGTCCTTCACCTCAGCAGGGAATGGAGTGTTCTGCAGAAACAGTATTATGAACATTCATTATCTGAAGTACAAAAGTATAATTAACTACTACTATACATCCTACTCGATGATAATAAAGCTGTGATATATAACCTTAGAACCTGCTCTACCTTGAGTGGTGCATCTCCGTTGGCAAAGTTATTGATGATAGCCAGGGACTGCTGAAACCTCGAGCCTCCGATGCCAGCGTCTGCTATTAACTGGCTCACGGCCTTGATAACCTGAAATGGAAGGAGTAGTAAAGGGTGAGGACAATGTCATGAATCGACCAACCGTGATTCACAATACTAAAATGATATCTGGTCTCACTGACCTGCAGGTGCGAGCGGACTATTGACTTGCCCTTGGTGAACTCAAAGTTTTTTCTCATGAAGAAATACAGCAGGGCAGCTGCCTCCGTTTGGGTGGAGCTGGAGCGATGGTTACAGCACTTGAGGATCTCGTAGCACAGACAGCCACACAGGTCTGCCTTACCCTGGAAGAATGCATTGGGGAACTACATGTACAGAGAGAGATAAAGATGAAACCACACATGAAGAGAAACAATTTGAATCCTCACTTAGACATTGTATGTTTACATGGAGCTCGCTGGACCTTTTGTACAAAGAGCCTGAGTCCAGCGAAGATGTGCCGTAGAGTGGCAGTTGATTGGTTGATCTGAAAGAAGAGCAAGTAGGTGTCCAGCACCTTCTTCATCAGTACATTTTGTCCTTCGTCCAGCAACAGCTGCTTCTGTGTGGATGGATGAGAGAAGAAAAGCACATTTTACTGTCAAAGTTTCAACAGGCAGCTTTTTTTTTCTAAATGAAAGGCAGTTTTCTTCGCCACCAGGTGGCAGTAGAGTAGCACTGGCTTTTACAATGTGCAATAAATATGTGCTTGATTTATATTGCAATTAATTCTGGAGCCTACTCATCCACGAAAATTTTATTTGGACAAAAAAGTTTGTAGATTTTATTTTGTTCACCAGAATAATGGTGGCAGATATGACAATTAATTTTTTGTTTATGTTTTTGAAGAAACAGAAATAAAAATCTGATTTGAAAACTCCCTGTTCAGTTTTATAGTAACAAAAGCCAAAATGTAACATTATTATTTGATTTTTGACAAGGAGTGTATTACGGAGAAATAGAGCCAGAGGAATAGGAAATAAGTGTGATTATACAACCTTTAAAAATGGTGCAAAAGCCACACATTTAAACAGATTTGTACGCATTTACATGCAATTTTCAAATCCAAAAACTGAGCCCAGAGCTCAGATTTAACCTCATAATATTAATGAAACATTATTTTATAAGCATTTATACTGTCATTTTCAAGAAATATTTGTATTTAATTCATATTTATACTATAATTGCATTTATATTTAACACACTTAATAGATCCCACTTCTCAGCATTTTGTATTTACTTATTTGCACTGTGGTTATATGTTATATATTGTTTGTCTTTAATGCACACATTTTTACATATTTTCTTATAATCTCATTTCATAGTCTATCATTTACTTATATTTCTCTACATATATTGTGTTATATATTGTAGAATTATGTACAGAATTTTCATGTTACTTACTCCTTTATTTCTATTTTCTTACATTTCTTTATGTTTATATAAGAGCAACTGCAACGTCCCAATTTCCCCCCCCCCCCCCCGGGCTCAATAAAGTATTCTGATTTTGAGTGAAATAGATTCCCCTTAAGAAAAGAAAATAGATGACACACTAGTAAGTGAGTGATGTGAACTGCAGTTTCAGACCTTGTGATGGTGAACAAAGAGCTCCAGTACGTCCAGCACAGTGAGGGACACCTCTGTGGACAAGTTTGCCTCGATGTCTGTAGGACTCAGGGTGTCCCCATCCTGAATATTCCCATCTGGAAACACAATCAGATATGATTAACTCAAATCCATCTCAGTAACTTTACATTCATCTCAGCCAAAATGTGTGTGTGTGTTACAGTACCTGTCTCCATCATCTGCAGCAGCTTGGGGTTGGTGAGAGCATTCTTGCCCCTGATGATGGGCATGGTTTGGGAGCGAGCGTGCCGGTGACCTTCCCCTCCAGATGACGCCATCCTGGAGGCAACAGCAGGGATCAGCAGTTGGTGTCAATAACACATTTTATCTGATACTTGTTTAAATTACACTGCAGTAAATGTACTACTAAACCGTAGGTCAAACCTCTATATAGATTTTGCACATTTTTAGTAGGCAGGTAAATATAAATGGCGTCCATGTCCCGAGGACATGCTGTTATTGGGAGTCTATTAATAACACATGGGAGTACAGAGACAAATTACACCAAACACCGCGGGTATGAGGAGGGGCATGCTGAGAACACAGTTACAGTTACAGTACATGGAAACACACGGTGGTCACATCAATGATGAATATACACAGGACAAGAATGTATTTAACTAAAGTGTTGTTGTAGGTTGTATTCAAATAGTCTGGAGTTTCTTGCTATTGAACCAATCACCAGACATCTTTTAGCATTAAAAGAACAATGTCAGTAACCAAAGACTCTTTAAATAGTTTTACTCAGTGTTTTCCTGGTGGAGGGTGGTTACCATTGTGGGAAGAGGCTTGAGGACTGGGAGGGGTGGTTAGAGCCCTTCAGGGTGCCATTGGCCTGGGTGGACTGGGCCAGCTTTACTGCCGCTGCTAGCTTCCTGTTCACGAGCCAATCACATCAAAGCTAGCATTAGTTAGTTTAGTTGAGACCGTCATTGTTTAGTGTCCATCATTAGTCAGTTATATTACCTATAATGTGTGACATGCTAATAGTTGAGCATGCCTGCAATCAATAAAGAAAATGGACATTATAGTGTAAATGTAAACACTTTGCAATACTATATTAGTGACCATGTTGTATGTATTTTAGCAACTAGGTCACATTGTATTCCTGTAAGGCTGAAAGCATACAGGATCTCCAATTTGACCTTGGCGTGATGAGAGCGGCTAAAGTCAGAGAGAAAGATCATAAAGAGGGAGGTCAGCCAGATGGAAAGGTTAGTGGCGTAGCAGAGTCAATGGTTTTAGTTTGCCATTAGTACACTATCGTGTAAATGTTATATCAACTCTTGGGAGAGTGTTAGTGGAGAGTATAGAGGCTGGAGCACAGCGTTAACAGTGGACAGCGAGGAGACAAGGATGTGTAGATGTGATGAAACGAATAGACAGTTAAGCTGCGCCGCAAATCAGCTTAGTTGCAAACAGATGTTTAACGTATCATGTTCTCATGATGCTTAAATGAAGCTCGAATCGGCCAGTCTACACAGAGCACATGGTGCCTCGGCCATCCAAAAGAAAGAGGACACAACTACTGTGTAAGCCAATCAACGCAGCTGCCTCGGAGCTCATTATAAGCAGCAGGTGGAGTCCAGCCAGTCATGAAGCAGCAGGGCGTGGAGGGATAGAGGGCTACGAGGTCGACATGCAACATCAATGAGGCAAATGTTTTTACAGGATGTAAAGAGCAAAACAAAACTAACATGCATGAATAATACAGCATAATACAGAGAGGGTTACTTGATGCAACAGAACATCAATAAATGTGCAGTCACACTGACAGCTGCAGCATGCACAGAGGGGGAGGGGCACTGTGGTGGAGAGACTACAACAGCAAGGTCGAACATGGAGAAAACATAACAGTTCATCGTCATTGGTTTGTGTCATGTAGTGTATGTTGTGCGTGTGCATGAGTGTGTGTTTGTATCTTAGCTAAAGTCTAAAATGTGGCTTAAATAAAGGAAGTGAGGCTCCCTGCACAAACACAGACAGAAACAGGATAAATTAAAGGAATTTCTGAGATTAAACTGCAGCACTGGCTACCTTAAAGGCCCTGACAACCTATTTTCTCAATCAGCTTCTGAGTGTTGGAACCATACAAGAGCAACAGACTGTCTATAAAGATGGACGACATGACAGCTCCCCCAAAAGTGAAGCCAAAACATCTCAATCGCCCCCTGGTGGCTGGCTGCAGTATAGGTCATAAATCCCGCCCCCTCCATGTTAGCGGATGGGACATGGGCCAAACTAAAAAAATTAAAGTACACATCAAATAATTTTTTTTCACAAAGATGGTTTCTGTCATTTTAGGATGTTTTTATCACGCTGATGTTTGTTCAAGTGTTCATTTCTTCTGATAAGTTTGGTTTTAATTAGTTATTTGATGCTATAAAAAGGGGCTGAGACGTCATGATTGACAGCTGTGATTGACAGCTGCTCAAAGTAGTTGCGGCGCCGAAGGCTCGGGAATTGAACGAGAGAGGAGATGTAACTTTAACTTTCCATAACTGTCACAAGTCTGTGTAACAGAACATGATCATGAATGTAGTCTAGTTGTATCTTTCTAGCAAAACAGCTACCATGATGCTAACGTAGCAGCTAGGTGGATCACACTAGCAAACTGCGGCTCTGCTCGGCTCGTGATTGCCTCGGGCGGGTATCTGGACGGGACCTTGATACCAGCACCCTCCAGCACTACTGCACAGACTCTGGCTCCAAATGATGTCAAAATCTCATGATGGCCGCTCCCCTACACGGGATATTTTGGCTTCACTTTTGTACGGTGGGAGGAAGTGGAGCCATCTTTATGTACAGACTATGAACACACGACTTTCTTCAACATTTGGAACAGTTTTGGTTATTTGACATTATAGGTTTCTGTAAAACGGTGATGTCACATACTACATCCATGCACCAATCAGGATTTAGCAACATTTGAACCAAACTGATGACAGGTGTGGAGTTGTTTGCTTATGTTGCCAGGCTACTGTCAATGAAATTTGATAATACCTAAGGCTGTTTCTTTTTTCTGACTGGAAAGTTTTCAGCAGGGGCTTCAATGACTGATTGTAGCCGGATAGGCTGGCTGACTGACTGTCCTCCTATAGCTTGCTGGCTGGCTACACACTGCTAGTGTAATTCATCTCTCCTGAACTTCAATGGGTGCCCACACTGACTCAGCCAGGCATCAAAGAGCTAACAGAGAGAGAGACACTGAGACAGACACAGGCGTAAGACTGTGAATCCCCCCATGGCCTGGTATTACAGACGAATGTTAAGTAGCTAGAAGCCCCAGACGGGCTCGACTGCGTCTGAGAGCGCTAGCGAGGCTTCCAGCTATCTTTATTCTGTTAATGCCTCCACACACAGTAAAGCAGTGTGCTCTCCCAGCCTTTTGTTGGCTTACATCTCAGCATCTTATTGCTGAAAGGAAAAAGAGAGCTAATTTAATTAGCTGGGAGGAACCAGAAGATGGAGGAGTCTGGCGGTGCCAATGGCTCAGCTCCAGTAAGCGCACACACACACACACACACATGATAACAACCCCCATCCTGTGCTGGCCAACTACTACAGTACAATATCCAGCAGTGCTTTTCTCTCAACAAGCGAGATCCAGGAGTTCCCCCTCCCCCTCTCTTCCTCTTCTTCCCCCCCTTTACCTCTTCCCCTCTTGAAGCTCATCCCTGAGCGTGCACATGCATACAGAACACATATTAGTATTTCTGCCTGACTGTGTCTGATTCATTTATTTGTGTGTGTTCGCACCCATGTCTGTGTGTGCGTGGCGACATTGTGCATTTGTGTGTGTGTGTGTGCATGATTATATGTATTCTGCGGGTGGGGGTGTTACAACCTTTGGCTGCGGAATGTATGTTGAGTTAATAAGCTGTTTCCATATACGCAGCATTGTAATAAATGCATGTGGACCTGGCAGCGAGGAGCGTGCACTCACCTGGCTATGTGGCGTTTTCCGAGGAACCTGAAGTGCTGAAGACACAGCCTAAGGAAAGGGAAAAATGCAATAATATCTTGGGTGAAGGTTTGCTTGTTTTTATGTGTTTTGTAAGTTAAGAACACAGGACAAACGAAGTGCATGTGATCAAACTGAGTTGCAGCAGCAAAGTCTAGATGCTGACACAAACAGGAAACAGGCAGTTAATTAACTGCACTGTTCGGTGGAGAGGGAGCTCTCGTTGGAATTACAGTCTGTTTTTCTTCTCTCTCTCTCTCTCTCTCTTGCTGTGTCATTACTTTCATCTGTTCCCTTCTGGCTACATTATTCTCCTCTCATTCTCCTGTCCCCCATCCCCTGTCTGTTTCTCTCTGTGCACAGTATCACTAGTCAGCCTAAAAGGAGACGTGGTAATACTCATGCCATGAAAAAAAGAAGAGCACTTACTCCAGGATGTTAAAGAAGTCTGAGATCTCCTGGTGAATGGCCCGGTGCCAGTAGGACACCAGCACATCTGGAAACAGGAAGCAAAAGACATCATATCACATATCAAGGCATATTACCAGACAAGAGCCAAAGCAAATTTTCATAAAGTCAGTATTGTTATGCTGAAGTTGTATTGGAGTGATTGAAACAGGCAAGGGTCAAAAAGTTACTAATAAATCATGTTTTAAAGGTGCTAAATGCGAGATTGGGAGCATTTCTATTGCCTCCACATGGCTCTCAACATGGCGACAGCTAAGCTAGTGGCTTATAGCTAACAGTGCTAACAGTGAAATTAACGGCAACAGTGCTGACAGAGCTAACAGTGTTAACCTCGGGGGGGGGACAAGAGGGTGGGCGCTACGCTTCGGCAAGGGCGCCACTGGTTGGGACGGCGTTATTAGCTGTAACAGCCGTATGAGAGCAGTGCAGAGTGGTGGCTGTGAGCTAACCAGTGGGGCACGCTCACATGTAAGAACATGCACTAAAAGCAAGCACGGCCAGCCCGGCGATGTCAACAAAGCACGGAGAAGCTCGGATTACAACACACACAGAGGGAGAGCGACTTCATTCTCTGCTCAGGTAGATATTACTCCTTTATATCTTTACATAGTTGTTTGATGCTCTATTAATGCTCTGGATATCGAATAAAGCGCCTTTAAACTACAAAAAAAATGCAGATATATTGTGTTCGCTGTAATAGAATAATTCAATAAAGGGAAAAACAAAACTATTGTCTAAATCTTCTGGGCCTCAGTTGATCACATGTAGTATAATAGTAAATATAATAACCCATAACATAGCATTTACAAACACAATTCAACAAAGCTCTGGACTGGACTGTGTGAATCCTCTGTATACATGTTTGTATCATTTCTTACCCTCAGATATGGTTTTCATTATGTGCAAAAAGCACATGAGGAGACTGCGGGTCTCCGCCTGGTCCAGTTTGTCACAGCGAGAACCGTAGCCGATGAGGGACTGCGGCCGTGCAAACTGAGGAGAAACATCCAGAAGGAATACAGTCAGAGATATACTGTTAGTGTTGTGGACACTGAGGTCGTTTCCTCAGTGTTTTCTTATGCGAATATGTGGCTTTTAGCAACCTGGAGGGAAACTTGAGATATAATGGGTATTTTACAAGCTGATGTTGTATTTTCAGATTCAATTGTACAACTTTCAGGCCAACATGAATAAAGGTTTCAGCAGGTCCCTGCCAAAATTTTATTTTTATAGGATATGTGGAGACAGTTTGGAAACATAATTTATACCTTCATGTTCGGGAACTAAATTTACAGAGTATATGACCAGACAGTTCACTTTGTAAATGAAATACGAGAAATATAATTCTTTATTTTAATTAACTTTTTTGGTGTCTAGCCAGAATGATCTCAGGGTGGTGGTAGTGGGGGCTGCAGTATTTCTTCTTTTTAAGTATTATTTGGCCATTTCTTTGCCTTTATTACATAGATAGTATAAAGAAATGACAGGAAGTGAGGAGAGAGAGAGACGGGGGACAACGTACAACAAAGGTCCAAGACCAGCAGGACGCCCCAAGTTCAGCTTCTTTAGCTGATATTAGAGTAGTGTACTGAGTCCACTTGTTCACCATCAGTGGTCTAAAATAGAAGCCAATGGACGTTTGTTTTCTGCATACTCCTCTTTCAGAAATCCATATATAATGTAGACTTTATCATGAATGACTCACAACGAGGAAGATGCACAGTATATATCAAACACACACAATAAATGTATCTAAACGATTTAAGTTCTTTCGACAGATCTGCTTGCCACTCCTCTGTCAGAGTCAAAAATACAGACCATAAAGGGACGTGTCATAACACAGGAGGTGATGTCTGTTTGACTCTTCTCTTCTCTCACCTTCTCACATCCGTCCATCTTCTCACTGTTCCTGTCACTGTTGCTAGGGTTGGAGTCCACGCTGATCAGAGAACCCCGAGAGTCGGCCTGGTTACCCGTGGCAACTGCCAAAGATGAGAAGGCTGGTGGAGGGGGAGGGAGGGGAGGGGGGGGGGGGGGGGGGGGGGGGGGGGGGGGGGTGTCAGCATCAATGTCCTCATTCACACCTTTTTATACAGACACTGGAAATAGACAGACAGCTACATACAAGCATGTGATGCCCTTTTACCTGTGATGGAGTTCAGCACTTCTTTGGAAAAGGAGGCATCTACAGAGTTGCCATGGCGAGTAACAGGAATCACCCCTCCGACCCCTCCCGCCACTACTCCTCCTACACTGAGGTCGTCACGAGAGCCCTGGTGGGGGTGCAGACAGGGGAGAAGACACATTTAAACCATCTGAGTCTTATTCATTTATAATCCAGGCTATTATTTCTATAAATTATAAGAATTAGAATTGCAAAGATTTCAGACGCAACTTTATAACAGCATCCATGAAGGCAAGCAACACAAGTTTCATGCAGTTTTCTTACCAAAAAGATTAACTAATTAATATTTAACTGAAATAATCCAATTTACTTATTTCATAATGAAAGTAAACACTCAAAGTTTCACATTAAGTTATATAATATTAATGTTTTCATATAATCGTCTGTACTTCCAGCTCAACTTGCAGGATGATTCATGTACAGTATCCATGACAAATTTGTTTACAGTTTGGTGGAAATCAAATGGAAGAGGACAGACAGAGACAGAAAGGCAACATGTACAGTATCCAGCAATACTTTATGTAGTATTCCTGCAGTCACTATCTGTAAACCTATAAAATCTAAGGATGAGAGCCTCTGCTGCAAAGAATGGTAAAACATTTGTCCAGCTGAAGAAGAAGTAAAGTAAGCTGGTGTCAAATTGTGTTTAGAAGAATCTACATCCCTGAAATCATTGAGATTCAGCAGGTAACATGTTGTCATAACCTATGAAAATAAGACCAATGTTATGTACCTTCAAACACTGCAGTAATGTATGACATTGCACACAGCCAATCAATCATTTCATCTTTCATCTGGACTCTTACTTGGTCACTAGAAGTGAAGTAGATGGGGAAGAGGTCCCTGAGGAAGAATCGGGGCATGTTGTCCAGGATCAGGCCATACAGAGGCAGGTAGAGAGATGCAATTCTGGCCTGCTTTTCCTGGAAGGGCAGCCAATGAAAGGGGGTATCGCATTTAAAAGATTTGTGCATGTTGTTCTACATCCAGTGGCATCTAACTATAAAGCAAGGAATCACTGTCTGCCTGTGGGTTATATGCATATCTCAAGAACCATTCATTCGATCGACTTCACACTTAGCGAGTGTATTGCGGGGGACCCAAGGACGTGCAGTGTCGAATTTATTCTTAATATTAATAAACTTTGAATAAACAAGCACACAGACAGCACTTCGTACAGCAGCGGGGGCGGCGGGGCTTCAGGGCGCTCTGAACGGGCACGAGCCCCCGACAACGCTGCAAACAGCAATACCAGGAGGCTACCGGTAGCCGAGCAGTCAGCCCGTTCCGAATGGGCACGAGCTCCAAACGGCAGTGGCTCATTGATGGCAGTTGACTTTACAACCAAAAACTTCCCTGGAGTCGGATAGCCAACTGGAAGCAAAATCGGGAATCGGGAGTGGTGTGTCTTTCCGCCAAAAAACGTTACCGCCAGCAAAATACTGTACCTCGGCTACATAAATCCATGCTCTACATTAAAAATGGCAGTGATTATGTCAAAGCAGGCGACTAATACACCTATATGGAAATTACTTCCGCTAAGTGTATTTCACTAATGTTTCTGACCGTGACTAGCGGCGACTTGGGTGTGTGACGCAACTATGTCACGGCAGGTGTATTGCTCAGGACCGAAGGAAGCGCAGTGTCGAGTGTGAAGTTGTTTGGATGAGCGGTTCTTGAGAAAGATGCAAGCAGCAACATCACAGGCCAAGCATCCAGCCCGTTCTGAACAGGCATATGTTTTCAACGGGTACTACTCTAGTTATCTTGTAATACCCCAACAAATCAACATGCTGTTTTATGTAGAAAGCTAGAAATGATACATTTAATATGTTTTGCAAAGTCCTCTTACATCCTGGCAAAACTTATGATAAAAATCTCAACAGTCTATTACATAACATTTAATATGTCCTGCCAAGTGGCCTTTTATGAAACATGATTTTCCTTTTATTTGGCACACATTTGCTTTTTGTCTTGACTACAGCCCTGCTGTTGTGATGTGGTTGGCGGTATTTGGTTCTGTTTAACAGAGAGCAGATTACTGACTCCATCTGATCTGGACACCTCCCAGCATCCATTAGAACATCGTCTCTGCTGCTCGCAGCTGCTACGAACAATCCCATGTCAGTGTGTATGTGTGAGTCACACAAGAAGAATTTCTACTGTGAGCTTGTGACTCATTAGTTCATGCTTTTTAGTGTCCTCCCATGTAAACATGTGTTGTGGCTACCTTGGTGGCGTAGCGTGCATCCAGAGAGTGTTTAGCCATCAGAGTCTTCAGGGTGGCCAAGGCTAGGTGTCTCAGGTCCTGCTCGTCCTGGAGCGCCAGTCCCAGTTCCCGTAGCAACAAGCCGGTCAGGAAGTGCTTCCTGCAGAACTCTCCGGTCAGGTTGTACTCGGGCACGGACGCTGAGGAGAGAGCATAAAAGATTCACACTTTAAAGCTGAGCTGCACATGATTTAAATAATGCTTGTACCAATATTTACTTTCCATCAGGGAGTTAATTAATCCTTTTCTGAATAAAAATCTGGTTACAGTGAGCAAATAATGTGACAAGCCAGTTTCCCATGAATTTCATTATCATCATACCACTGTAGCACACACACACAACATTACAAAGGAATGAGTTAACATATTTACCATGAGTGCTTTGTGGCTCTGGGGATGAATGGTCTGATATGGACAAACAGTCAGAGGGAATGACAGGAAGAGAAAGAGAGAAAGACAGAGTGTTAATAGACAAATGAGAGTGAGAGCTACTCGATGTATGATAGTTACCACACTGAACTACAGGGTACGACTCACTCGGGCTCTTACCTGCGATGCGAGCTGAGGGTAACGGCAGGCTGAGAGGAATGTAGTGCTCGTGGTTGCACACCTCTCTCAAGAATTCAAATTTCCGCTCACACAAGACCTATCAGACACAAAAACAAGATATTATTGCATTGTGTATACGTGTCTAGTTGCACATGGAACCTGCATTTAATTCCAGTTATTGTTACCTTGCTGTCAGTAGCAGTGATCATGTTTATGTAGTTGCTAATCAGTTTGAATGTGAAGCCTCGGTCCATGAGAGTAAAGCAACGCTGCAGAGAGACAGACAGAGACATCAGCTAATAAAACAGTGAGAGACACATCGGTTTTGCAGACTGTTATTACAGTTTTAATACAGTTTACACACTTTATGTTAAACATTATACTTTAAATCCATGAGTCAACACATATTGCTCCCACCTTGACATAGATCCCAACAAATGTGGGACAAAGACTATGTTTGTGTGGGACAATGTGGGACACATTACCGTGGCTGAGAGGTAGTCTACAATTTTGATATAATGTCTATCTAACTTAAATAATAAACATTTCTATTCTGCCCCTTATCTTGTAACATCTCTATGCTTTGCCCAAATGCATCCATAGATTGGGACATCTCTTTTTGAGCCGCAAGTTTCTTGTGAGACTCACATGAACTGTGTCGCTTCATGTTGTATTCCTCCCTGTGTGAAATTGAAAAAAAAACTGGCAAATTTCCCAAAAAACTCTGAGAATTGCCTTCCACCATAATATAAATACTTATAAGTAGTTTCACAGTCTTTGTTGTAGCTGCTTTTCCTTTTCTTTGTGGTAGTTTCCATCATATTCCGCCTAAATCTGCATAGTTTCTGATTTTGCGGTGACTCCCAATTTTCTCCGTTGGGCATGGCGTAGTAAAGACGTTGAAATGTTAACCTGCACTTGACCCATGTGTGCGCAGTTTGACATCAAACACAGCCCTGTGATGACAGCCTTCCCTATTTTCTTCACAGCTATTGGATAAAAGCCAGATTTTAAAAAAGCGTCTGTCCTGCAGTGGTTTGACTTTTGAAAACTAAAGCCAATGAAAATGTGGGACATCATCTCAATATGTGGGACAAGGGATACAAATGCTGTGCAGTCCCTCGTAAAGTGGGACAAATGGTCATCCTACCTTGACAAAAGCTGCCACAGCTAAGTTGGCACAGCGCGTCTCTTCTGCCAGGTCTTTGTTTTTCCAGAAGATGTGTTCGGACACCGTCTCCACCAGCGTCTCCAAGCGGTTCAGGTAGGATGAGGGGAAACGCTGGGGCCTCGGAAGCTGTGGGGACACGGAGCCAGCATAACAGAATCATGCACTGTGTCCCAGGTCATATTATACAAATGCAAAGGAGCTATACTGAACCGAGAATAAGAAGAGGCTAAACAACTTGATGTATGGGAGACGAGTGGGAGTGTGCCTCCTTACCTTTACTTTGTCAGCGTCGACCAGATGTTGGGCCATGGATTTGACAATCAGCTCAAAGAAGAACCAGGAGAACTGAAATGAGGAGACGTCAAAGCAAGGTCAATCTCGCTCCAATATTTATCCGTCTAATCCAGCATGGAAACAGCGGATGCACACATGATTTTGTTTTAGAGTTTTGCACTGATTTACTTTCCTTTAGGACCTTAGAGGCATAAACAACAGTTTCCATAATTAAAAATAATAAGTTTATAGAATAAATAAACATAAGAGTGGAAATGAGGAGAGAGACAAACCTTCAGGACATTCCTGACAGCTGCTTGCTCATTGCTCTTCAGATCAAAGGTCATCCCCTTAGCCAGCTCCTCGTGAACTGTCCTGAAGCCGTGGGCCTCTGACTTAAACACAAACTACACACAGGGAGAAGGGAAAAGGAGTCGGTCAAAAGCTGAATACTAACAATTCTTTTCATTATCGATTCAACAGAGATCCCCGCCCAGATGCCAGGTGTGTTGCAGTTCATGTTCTTAACTAGAGCTGCAACGATTAGTCGATTAATTGATTGATAAATCCAGTGAAAGAAACTTGATTGGCAACTGTTTTGATAAACTTTAAAGTCACTTTTCAAGCAAAAATGCCCCAAAAATCTGATATTTCCTGGTTCTCAAATGAGAGAATTTGCTGCTTTTCTTTGTTTTACATTACAGTAAATTTCATATTTTGGGGTTTTGGACGGTTTGTAAAGACATTTAATGTCTGCTGGAGAATATTGTGATGAACATTTTTCACTGTTTTTGGATGTTTCATAGAGCAGAGGATTAACTGATTTATCGAGAAAGTATAGAGCAGATTTAGTGATAATGGAAATAATTAGAGCTGCAACGATTAATCGATTAGTCAGTAACTATTTTGATAATTGATTAATTGGTTTGAGTATTTTTCTAAGAAAAGAAAAATCAGAAATCCCTGATTCTAACTTCTTAAATGTGAATATATTCTGGTTTCTCTACTCCTCTAGGACAGTAAACGTACTGTCTTTATGTTGTGGACAAAACAAGACATTTTAGGACGTCATCTTGGGATTTAGGAAACACTGATCAACATTTTTCACCATTTACTGATATTTTATGGACCAAATCTGCCCAATCTGCTGATTATTTTCTTGATTAATTGATTCATCAATGGTCTATAAAATGTTTAAATGTGACCTACACAATTTCCTACAGCCCAAGGTGATGTCTTAACATGTTGTTTTGTGTGCGACCAACAAACCAAAACCCAAAACCATTCAGGTTATAATGGAAAGCAGCAAATCCTCACAATTGGGGAGCTGGAACTAGAGAATGTAAAGCTTAAACAACTAATGGATTACCAAAATACTTGTATCACAAATACATAGATGCATATGGACAAAAACACTTGAAAGAAAGGAAATCAAATATTTTCCGTTTGGACGTGTAAGGTTTGATTCATATTATATTCCTGCATACTACTCAATTCATGCTACAGTGAATTGAACCTCCTCTCTTTCCTCTCCTCATTGAACACACACACACACACACACACACACTCAGCAGTTTAAATTGGGCACCACTACTACTGAGTATCATGCCAATCTGTTACTATGGCAACCCTGGTTCCATTAGCCGTGCGGGTCCTCTCCTCTCTTCCCCTCCCATCGTTCGTCTTTGCCACTGCCTCTCCAGGCGCTGCAGTTTTCCTTCACTGTGGCCAACATGAAACAGGTCTTGTGGTTTCTCCTGCTCTCTTCTCTAATTCTCTCACTGATTTCGCCCCTTTCAACAAACGCGCCTTGTGTTTCTGATTGAGCCGGCTGAATGTCCCAGTTTGCCTCCTGCTCAATCACCCTTTCTTCTTCTCCTTCGTCTTCTCTCCCTACTTCTCTGTTTGTGTTTGCACAGTTTTCTGGGCACGCGGCCCTAGCCACACTCCTGCTGGCCCAAACACACACAAACATATACACATACAGCCTCAGAAATTAAATAGTCTGTGCAGAGATTCCCGTCCTTCGTGGAAAACAACAGCCTTCATAATTATCATATGATCACCCTGCATACAAACACACTCCATTCCAAGGATTTCTAACAGCACACCAAACACACACCATCGTATTGCTGGTTTACTGTATATGTTATTATACCTTGATATAGGAGTGCAGGTAGTGATCCAGGTTTTCTTCATGGCACTTTGCAACAATGTGGACCAGCACCCTGCAGACGCAGAGCAACAAAGAGTTTGAATTATTACAGCCTTTATCATTAAATAAAACATACATTTCCTCCTCATTCTTTCTCTTCAATAGCAGGACTTTTATGATACACGATTCATCAAACAATAAAACTGAGAGATGGTGTTTTAAACACTGCCCTCACTGTGTGCTTTACCACATCCACTGAGCCCCCACCCTGATGTCAACCCAGCTGTTGTGGACGTTGTAGTACTGCTGCCTACCTGGTGGTGGCGGTAGTGACATCGTCGTCGTCATTCTGAGTCAGGACCTTGAACAGCTGGTTGAAGAGCACTGGCAGGAATCGGATGATCACTGGGATCCTCTCCATACTGAGAAGACCCTGGAGGACGGTGGAAAAAAAAGGCGTAGGAGGAGGAAGAGGTGGAGAAGGGTGGAAATAAATAAGAAACCGTAAAAAAGGCAAAAAACTGTCTGGCATACAGTACAGTAGTGTTGCACTGATTAGACATGTGTTCAGCAGCCAAGGCTTGGGTTTTTGTCTCGGTCACATTAAATGAAAACTGAGGGGATTTAGTCCCTTTTCTCTGACCTTCAAGCAGTTCTGGAAGTCGGAGGTAGGAGGTAGCGAGAGGTCCAGCTCTCTCTTCTGGCACTGCTGGAAGAATCGGTTCAGGTGGGGGTCCTGGCACAGAGAGAAGAAACCATGAATCAGCACAAAGCATCTGCAATAACACTTAGTGGGCCGGTTCCTTTTAAAGTATCAGTTAATCCTAAAATGTGAACTTCAGCACCTCACTATGTCATTTTTCAGTTTCACTGTCTCAACCTTGTCACAAACAAGTGAAGTATTTTTAATAGTTTCAAAAAGGACATAAAATAACCACCAAGTTCATTGTGATGTTTTTTTTTTTTTTAAAGTTATTTTTTTGGGGGCATTTTTCCATTTTTATGACAGGACAGTGGATAGAGTCTTGAAAGGGGGGAGAGAGAGAGTGGATGCGGAAAGGGCCACAGGCCGGATTCGAACCCGGGCCACTGCAGTCAGGACCAAGCCTTAATACATGGACGCCTGCTCTACCAACTGAGCTAACCCAGGCCCCCATTGTGATGTTTTTTTAGGCTGATGATTGTACTATGGAGGCCAACACACTATAGAGTAAATTTTGTTGTTCTGTGTAGTTTAAAGGGTCCGTTTTACTGACTGTTGACAGTCGTTCTAAGAAGAGATTCATATCTATTGAATATCCATTGATATTTTTGAGAATCATCTTAAGACCTGTTTTCTCTTTATCTTTGTGACATGTTATTATGATACATGACTTCATATTCTATCTTACTTTTTAAATTGTCCTTTTTTAAATGTATTTATGCTATTCCTAACTTGTCTGTACAAGTAATTCTAAATGTCCTTTATAATCTACTTGATTTCAGTTGCCTTTTATAATTGCAAGTATTGCAAGTGAAACTAAGACAGGTTCTATCTGGACCCGTGACCAATTTCTGATACATTTCTGAGAATAAATAATAGGCTTAATCTTCAAGGAGCGTTGTGGACCGCGGGCATAGCTAATCCAGTTAATACGGCAATAGATTCACTCAATTGCGCCGATCGAATCGATGTTTGTTGTGCGTTGACAGCTCGCCTGACAGAACAACAGCATGAGAGAGATGACGGCATGAGAGCAATGCCCTGCTACTCTCTGGCTACAGACTGTGTCTGAGACTTGGATGGACTTACAGCTGTGAGTCAGCTTTCTCCGCTATGAACATTATTAAAACCAAGTACCAATGAGCATCTACACATGTGCATGAGAATGATGGCACTACCTCCATTTAAGCCAAGACTCAAACCACTGGGAGGGCAGTCACAGGCCCATTTCTCTCTCTAAGACAGGAAGTTGAACAAAAATGTAAAATAAAAAATAAAGTGAAAAGGGGCTGCTCAAAGCTCTCTTTGCATTTTTTTCTAAAAGAGGCACTTTTTAATAATTTAATTTAGAAGATTCTTTCTTGTTTTCTTTTACTTGAAATGTAGGCATAACTTAATTGTGCTAATACTAATTTTATTTATAGTAAAAGATATTTGTTTCCCATTCCAGTGCCATACAAGTTCAATGATGATGATATTTGATAGGCTAGGCAATAGGTAACGTAATCTAGATAGTATGAGATTCGGATCTTTACTGGGAGGAGATTCTAGTAACTGGACCTCTTTGAATTTGAATTGAATACCCCTGACTTTTACCATCCATTAATCCTCTAATTTGTTTAGGGACATCTAATGGTCATTTTATGTCCATTTTGCTATTCCACACAAGCAGACACCATTCATTTTAATTCTGCTGGAGAAAGCTGAGATCGAACAGCTACAAAAATGGCCAATTACCTAATTCTGGGATTAAGCGTTGAGTGTTTCTTTGAGGCTAAGACCTTGACAGTGCATGTCCTCATTCTGGCTCATTTTAACAAGGATGTAGTGGCTGAAACAATAGGTAGAAAGCCAGCAATCCATCGATTTTCTATACCACTTATCCTGTTCAGGTGCATGTGGGGCTGTAATCTATCATACCTTGGACACATCAAGTATCAGTAAGCCAGTAAAAACGAAAGAGAGACAGCAGAAACCCAGATGATGGTCTCACCTGAGTGTAAACTGTGGAGACGACGTTGGTGGACACTTTGAAGATAGCTTTTCCTCCATCGACCCATTTCACATCTGCTCCATTCTGCAAAATGGAGAAAGTGAGGATGCCACCGACCCATGTTCACTCTCTTCAAACACTCCCATTTATCACATGCTGCGATGATTAATACCCTTCTTCTCGCAGAAATTAATGTTTTTATTATTCATCACAATTTCTAATATTCATACACTCCTGTATCTGTCCTCCTCCTCTTCCCTTTCCTTCCTCCTTCTCACCTTGGTGTTGCTGGCCTCCTTGATGGCCAGGTATCCAGGCAGCAGGTTACAAGAGACGGGGACGCTGAACTCCTGGGATGACAGACGGCCTTCTTTGAGGAGAGGCAGCCAAGAATACCCCACTAAAAATACAAAACACAGAGTACTGAATGGTGGACAAGACCAACCACAAGATAACCCGCTGCATAATAAAAGTTTCACTCCAGATCGAGCACCAGCTCACCTGGTGTCTCCAGGGTTTCTTTCCTCTTAGCATTCGTCTTGGCGTTGATGTCACAGGTGACGTGGTAAAAGGAGAAAAGGAGGTGGTGCTTTTCATGAAGTTGAGTAGGAAGCTCAATCTTCACCTGGGGACACAACAGCATGTAGTGGGTTATATTATGGGATGCTGCAGATTGGTGAGGTATCTGTAAACATGTTCTTGACTGCTAAAGCTAAAGTCAATCCACTTCCAGGTTGTAATGATATGAAATGTGATGGTTCTTCAATTACCTCATCGTAGAAGTCGGGGCTCTGGGAGTGATGCAGGACTGTGGAGCAGGCTGCTGTGGTGAGGACTGGACCTCCCGGCTTGCCGTAGATGCACTGGAAAAACAGCAACCACAGAAAAAGGGGCAAAATAAAGTTAGTTTCTCATGACAGACAGCGTTTCACTGGAGAAAACGGAGCCGTATAAATGCCAGTAAATGTCCCATCAGCATGTTTTTGGATAGCGATCTACCTTTAAAGGTTTGGCAACTTCTTCGTCTGAGCTGCGGAACTCCACGTAGACGGAAAGGTTACGAGCCTGCGAACAAGAGGACCATTGTATCTAACCATTAAAACTGTGAATAATAAAAGTATATGAAGTATGTAAAAAACAAGAGGCGTGTTGTTTGTGATTTTTGGATCTAAGGCTACACTCAAATGATGCTTTTAAGTTACCTTGGCGAAGCTCTTCTGGCTGTCATATTTGAGGTGTTTAGGGTAGACGTAGATGTGGTTCCTGTAGACGCGGTGCGGCTGCGTGAACTTGGTGGTGTCCTGGACAAACTCCTCCACCTCCACAGTAGGCTGGTGTTTGCTCAGCTCTTCGAATGGCTTCACCGGTATACAGGAGGATGTCACACAGTCTGAAAGCACAGAAAAGAGAGAGTTTCAAACACATCGCAGAGTAGAGAAGTGGAGGGGAAGGAGGAGGCAGACAGACAGCAGAGTGAGAACATGAATTAACGTAGATTGAGGAGAGGTGTTGCCTAGAAAGCGGACATACTAGGATGCTCCAATGGAACGTGGTCGACTGCGATTTCCAGCGCCCCGGGAATAGTCTGCAGTTTGCTGGTCTTCTCAGCCCTGCACACACAAAAATTTGAATTAAGGCTACAGGTGAATTGGGTAAAAAATGTAACTAATAGATATCACCATGAAAGTTTCCCAGTAGATTACTTACATTAAGACAATTTGTATTACCAGTTTTCTGAGATTTTATGTTCAAATATACAAATGAAGCATTATCTAATGGTAACTTTTGTTGAATTTAGGAGAAATCTACAGATGCAAATAGATAAAGTGAAGTAAAATAAACACCTAAATGTGTGTTTTGGGTTTTTTCTTTATACTGGTCTGAAAGAAGACATGTTATGGAAGCAAAATAGCCCAAAATCTCCAAATTGATGTTTTTGCCTGGGGTGTCTCGCCTTAGATTGTCGTAAGAACTGTTTATCTTGCCTGGGATGCGCCTAAGTGAGTTACAGTAAGTATACTTTACCTCCTGTATTCAGATACCAGCTTAATCAAGTCATCTGTGGAAATCTTGTTGCTCTCCTGTTTGAAGAGAGGCGAGAATCGAGCCTCTCTGTCCAGTGCCCCGTGGTTGTCCTTAAACACTGACCTATAATACATCGAAAGAGACATACTGTTAAAGAGTAGATCCTGCGGAGAGAACATGGTAAGTATATTTGAAAATGTTTACAACAACCGAGCCTCCAACCGGGATGCACTGACCTGACGGACCAGGCAAACGGCATACGGTACTTTCCCAGTTTACTACAGAACTGTTTGTTGGATTTCATAATCTTCTGAACAATCTGTACGAGACACAAGCACAGAGAGAAGGACAGTTAGCAAGACACCGCAGCGGATCATTTTAAACACAATGGGGTGTGATCAGCCCTAAATTCTAGTTGACCTAGACAGAGTGACAGACTAAATCAGGAGGTTGTCTGATACAGGCAGCAGGTTGAATGTCTGGTGATTCACTTAGTCATTTAAACAAGGACCACATGGAGCACAGCCAGCAGGGAAGCCAGGAAATGTCTTGGATAGGATGTCGGAAAAAACCTCATTTCTAAACTATCTGGAGCGGACTGGCATTCAGCGATGAAGATAAACTCTGGCCTTACAGGAAAACCATTTTGTAAATGTCATGCATTTAAACTGTTTGAGTGGATTAAGCCATTTCCCGGAGAATAAACGCCCTAAACAGCATGTTTCATGAGCCATTTTTCCCAGCTTCCTTCAAGAGATTAGACAATATAAAAGGTTGAGCAAAGAGAGAAAGAGCAAAGCAATGATGAACAAATGACTTTCTGACCTTGCTGGAGTCTGTATTCTTGATATATGGTTCTGTCCCACAAGCAATATTTCCCATCAGCACCTTTTCCACTCTTGCCACCATCACTATGTCTGTGTGGGGGTTGGTGACTGAGAAAATGGCCTGCATGGAGAGCATTGGAAAGAGTCATTCTACATGTTAAATGCATTTCTCCTTCTATAAAACATACTGTAGGAGTAACATCTCTGTACCTGTTTGGGGAAGCATAGCCAGTGCTCCAGGTCCAGGCTGAGGCTACAGTCTCCTGGCTTCTTCTCAGCAGGAGAGCACAGGCCGTTTTCCTGACCTACGACCCCCGTCGCTGGACTGCCCGTCCCGTTACAGCAGCCTCCGAGCATCTGACGCACGGCCTCGTGGTTGAGGTCTATGTGAAAGTCTGCAGACACCTTCCTCCCTTCTCGTACGTCCAGCAGAGCCAGCGACACGAAGAAGGGTTCAATCTAGTGGAGCAGATTTAGCTCAGTCAGTCTCAGTTCCATTATTTATATATGCATTACCATTTATTTCAGTGAAATATGAATGCAAAAGTAATTTTTTTTAAGCATGTTTGACATGTTTCTAGTCCTCACATTAGTGACCGGCCCAGTTTCACTCTCGTTGATGCAGCCCTGCAGCATGAGGTTGAGTGATCGGCAATTTATCATGAACCTTCTGCCCAGTTTCTCCTCAAACGGACGCACTGGTGCGCTCTCAACTGACGAATGTTCAATCCGTGGGCTCCTCAGAACCTGTGGTTTGTGAAATATAGTTTGCTTTACTTTATTTTATTTTTACCAAGCTGGAATCATTGACGAGAATTACAAGAAATGTACTCGTGAGATCTGGTTAAAAACTGCAGCATTGTGACATTAACATCCGATTCATGTCATAAAGTACAACAATGCATGAAGTCAAAACATTATGTAAGTCATGTAAAGATAAAACACTGTATAAAATAGAAAAATACAAAAACAATGAACACATACAGGAGTATCCGGGTCCAGTGAGAACAGATTCAACCTCTCTTCTCTCCTGGCAGAGCGAATTCCTTCATCTGTCTCAGAGATATACTGTTGGGGAAGAGATGGTGAGAAAGACAGTCAAAGATACTTGATGCAAATAATAAATTGTGAATTATGATATCTCTCTATTATTTTTTCCTGTCTTTTGCTGACGCATTATTAAGTTTTTACCATTACCAACTGTTGATCAATAGAAAAAACACTTCATAATAACCATCATTAATAAATGGTAAATTCATAGTTAATTAAACTTTAGTTAATAGTTATTTTACTGTACAAACAATAACATGATAATTAATAAAGATTACTAATTATTAGTAATGCAATAGATTTATGTTATTTTAACAGTTTATTGTTGCACACATTATAACATTTTATATAATATATTATAAGTATTTGGTAAGGATTACCGAATGATTTTTAAACCAAAATCGTTTGCAAAACCATCACATAGATATTAACACTTTGTTAATGCTTAATAATTAGTTTGAAAACAGTTTATAAACATTATTTTGATGGCTATTATAAATTTGCAACTGATGATTATAATAACTTGTTAAATGGTTAAAAATACTTTGTAAAACATCTATAAACATTATGTAGATAGATAGTTAATACTTTGTCAATAGCTAATAATTGGTTATCGGTACTTCTATATATCTAATGTCTATAGATGTTTTACAAATAATGTATTAAAGGTTTAAAAATCATTTGGTAATTAGTAACAAATACTTAATATAGCATATAAAATGTTATAATGTGTGCAAAAATGAACTGTTAATAGTTTACTAATGTAATCGTCTCTTATCAGCTATGATACAATCTATAATTTATAAACTAATTATTACATATTACACAACCTAATGATAAAATAACATAAATTATAGCATTACTAATAATTAGTAAACATTAAAATACCTATTAACTGAATTATAATTAACTATCACTTTAACATTTATTAATGATGGTAGGAATGTGTATCGCTTGTGTGCCTCCTCATGCTAAATATCGCTCATTAGCGCCACCAATGGTCAAAACCTCCAAAGGGTACCTTTAAATAGACTCTGACAGCTGTGCTCTGCATGCATGTACAGTTATTAATAATAGTGGTAACTGCAGGCAGTAGCAGCAGAGGTATATTATTATTGTTTGAAAGAGAAGAGCTGACCTTTGCTAGCTCTGGATTGATGCCGTTCTCTGTAGTCGTATCTTCATTTTCCTGCAAACAGCAGTCAGTCAACGACAGGTCGAACACATCTGGAGGGAGAACAAACACAATCAGAGGGACTTCGGTTTATGAGTGACGACACTGAGTGGATGAGAATGTTTATCTAAGCGGTCCATTTTCCCCAAAAGGTTAAAGGCCATATATCATTTTCTAAAATAGGTTCAGCAGTACACTAAATACACACCAACCAGAGACAGCGGACATATATCCATCTCAGAATAAAATATGACTCCATTTGTGGTATTCACGGGTAATAAGGCAGGCGGGCTTCTGCAGAAATCTAACCGTCATGTGCCTGGAGCAATTCTTCCCAAAGGCCATGCAGAACAGAATGGCTCATTAATGGTAGGTCGCCGCACGCTCGCGGCCTGATTTAGAGGCACGCTAACAGACCGCAGAGCCATGACGGCGGAGGCGATTACATCATTCCACCACTTTTCACCGGGCCAAGTCTCAAAGCTCTCTGTCGGTGTGTGTTATGTTACAGGCCGTGGTCCCGTGCCCGAGCTCTCACAGAGCTGGCACATACGGTCGAGTTTTATGAATTATGATTCCATGTAACGTTTTTTAATAACAAGGTATGATGGGAGTCACTGGTTGGCCTCATTTCCTGTTAGTGATGTTATGGATTGACCCCTAACCTGGCTGAAATTCACAATTAAGGTGATGGCAAGACGGTGGATATTATTTAGTTATAGAGAGACGAAGGAGGAGGTTACATTTTTGCTGAGTATAAAATCTTCCTCTCTTTAGGGCGCCATGATTTATACATGTGATGGAATTATGCTAAAATTTCCAATCCTTAAATACCCCTTTCGCCACTAAATTACCATTTATGCTTCCATCCCCTTCGCTCGTTCCAACTATTTTTCAGTTCCCTCTCCCTACATCCATCGCTTTGTGTATTACTAAATACAAAAACAGAAACCGGTCTCACCCTGCCGATGGTCGGTGAGGTCCAGACTCTTGCGGTCAGGAGCCGGGCCGTCGTGAGGACTGATCTGCAAAATGCGGGTCAACGTGCTGATCCACTCCTCCATGTCCTGCTCGCTCTCCGCGGCCAGCACGAAGTACGTAACCTCGTTCATCTTCAGCTCAAAGGCGTGTTTCCTCAGGCGGTTATTCTGTAGGGGGACGAGTGGAAGGATGGATAGCTTAATGTGGTTACACAACAAAACCAAAGCTTGGTGCTGTTTTTGGAAAATGTGACTCTTTCTTTCTTCCACACGCATGTTTTTGAAGATACTGTCTGCTGAGTTATAAACGTAGCCTTGCTTAGCTTAGTGTAATGTCATCCATCCTACTGTAGCCTTACAGATAGATGGATTTATTTGACAATAATAAAGGTAAATACAAGACTGCATACACATACAATTAAACTGCCAAGGATACCACACATAAACACAATAAAATTAAAAGCCCATTTCCATTGCGGTCCTCCTAAGAGACAAGAAGCTGCAATTCCCAAAACCCACATACACTACATCCAGCAATTATTGTAAATTAAACTGAACAACTGTCTTTAAACAGCACGCAGAGACATAACAATGGCACCCATGAGGATGTCAGTCACTGTGTAAGTAAATATAAAGGTTAGAAGCTTGGAAGCAACACAATAACATCTTGACATGGGCTAGTAGTGTCATCATGTCGTACATTATCATTCTACGAGCCACATTTTACAGCCATTTAACGCCTCATAAAAGAGAATAAGTGCTCGGTTTAAGTTAAATGTCACTTCTTTTTACGCTATCTTGCTACTGAGTTTTGTTTATAGAGGGATGCTGTAATGAAGGTCATTGTGAATTCAGTAGATAAAATATTTGATGCAATGGAATTAAGTGTTTAGATGTATTTTCTTTGCAGCTTTTTGCATCCAGCACATTCTTGTTTTTATTTGGGAGGAAAGGGAGCCTGAAAAAGCCTCAATATCTTACTCTAAATACACAAGTCTTTATACCGTATGAACAATCTCGGAACCCATCGTCTATCGGTCTGACACCAGATAGGCCTCTGTGGGCAAGGGGCTATATTTATGGGGTTCTGATGTAGCCGACTAGCAACTTGAGACGCGAGACTGGATTTGGAGTTGAGAGATGACGTGTACGACCGAATTGTTTCATAAGTAGCTAGTTTACAAGCTAACTATAAAAAAAATAAAAAGCTAAATCATCTTCAGACAATAGCCAGTTTGTATTTCGGCCAATACGTTCCGCCTCTTTTGTTCTCCACACAGACTGGTCCACCAACTGCATTCAACCAAAGCCTGCCCAAACGTGATTGGTCAATACTTCTCGGATTACAAACAGAAACCAGAACGCTTCAAAATCTTGTCCCGTTGCCTACAGATTCTACATGTGAAAACAGAATCTGTTTATAGGGGTGATTAATATACACTATATATGATATACTGTAGTATATATTGTGTTGTGCTCTTACTTATATGAATGCTTTAAAACGCACCTGTACCACACCAGTGCACGAGTCAAGGAAGATGCACCCTTTGGGTTCCTTGGAGATCTTTTCATCTTTGTAGAAGTTCATGATGTAGGAGTTATCCGTCAACTGGGTGAGCTGGAAATATCTCCTCTTGAATGACTGTACAGATAGAAGATACATACCTTAAGATAAATACATTAATCTGGTTTAAGGACAAAGTCATATTAGGCAACTAACTAAACAAAGTGGGGTCTGGGGACCCCAAAGGGTTCCTTGAAGGGGTTCCAGGGGATCCCCAGCAAACTATAATAATCAATAAGTAACACAATGACAGAATGTATGACTATTTTGGTCATGGGTTTCATAAACTTTCTGTAATAAAACATCTAAAAGCAAAAAAACTGGGGACACAGCCGGGACAAAATCTTATCCGGGCGGTCCTGGTCTAAGTTGTGTCAGTTTAGCCTTAATGTGAAAAAGTTTGGGAACCACTGGTTTAGACGAAGTACTAAAAATTACACAAAAACATAAAAAGTGGTTGCGAAATATCTCTTAACCTACGAACAGTAATGTAGATGTTGATATATTGATACTACTTCACCCTTACAAACGCATCCTGGGTAAAAACATGTCATCAACAGGAGTCACAATTCAAGTTCAAACTACGTTTACCAGGTCAGACAGTGAGGTAAAACATTTCAGCTGGGAGACATCTGAGCATGAAAAGTGAGAGCATCACTTCATTTCCTCACCCGAACAGTGATGCTATTGTTGACGGTGCTGTTAAAGTTCCCCTTGTAGAGCCAGCCTGACCGAAACACACCGATTCCTCCTCCACTGCCACCACCTCCCCCTCCTCCTTTGGACGAGGACAGGGAGGTGGTATCCTGTAAAACACAAATACAGTTAGTTATAGATCCATTAGCTTTCCATTCATCCCTCTGACACGGAGGAGCAGATGATCAATAAAGAAAAGGCTCCAAGACTCATTCTATTTTAGGATGGTCATTTGTCAGTTCATAAACAATGTCCTACTGAACCTGTGATCCGCTAACTGCTCTTGCAAAGTACATTTTAACAGCTTTGAGGCAGCTGTAAACTAATTTAAACAGGATGTATGCAGCATGTAATGCATTCATTCTAAAAGCATTTGTCAGAAGATGGTCATTACTGACCTCGTCCTTGTCAATGTCCTCATGGTCAATCTCAAAAGAATGAGACGGCAGCTTCTCCGCTTTGTACAGTTTCCTATAAAGGAATAGGGAGAGAAAAAATGTGAAATATATTGATGGAAAGAGAAAATGATTTCAGGAGTTTAATCCACTCTATTTGAGTGGTGTAAATGATTGTGGGTGGCTGACTCGGCTTCATCGCTCTCTGTCAGGAGTCGACAATAGGTAGTCCTCGCTCCATCCCGCTCCACTGATTCCACAGGCTGACCTGTCTTTGTGTGCGAGCCACGGGATAATATGCCTTTGTGTGTGTGCTGTGAGCTGCAGACAGCTAGGCTGCAGTCTGTGAGGAGGGGAACACTGGAAACACCCTCTGCTAAAAGTCACCGTCGTAAAAATCTCTTAAGGGGACTATGTTTAGAAGATTTCTGGTGATTGCGGGCTGGCCACTGACAGAGGAATGCTAATATTGGCCTGCACAGATGAGAAACGCTCCAATCAATCACAGCGGTAACAACCACACATATACAGTAGCTGTAGATTCCCATTGTACTATGGTTTCCCTGGTGGATTTCACCTCAACTTGTGACTTATTACCCTTTATGGTTATCTCGTCAACCTTATAAATAAACAATATGACAGTGTTTGTGTTTAATTCCACAGCTGCAGAGACAACTCAAGTTGGTGTGATTGTGCTCTAACTTGCGTTTAAGCTGCGTTTTACTTTATAATCCACCCAGGATGTCAGATAAGAGGTCATGTGAACTGACTGAAAGAATACAGTGGCAACCCATGGGACAGAGGAGGGACATTCCTGTGGTTGAGCAATTTACTGCAGGGCTGCTCTGGGTCAGTCTCACTGGGACTGACAAAACTCAGTCTGATTTAAATAAATGACTGACTGACTGACTGACTGCCTGACTGACATTTAAAAAAGGGATCGAGGGAGCACTGAAAGCTAACATGTGTTAGAGGGGAATATCTTCCACTCTGACTTCTTTCTCACTCAACACCTGCGAACATCTTGTTCTTGTTAACGTCCTCCCACCTCGGTGTAACAAATTGTGGTTGTCCTTGATGTTAGGGGCTACTTCTGGGTCTCGTTGTTCATGAGAGAAGACAATCCAACATGACTTCAATCAAGTCAGGAAGTCAAACACATATGAATCCACATTTTTTTTAACCTTCCATATCATCAAATAACGTATAGACTAATACAACTGTACATGAGAAAATATGCTTCCCGATCTCCTGCCTACGCCGCGTTTGTTACTCTTTATACTTCCAGGTTCACAATCACGTGGATTACATACAAATTGATTTTGTGGAATTTATACGAATTATATTGCATTTACTTTTCGTAGGTATAGCTATGAACGGTGTATGAGAATCGTCTGTTTATGGCAGTTTATTAACATGAGAACCTAGGGCTACGTAGTGTTGTTATTCAGTAATAGTGCAGATTTTGAGTTTTAGTACCGACTCCAAAAAGGCGCTTTTTCAATACCTTACTATGAGAAATATAAACACTAACCATGCCTAAATAAAATTGTCTTAAATTCTAACCAAGAGCTATTTGATCAGTTCAGTAAGGAAACAAGCTTTTTGGACTTGACAATAAAAGAACCACAGTTTTTATAGACGCATTTCAGACCAAAAATGTGTTTGATACCCAGCTCTATAAGCACCAAATAGGGAAGTTGAGGTTAAAGAAATGGTTCAGACATTTTGTGAAAAGTGCGTATTCACTTTCTTGCCAAGAATCAGAGGAGAAGTTGATACCAATCTCAGATATGCAAGTGGTATCAATCTTCGCATCTAACTCTCCTCATGAAAGTGTATTTCCCAAAATGCTTCTCTATTCCTATAAATCCCATACAGCAGACACAGTAGAGCAGGTGACTGAGTAATGACCGAGTGTATTACCTGGGCAGCAGGCGGTAGTCTCCAGCGTAGTCGTCATACTTGAACTGGACCACATTTAGCTCAGAGTTGTAATACTTGCAGGCCTGGAGGAGAGGAGGGAGATTAAGTTGAATATGATTAAATATTAACTTTATAAAATGATGGCCTCTCTGGGAGACCTGGGGCGGCTGGGACGTCAGCAGACAATGAAGAAAGCTACACTACAGTGAAAGTACAGCAAGACATCGTCTCTCCTGAGGCCAGGTTACTGATGTGCAGGCTGGGATTCATTATTAGAGTATGTAAATTATAAAAAAGGAACTGAATTAAGACTCCAAGTCCCCAAGGAATCTGCAAATAAAGATATCTTTAAATCTTAATAGATCTCTTGTCTGTCTCAGGGGTTGAAATAGTAGGGTGCTCTCACTGTAAGTTCTCTCTCACACACACACACACGCACACACACACGTCACACACACACACACGTCACACACACACACACACACACACGTCACACACACACGCACACAGGCAGTTTCACATCCTCTCTTGCGTCTGCTCGTCGAACGCTGTGTTGCTGTTTTCTTTAATCCATTTGTTTAGAAAGATCTTGATCTTTTGTTAACAATGTCACAAATTATAAACAGACCAAACAGATTATCAGCAACAATATCAAACTCAGGCACGATAGCGCACACACACAAACACACGCACACACACACACACACACACAAAGAAAGTCAGACAGACACAAAGAAAGTCAGACATACACATTATTCTCCAGTGAGCTGTGATAGTACTGTCTGGGGAATTTCCGTCTACTCAGGGCTCAATTCAGATCGACCAGTGGAGAAATAATATCTGATAGACCGAGCCTACACACACACACACACACACACACACATAGATGGGTACATAAATACACATCAAGATATGCACACACACACACATCTAGTTTATTTTAGAGGCATGGTGAAATTGCTCCACCGGTATCAGGATGTCCTATATTAAGAACAGCATAAACTGCCAAAACTAACCACCACCCACCGAAACCTTTTTCATTCCAAACCACAGCGGCATCAGTTAAGTCCTGTAAACACGTCATACACGTGGGCAAACACACACACACACACACACACACACACACACACACATACACACTCCTTACCTGTCTGACCAGCAGACATTCAGCCTGTAGCTCTGCCCCCTCAGGAACAGTCGACTTGAGAGTCCGTCTCTCCTGAGGCACAGTGGACACCTGAAGGGATAAAAGGATTGCGTTAACATGACAAAAGATAATGTGTCATGGCTTGGTGAGCCACCTTGGCTGAAATATTAAAAAAAAAAACACCTCCACTAACATAAAAATAATAATCTTTAATGAGTTAAAACCACCAGGGAAAAAGAACAGAGGTGTAAATGTCATGTTTAGTAAGTGTGGGTGTTGTTCAGGCTGTCATCAACTAAATTAATCACAGGACAAGATGTGTGAGGATCTGGGTGGCTCAATAGAAAAAACATCCATCCATACTGTATATCTACTTTCTAAGCCAATTACGCTGTTCAGGGTCACAGGTAATAAAACTAGAATAACCGCCTCGTGGTTGTATGCCTCTGCCAACCAGTTGCAGTTTACATCCATGTCTAAAATGTCATCACTTCATTATTTCATCATATTAGACATTTGAGTGAAATTGTCATAGCTAGCATATGAATTCTTGAGTTATGGACAAAACATTTTTTTTTGTGAAGTCACAGTGACCTTTGACCATCAAAGTCCAATCAGTTGATCATTAAGTCCAAGTTAATGTTTGTGCCAGATGTAATACTCAAGGACGTAAGGTCACAGTGACCTTGACCTTTGACTACCAAAATCTGTTCATCCTTGAGTCCAAGTGGACATTTGTGCCAAATTTGAAAAAAATCCCTCCTGGTGTTCTAGAGATATTGTGTTTGCGTGGTCCTGATATAGCCGTCGCCGTCGCCGGCGCGGAGGCATAAAAATCATGGCTACCAAAAGTATTTCTCTATACACCACATACATTGTTTAACAATTAAACCATTGTTCTAAATGAAACACATTGTACAGATTGATGACAAAGAAAAAAAACGAATAAATAAGTGCGCTCCACCACCATCATCAAAACACCAAATGAAGGAACATCTCTTGGATGAATGGTGTTCATCCCAAGAATCTATAACAAGGAGCATTCAAGCTGTTCTTGAGGCTTGTGGTGGCCCAACACACCCATCTGCATATTACAGTATATTTGCACAACGCATATTTTACTTTCAATTTGCACAGCAGAGATATATCTTTAACTCTATGTTATTGTATTTTTCTATTATCTATTATTTATTATTCTTCCATCTAGTGTAAAGTAGTTGGTATGTACATTTATATAGAGATTTGTAAATACATTGTTTTTCGTACCTACCTCATGTCTTTTGTGAGTGATGCACGTTTTTTGTGATCTATATAAATTGCTGCTATAATACCTCAATTTCCCTTTGGGGGTCAATGAAGTCAATCTATCTATCTATTAAACTGCATTTTGTGTATCAACACAGTCACTAAGGTATCCTTACTGTTTGAAACAATGGATTTTGTACATACATTCATTGTCCCCACAGGTTGCATCCTAATCACTTTTATTAGGGCCCGAGCACGAAAGTGCCAGGACCCAACGGTGTCCTGGCACGAAGTGCAAGGAACCTATTGTATTTGTCGGTATTATTATTTTTCTGCTGCAAGAACGCGTTTTTGACGACCTTAGCCATCCCCAAAACTCACCAAAATTGGAACATGCGTCGGGAGTGGCGAAAATTGCAATGTTCTGTAGTGATTGGGAACGGGCGTCGCCAGCGGGCTCTATAGCGCCCCCTAACGCGTCGAAATCTAAAGTTGATCCGATATTCATGAAATTTGGTATGCATATCCCACTCATCATTTGAAACATATTCCTCATTGGATTTCATTAGCTCCGCCCACCCAGAAGTCGGCCATATTGGATTTCATGTCATTTTTAGCGTTTTATAGGCCGCGTACTTTAACGAACTCCTCCTACAGATTTGATCTGATCGACTTGAAATTTGGTCAGGACCATCTTAAGACCTTGAAGATGAAAAGTTATTAAAATGATGAGTGTTCACTTAACGACCAGACCGTAGCGTGGCGGCCATTTTGAGCCATTCGCCATGAAACAGGCAGTTATTGTAACTCAACTGTACATAGTCCGATCTGCCCCAAATCTCTCAGGTATGATGGTGGTCCAGTACTGATGACATGTATATGAAAAATTATACTCATAGCCCCGCCCCAAGACGTTAGCCCCGCCCCCTTTCATAACTCATGAACCGTTTGTCGTAGAGTCTTGCGGGAGGTCTCATATCACTCAGCAGAGAGTGCCTGTTTCATTGGTGAAAGTTATGCCCACCCCCTACACATTAGCCACGCCCCCTTTCATAACTCATGATCCGTTTGTAGTACAGTCTTGTGGGAGGTGTCATATCACTCAGCAGAGAGTGCCTGTTTCATTGGTGAAGGTTATGCCTGCCCCCTACACATTAGCCACGCCCCCCTTCTAACTCGCGAACCGCTTGTCGTAGAGCCTTGCAGCAGGCGTCGTGGCGCTCGTCAGAGTTTCGGCTTCACGGTGCCCGGCCGCGTCGGTCGGCGTCCCGCCAGCATCCCCGACGCGCAAGTAGGGGCGAGGGCCCGTTCATCGCTGCTTGCAGCTTTAATTTTACTTTTAATTTTGCATCTTGCGCCACCGGCAGGTCAAAAATTCACTTTGTCCAGAACTGTACTGTACTTCCGTTTATGTCTAAACACCCGCAAAACTACTGACATCAGCCTCAGCGGTACTTTGTGTTTATTTCTAATGAGCAAATGTTAGTATGCTAACACGCTAAACTAGGAAGATTGAACATGGTAAACATTATACCTGCATGTAAGCATCTGATGTTAGCATTTAGCTTGAAGCACTGCTGTGCTGTGTCTACGTGCAGCCTCGAGGGCATGCTAAAACATATCCAGAATATTGATGTAATATTTAATTCCTTCTTCTATTGTTTCTGGCCAGCTTTATGGCAGTGGAGATGAATAATTCAAGTCAAATCTCTATTTCCCTTCTAAGAACTGATTAGACCTACAACTCATAACCTATGAATCATGCAGATTTAATTATATAAAGTATGTTTTATGACCCATAAAACAGAAAATCAAAGTTCAATCTTTCAGGTCCACATTCATATCCAAGAAGAAATATTCAGTGATTCTGCAGAATAGGAATGAAAACAAGTCAAAGATCTGTGTGCGTGAACAGACAGACTTTGATTGATGCAACCCAATCAGCCGGCTGGAGCGCTGAGCTCACAAACCAACTGGCAAAGAAGCAGATCTAGTAAATGCCTTTTGTGCATTAGCAATACGCTGCCAAACCACTTTCAGTTACAATTATGGAAATTGACTGTAGGCTGCATCCTCGTGCACAGAGACACAGAGACAAAGAAAATCAGAGGAGATTGTGTTGTAGCCACACAGACAGAGCTGGGAACCAGCAGAGTCAGACATTAAAGTTACAACTCCACAAGCCAACGTTTCCCTTTACTACAAGCAGCCAATTAGGTCATCTTAATGTGCAGCGGATCTGCGTCTGCAGAAAGGCATAGGCACGGTAATGAAAGTACTAATGAACAAAGAGCTAAAGGGAGCCGGAGAGAATCATTTGTTGACTGTAATGAAAAGGCCGCAATGCTTAACATGCATAGTTAGTGTGAATAAGCGTTGCATTTTAAACAACAATGTGTCACTGTCAAATTAAGAACTGACGACTTTTACTGCGTTCGAAATCACTCCCCAGAACGCCTCATCTCCACACTGTTTTTGCTTCGTGTCTGTAAATCTGTGTAGTTTACGGATTACCTCGTGTTCAACGCAGGGAAATGCATCTCTTTACGGATGGATATAAATGACACCGCAGATATGGGAGAGAAGTTAATTTTGTCTGTTTATCCCCGTCCACTCTAGACGAGTCACATTTATACACTTGGAAAAAAGTGTATAAATAGAGCTGTATTTATCAATCAGTTATTAATTTACTTGTTAAAACAGTGCATACGGTCTGTCCGTAATGTGCCGCAAAAGTTAAATTTTTTTTCAACGTACTCGAGACAAATAACCAAAACAAAATGCAAGGAGGAGTTTCGCACATCGGAGATCACGGAGGTTCCCATAGGAATAAATGAACTTCTGGTTGCCTTTCATACATACTCATAGGCTGTGTTCCAAATCGCATACTTTTTCTTTTTAGTTTTAGTACATATGCAGCTGCCCTTACAATGTACGTACTGTTGCATGCAGCATGCATACAATTGGGACATACTACTTCGTCATAACATTGCGCCTTGAACTTTGACCCTCTTGCTCATATATCCGCTGTGCAGAAGATTGTGGGTCAGAATAGTCAGAAAAGCATGCTGGCTGACATCCTGGTAATTTTGGCATACTGCATTTGATAATTGTAATTTATATTGGGACATACTAAATCTTAATCTGACATACTAAATAGTATGGTGATATGAGTAGTGTAACACACAGAGAGCTATGTGGAAACAAGGCGTTATTATGTGGTGCACTATATTTACTGTCCACCAAGTGTCTGAATTCTGAGTGTGAAATACATGCACAATATAGTGCCTGCAATATGTGTTGCATTTCATAGATGCAAAAATGACTGTTGTGTGACTCTACGCCGGTCAACCAGGATTCACGTTTAAACCGAGAGCCTTCTTGTTCTGACTGCATTAACCACTGAACCATCAGGTTCCCACGTACACACACACACACACACACACACACATACACTTACACTTACAGAGAAATCATGGTCGGGGAACAGGAGCAGGTCTCTGAGAGGGTCTTCCTTCAACTCGTCCCCCAGTTCGGAGATGACAGTCTCATAGTCGAGAGGATCGATCAGCTTCGGCTTCTCCTGCTGCAAAACGGAAACACAGAGACGCTTGATCAGTATTCACTTGTTGTTGGGTATCAAACCTCAATACAAAACGAAAAGATACAATAAGATATGTTGCGATGCAATGCGATAAGTGTTAAAAAGTGTCTAGTGTTGAATGTTGGCATCAAGTGCTTGATCAAATTGATTTCCTGATGAGTAACATTTTCTAACTTTATATTCTATTGAGGAAAATGTCTTTATTTAACACTGATACAGCTAGCTCTTTGTCATATTTTTTTTTTTTTTTTAAAGGTGCAGTGTGTAGGATTTGGCGGCATCTCGCAGTGAGGTTGCAGACTGCAACCGACTGAAGCTTCTCCCGTGTGCCAATTGGTAGGAGAACTACGGTGGCCGACATGAAAACGCAAATGGCCCTATCTAGAGTCAGTGTTTGGTTTGTCCATTCTGGGCTACTGTAGAAACGTGGCGGCCAGCTCCGTGAAGAGGACCCGCTCCCTATGTAGATATAAACGGCTCGTTCTAAAGTAACGAAAACACAACGATTCATATTTTCAGGTGATTATACTCTAAAGAAAACATACTTATTAATAATATATTCCATTTCTGCCAATAGATCCCCCTAAATGTTACACACTGGTACTTTAAATTTGCTAAATAAAATCTGTTTACATTGCCCGAAGAAAATGTTTTGGCATCTGCACTGTAACGTATTGGCACCGATATTGAACTTGTAAAACTTATTTCTACTTCATATCTCATATCTATTACCAGATATTGTGAAATCAGAAAAAATACTCAGTGTGAATACAGTTGTGTTCATGAACTACACTATTCTTGGAGCATGCATATTTTATTAAAAGCAGTATCCATGACAGCTATAGTGACATTTCCTTTGTTTTGCCATGACATCATTAGGACCTAAAAGAAACGTAGAGGAAGTAGCGCTACGGTCGAAGTGAGACACACAACGCCTAAAATACACATGTGGAGTTGTTTTAAATGAACCGAGATTAAAAACAGAAGTAGATACAAGCTTCATTTAACCGGACACACGTCGACATGATACATCTGGATTTCCCAGTAAATGAGAACTTCAATAAGCAACCAGAACAACATAGACTAACACTGTATGACCTCAAAAAATGGAAACGCCTCATACAACAAGAGGCGCTTCTATGTGTGAAGGCCTGTTTTCACAACCCCATTTTACACGCTCAGTATATAAACCACAAAACAATCCATTACACTCTAACTTTCTCTTTTTAAAACTATGTTGAGATAGGGTTATGTAACAGATCAATGAGTCACACACACACAAAGCAACATTTTAAACATGTGTTTCACTCATAGAAAACTTCTGTCATTCAGAGAACAGCAACAGAGCAGCAACAGCAGCAAAGTGAGAGCTGGAGCAGGCTGTGGTGAGGTAGGCAGAGGAAGTAATGATCTCTGGTTTGGTTCACACGCATTGAGCGCAGACCGGGGCTTCTACCCACCACAGCTACCCTAACAGTCACAACAGGCCTCTTGGTGCACAACCAAGGAGAGAGGAAAGAATGTAACTCAACCCAAGGTGATCTATGTTTTAGTAAAGCCATCTGTCTAAGTACTACTGCCCTTACCACCCATACTGTTAATATTTACCCCCATGTAGTATTCAAAATCAGCATTATTTATACTCCAAAGTTAATGTAGAGTGTTGTTTTCTAGTTTTTTGTTCCATGTCAAACTTGTAAAGCTGTATTAAATACTGGCTTTTTCAATAATAAGAACATTGATTAATTGATTAGCCAAAAATGATTGTCAACAATCATAATAATTGATGAATCAATTAAATTAATTAGGCAAAAATGCTGCACATGCGCAGCATTTAGCTTCTCAAATGTTGCTTTTCCTGTTTCATATCACTGTAAATTAATCTAGGGTTGCACGATGATATCGGCATGTAATCGGCATCGGCCAGAACATTTCCTCTGATATTACAGCCCGATGAGATGACGCGTATGTGCATGTGACCGTTGACAAAGCCGGTGCAAAAACAAATATGTCAGCAGTGTGGAGGTACAGTATGTTCTGCAACTTGCGAAATAGGTCACATTTGCCCGGGTTGCCTATTTTCAAGACTGTCTACTCTCAGGTACAGCATCAACCAAGTCTGTTAAAAGTAGGATGAATTTTTCAGTTTTGTTTCAACATGTAGCCTAAAATAAAAATAAATATGGCACGTTTTACATGAAACCTAAGTGGAAGTAGTTTTCTTATTTTTACCCAGTGAACGTGTACATTTTGAAAAGCATTGTATTATATGTCTGCATCTGCTAGTGGGCCGTCACGATAACAGTTAAGGCATAGTAATATGTTAATTCCACTACAGGAGAGACTCGACGTTCTCTGCAATTAGGTGGAAAAAAAATATGTGTGTTAGTGCGTATATCGGCATCGGCCAAAATGAGTTGGAAAATATTGGCAAAAATTCACCATCATGCATCCCTAAATTAAACATCTTTCGGTCGGACAAAACAAGCCGTTTCAAGGTGTCAACTTGAGCTCTGAGAAATAGTGATAGGCATTTTTTTACTACTTTCTGACAAACAATTAATCAATGAATAAAAAAAAAATCCTCTACAGAATAATCAATAATGAAAATAGCCATTTGTTGAAGCCCTAATAACTAATGGGTAAACAAAATTTGCTTTTCTGAGCACCAATCACTAGCAAGTAAATAACATGAGATTCAAACAGAAAAATGACAGAGGAAAGCAAAAGGCAGGTGTTTAGGTCGGGCTTGAGGTTTTCGTATGCCGTGTCTCCACTCTGACGATGACCATGTGACGTCAGAGTTAATGTTTCAGAGAAAAGTCTGTGGCTTTCCCCTCACGAGCTGATGTCTGTCAGATACACTAATGTAGCATTAGCTCTGCCTATAGGTGTCATCATTTAATCTCCTCTATCTGACTCTTCCTGTCACAGAGCCTGGCTCAATGTAGTGTAACAAACCAACCTTCAACAGAGGAAGGAAATGAAGCACACAAATATCGTTAAACACATTATATATTACAGTATAATGGCCACAATGACTGTGGTCATTAAGGCTGTATAAATCACAACTATGACTATGATTCACAGCATATAAACACGTGTAAGTCACTGATAATAAACTGTAGCCATGTGATAGTCAACAAATAGCTGAGAGTTGTAAAATGCAGCGTGAAAGTGACGTTCAAATACATACAATACTCAGCCGGGCGAAATCCGATCGCACTCGTTTGCTCTTTATTTTCCTCCTGAAGGTGATTTTGCTCCTGAAGCTCATTGTGAGCAGAATCAAGTAGTAAGTGTGTAACAATATTACACACACAGAAAAAGCAGCAGAACGTCCAGAGAGAGAGAAACAAAAAGGTTAAAGCTAAATTAAAAGCGAACTAAGCAAAACGCATATCGAAGGCATGTGCTCTATCAGAAGGAGAACTAACACTGGGAGGGTTTTTGAGTTTGTGCACGTGGATGTAGAGGAAGTTGATGTTTGGTGTCCAACACACACATACACACACACACATGCAACCACACACGCCCGCTGAAAATCCCCTCCAAAACGAGAAACTAACCAGTCAGATGCTCCTGTTTCTATACATCATATGTCTTTCGATTTCTGACAATTCAGCAAGACACTATTATCTGTCCTGTTCAAATTAAGTGCTTACAGACATATATTTATTTACACTCCACATTACTAACCATACAAACAGACAACCCCTCTCTACAGTTAAACACTATCATGTACTCACACACACTCAAAGTCAAACTCTCAGCATCTTATCTTCCTCTGTCCAAATGTATCAATCACAAACAAACACACATACAGTATGAACTTACCAGCCTGCAAACCATCAACTTCCTGCTCTAAAGCTAACCTGTCCTGACACCATCTGCAAGACAGTGTATAGCTATATATAAAAAGACATGTACAAAATTAAAAACATACAGTGGTATTCACTGATGCTGGTTCCCATTTAAGTAAACGCACACAACACAAAATAAATACAAAATAACAATTGTATCTGTATTTGCCTATTTGCACCCACATACACCCACTTCCCCTAGATTAAACCTCATAGCAGAACAGAGATCTGTAGAAGAGGAAACAACTCATGATGATACAACAAAATGGTATACAGTACCTGCTGTTAACACATTACATAAGGTGCTGCCATGAGGCCTTTTGGGAGCACTAATGGATTACATGACGCAAGGAAATCAATGTACTGCATTATCCCACTTTAAAGGGTCAATTCACCCATATTCCAAAAGAAAACATTATATCACTTACGTTTTTTTTGTAATGGGGTGTCTGAATTGTGTGCCTCCAAACCGATGCAATGGAGGTGAATGGAATTTCATTTGTGGTGCTCACAGCATTGAAAACTAATAGTTAAAAAAATCAACACCAGCATCTCTTTCTAGAAACAGTGTCCTTGTTTCACTCTACAGATTACGCTGTCCACTGTTTTCATAAACTGTAGGGCCTATAGGAAGCAGTTCCCGTAGAGTAAAGTGTTTACAGCAACGTCTGTGGATTATCCATACTATATCGGACGCTGTGTCTGGAAAGACATTGAGCTGTGTATTGACAAGAATCTGGCAATACGATACGTATCATGATATAGAGGTTATGATTCAATGTATTGCAATGTATTGCAATACTGTATGCAAAGTGATATATTTCAAGAAAACTGTCAATGTATAAAGAACAAAACACCATATACTGTATATATATTTTTTTATGCAATCAGAACAGTGGGATCTGCACTGAGAGGGTGCATCTCTTAGCAACTGGGTTAATCTTTGCAAGTAAACTATTAATTAAAAATCGCTACAGTATCACAAAACACAATATTACGATATTCAATATTTTCTTACACCACTAAAAGACACATGAATGTAATGTAATCAATTGTTAATGCTGTGAGCACCATAAATAAAATCCTTTCATCTCAATTGTATTGAAAGGGAGGCGGAAATCTCAGGTACATATGTCAAAACTGAGCAAACTACAATAACCGCCATGCGGTTGTATGCTTCCGCCAACCAGTCAGGTTGCAGTTTACATCCATGTCTGTTCAAAATGGTATCACTTCATCATTTTATCCTATTAGACATTTCTGTGAGGTCACAGTAACCTTGACATTTAAACACGAAAATTGAATCGGTTCGTCCTTGAGTCCAAGTAGATGTCGCTCCAGGCGTTCCTAAGTTATCGCTTTCACGAGAATGGGACAGATATGAGGCAAGCGTGACCTTTGACCACCAAAATTGAATCAGTTAATCCTTGAGTTCACGTGAATGGGTGGGATGAACAGACGGGCGGACAACCTGAGAACATAATAAGAAACCCAGAACTATCTGCCTGGCTGGATGGATGCCACAAGAGCTAAATGAGTTGTTGTTTTTTATTCTTTGTGTGCATTGAGCCTTTAAAACATTTGTGATTAATTAGAAGAGGAAATGTAAAACTGTACAATGTGAATAAGGATAATCTTTTTAACACACAAATCTGCGGGTGCTCATTACTCTTCACACTCTCCTGTTAAGTGTAGTAGCGCATGCTATATGTTTTATTATCTGGAACTCACATGCGTTAATGGCAGTTGGTTTTGGCCAAGTGGTGTGACGTGACGGCCAATTTTGAGGTTTAAGTGCAAAAACTGTTTCACATGGAATGGAAGTTGCATGTGAAATGCAAAGGTCTGTCATCTGTTTCGCTTTTAGCCAGCATCTTGCTATTTATGAGACTTTGTGATTCATTAGAGGAAAACACTACATTTGGTCTCATGACTGCAACTCTGATGGTCATGAGAGAGAGAGTGGAACAACAACCTGCAAGTCTACCAGGGCGAGACATGTCCAAGTAAAACATTAATCATAATCTACTGTATGTTGTCCTTATTTAATAACTGTTAATAACTCTTTGATGTTTTGTATCTGAGACAGTGAATCATAATTACGCTCTTAGCGCTGCACTCCTTCAAACCCATTTAACGTCTGCAGCTCAACCTCCCTCCTCTTCTTTCCCTCCCTCCATCCGTCCTCTGCTCTGCAGCTGCCTCCATCCCTCCCTCTCCTCCCCTCCTCTCCTCTCTCGCTTCCTCATTTCATCAAACATCCTCAGCAGCGCACTCCTTTATTTCTTCTTCCTTTGATTCTCTCTGTCTCTTCCCTGATCCCTTGTTCTCAACCTATTAAACATCCCTTTTAACATCTCTCCTTCAGTCTCCTCTGTTTCTCTCCTGCCCTCCCTCTTAGCAGGGGTGAGATAGAGTGGGTGTTGATGTTGGTAAACTACAGCTGTGTGGAGGGCACAAATAGAGCACTAGACTGGTGGCTCACAGCGTGGCTTTCCTCCAGCATAACTGTGAACAAGAGAGTGAGACAGAGAGAGAGACGGAGGGCGGGGTGCTCTGAATTGGCCAGAAGATAAAATGAAGAGCAGAATAAATCAAAGTTGGGAGATGATTAAGACAAAGATGGAACGAAATCACGGGGTTGAACTCTTTGCACGTCACGCACACAAGCTGGTCTGCGTCATCCTCAAGCACAGATTTTAAGGGCTTATCATTCTGGTAAAGGAAAGATGTGAGGAAAGTGTGACAAAAACAGAGAGAGGGGGAGTCTGGAAGAAGAGAAAGAGTGTGAAAGATTGATAGGGAGTATGAGGGAGAGACGGAAGGGGGGAGATAGGGGAACAACTGGGACAGCAGAGAGGAGACGAAACCAGACAGAAGGCATCTGCTTTACGTCATTAGAGCAATGCAAGGTCTGGGGAGAGACACAGTGGGACTAATGGGGATTCATACTTCTAAAAGAAGTCGCTCCTCTGATGAAAAATGTGCTTTTGTAAGGCCAATTTGACGTGTTGAGTAGTGGTGAAGAGAGAATGAACCTTTTTTTTCTAACTTTCTTGCCTTCTTCCAAAACACACACCGCACAGTTTTTGTGGTGGCTGTCAACTTAACACGTCTATTTCAGTCCGTCCATTCAGCTGTGTGAAGGTTATTCTGCAAAAACCATAAGCAGCCCTCCGTCCGCAGTGAATGGACCAATAATTCCCCAAATCACACATATTGTCAACGACCAATTAACCAACCAGTAACACATTATCGAATGCCACTCAAGAGGTCAACACCACCGAGGAGGACTGACAGTGTCCAGAGAGAGACTGGAGGATTTGCATTCTTTCCCTGACCACAGTGTCAGTGACAGGGTGTCAAGCTTGTAGGGAGAGATGGAGGGAGGTAAAGGGGGTGTACTGCACATCTGACAGCTATAGGGGACAACGTCTTGTTTAGCATGTGCTAGACCCTTTGCTCTCCCCTAACATCCCTATACTTAGACTCATTAGAGAGCCCTTGATGGAAGCCATGGTTGCAAAAACCAGCCAAATTCCTTATATAAGTCTTTTTCAAAAGTTTTACCTTTTATCCTGACAGTTATGAACAAGACACAGACCAGTGGTAGGGGTGTAACAAAGTATCAATCCAGGATCATTGATACATGGTGAAAACATTGATACACATCGTTATCTTTAAGATACACCTTTATTTTGAAATTCCCATGGCACATCTGTGTCACCATTTCCGTCGAAACCCACCTCCTTCCTAAATATTCAAAAAGTGCTTAAACATGAGAAATGTGACACTTTATAGTGAGGTCTATTTTCATTATTTTTATTAAAAAGAATAGATTGTTTTTCATTTAAATGTCTGGAAGAACTTGCTCAGTTTAAAACTGAAAATATTGAACCGCTTTTGAATAAACCCTCTGTTGATCAAACAGTGTTGAAGAACTGAAAACCAATTTCCAAACGTTTCTATTGACCAAAGTAGATGATCGTGTGATCAGTTTCACGACCACAAATAAACCTTTCAAGAAGTTTCCTGACCATAATTAGTAGATGGCACATATGAGTTATGAACGACTTACTACTGGCAACTGGCAGTTCTAGCTCTTTTAGATCACAGCTTTCTAGTTGACACTACTGATCAATCAATTATTTGAACATCTTAAACAACAAATATAAATCTCAGTTTTAAATTAGTTTCATCTTCAAAATAGAAATTTAACAAGATCATCAAAGCTGCATTTGACCTTTGGAGTTCCCCAGGGTTCAATACTTGGGCCTTTACTTTTCTCCATCTGCATGATGCTGCTTGGTCATATTTTATGCAGATGACACAGGACTGTACTTCTTTGCTAGATATCCAGCAACTTGATTCCCTACATGATCATCTAATGCAATATATGTCACAAAACCTTTTGAAACTTGAAAAAAATCTGGCCTGGACACCTGTGTGAATCACACATCGGGCCGCTGTCTTCAAGCATGAAATGGTGCTGCAGGAACCGGCTGTCATTCCGAACAATGCCATCTTATTTTTTTTTTTTTTTAAAAGGTGACCAACATGACTGCATTTTGGAATAAAGTCTTTCAAGCCATTTTTAAGCCTGGAAAAGTGTAGAAACTTTGGCATTGTTTTAGTGCTGATGAATCTCTTACTCTGACATGGAAATATCTCGTGCTAAAAATGATCAGCAAAAGGCAAAGCTGGTGCACTAGTTTCTAGTGCAGCCTGGCCTGAATATATCAACACATGCTATTATACTTACAGTACAAGAATCAGCAGGCAAACATGACTTTGCAGTGTAAACTATTATCTGCCACACAGACCAGAAAAACAGACACCAGAAGGTTTATGGAGGGAAAGAAAGAAAGGGGAAACAGAAGGGGCGAGTGTAAAGATCCCACCCTGCCAAATCTATAACATTTTTTTCCACAAGGCTTACAGAAACCAGGGTCTTTCTGGGAATACAAAAATCTGGCCGACACTAGTGGATACAGATACCAAACAGATGTACCGACTGTACTGAAAAGTGAAAACATGCACTTTGAAGTAATTCATTCATCACTTCTTTCATCCAGTCATTCATTCACTCACTCTTATCCACCATTTTATTCATGGTTCTATTTGAATAGCTATTTTTATCATCTTCTCTGGTGACCATATGCCGAACAAGCAGAATTTTTCCCACAGAAACTAGATTCCTCAAGTCTGACCCCACCATCCCCCCCTCTTTATTCTCCTCCCTCCATTTCCGTCCTTCTGTCTCTCAGCTGTGAAGGGAAACCACCAGGCCTCAATCATCGATCATACATCAACCTCAGCAACAGAGAAAAAGAAAGTGGCTGTAAAAAAAGTTGACGAGATGTAGAGAAAACAAAACAGATTGCCAAAATTAAGAAAAGAAAGTTTATACACATGGTAAAAATAGCCTTTACCTTTTGGCTCAGAACATCCATCCATCATTGCAATTAAAATGCACAAAAATAAACACTCATGCAAATTCAAATATGACGCCACTGTGCACACAGTTACTCCATACCCACATGCTGTAGTCCCCTCTATACCTGCCAACACATGCATCAGGTGGAAAGTGAATGAGTTGGAGGTGCAGTAGTGTTGGTTACCATTACAATGATGGTCAGAGGTGAGCGGGTGGTGGTGTAACCCTCCAGGGTGGGAGTGGCAGCATCCAATGACATCTTGTCCTGTCGTGAACACATATGACCGCAGTCGGCCCCGCCCACTGAACGTAGGAGCAGTACCACGCTGGCCGAACAACCCATAATCCACTGCAGTTGACTCCTGGTCCAGCCTAATCCCGTCCAGCAGTGTATAGGCTTCACTTGAACTGAGGTTCCTTGTTAATCCCAAATCAACCTGAGCTCAAGTGTCTGCCCTGATGACACAGTCCAGTTCAGTCCAGTCCAGTCAGCCCCTGGTCCAGCCAGTGGTGCTGCCCCCCCCTGTCTCGTTTCAATTCAACCAGCTTTTCAAGTTTTCTGTTTCTTTCCTGCACTGCTCTACTCCCGTCTCCAGCTCCTAATGTTGCTGAGCTTACACACTGGCAGCCTTACATGGCTCTCTCTCTCTTTCCCTCTCTCTCTCTCTTCCTCTAACACACACACACACACTAACAGCAGCTGTGCACGGTCCAGCCCAGCCCAGCTCACCCAACAAATCACAGTCTGCAATAGCTGTCAGCTGACCAGAACCAGCTGCTGCATGCACGCATGCACACACATAATGTTTCTGATTTTCATTCTGCAGCAGCAGTCTCCCCTCAGCATTTTTCTCCCAATCACACCAGTCCTTTAAAGTCGCAGTTCTGCTGGCTGTGTTTGTGCATTTTGCGGTTTGTGCACTAAAGACAGCACGTAAAGCGCAGACACGCTGTCCCGCACTCTGATTTGGTCAAATAAACTGTAGCTTTTTTGAAAAAAAAGTGTGTTTTTGCACATGCATGTGTTTGCTACAGTAAATTCAGTTAATGTTCCAGAGTGGAGGTTGGCAGAGTGTGTGTGCAGCTCCAGGGAGAGTGTTGGGGAGTGGTGAGAGACGCTATTGAACGGAAAGTGGATGGAAAGTGGGGAGTGGGCGGCTTTACAGATGAAGCGTGTAGAGCTAACATGTGAAATTCCCGTGACTTTGGTTCAGCACAGACAGGCAACAGGACACTGGCTGGGCTTTTGGTTCAATCTAAAACAAGTATTTCAACTATAAAATTCCATTACATCAGTTCTGATGTCTCTAAATGCCGACGACAATCACTTTAACCACTCTAATTGTTCTCATGTCACCGTAACATCTGGTCTTGCTTTATTCTTCATGTTCCATTTTCACTGTGTGTGGCGAGATGGAAAGAAGAAATATGCATTCAGAGAACAAAATGGTTTCATGTGTTTTGCAGCAATTTGAAATTCTTCTCATTATAAAATCCCCCCTTTTATTCCTTGCCAGTTGTACTTGCAAAACTTGCAGAGGTTGTCCAAAACATAGATTTTTAGAAAACTATGGACCAGTTTTGTCACCCAAAGGCTTCTGAAGAGACGCTTTGAAGCCTGGATTTTGGTTAACTGTTCTTTGCCGTCTTTGTTAGTCACTGGAATTCAATGTAATTTGGTTAATGGGGGAGGAGGTGGAGCGAGACGAGGCCAACAAGCACAACAAACTGAATGTGACAACCAGTCAATCCATCAAACACTGCCCAAAGCATACTTCTCTTATAAGCCTTAATATTTCCTCTATGGGACAATGGTTGTCAAAATCACCACCAAGGCACATATAAGAGGAAGTGAAAATAACTAAAATAAAAATAAAACAATTTAATAATTCATTGACTGTATAAAAAGAGAGAAGTTAGAAGATTTTTCCTGTTAACTTCAACACAGAGTTTTCATGGAACCTACATCTAGAAACTATGTTGAGAATCTGCACCTCAATGCATGTAACACTTTGTCATTTTTTTATTTTTTATTGGTGCAATGTGACATAAAATAATCTCCAAAATTGAAAGCATGTACAATTTAAAAACTATACGGCTGTCAAAGTTAACACGATAATAACGCGTTAACGCAAATTCGTTTTAATGCCACTAATTTCTTTAATGCATTAACATAATCAATATTTTATATTATATATATATTATATATTTATATATATATAGTTCTATGGGTACCCACGAGTCTCCCCTTTACAGACATGCCCACTTTATGATAATCACATGCAGTTTGGGGCAAGTCATAGTCAAGTCAGCACACTGACACACTGACAGCTGTTGTTGCCTGTTGGGCTTGAGTTTGCCATGTTATGATTTGAGCATTTTTTATGCTAAATGCAGTACCTGTGAGGGTTTCTGGATAATATTTGTCATTGTTTTGTGTTGTTAATTGATTTACAATAATAAATATATACATATGTTTACATAAAGCAAGCATATTTGCCCACTCTCATGTTGATAAGAGTATTAAATACTTGACAAATCTCCATTTAAGGTACATTTTGAACAGATAAAAAAATTGATTAATTTGCGATTAATTACAATTAACTATGGACAATCATGTGATTAATCGTGATTATATATTTTAATCGACTGACCTAGACATAACATAATCTCCAAAATTGAAAGCATTAAGAAAATTGTACAATTTATTGGACTGGCTGAAAACCCATTGTCACAATGATAAAAACAGGGCTTTTTTCTTAGCTTATGATAAGTTCATGTTTTGGAGATATATGGCTTTCACATGACAGCGACGAGCCTGCATATACATGATGAGAGGTGACATAAACAATGATAGAAGAAACAGAACGAATATACATATTAAGTTAAACAAAAGAAACAGCTAATTACCCACACCTGGGGTCATCTGAGGGAAGGTTTTACATATTCTACTTATAATACAGATTTAGCCCGACTGTAATCATTGTTTTCAATGGCTGTCAGTAGACCTGTAATCAGGTGTCACATAATGTATAGGCATTAGGCAATGACATTTGCACACCCTCCGCTCCCTGCAGAGAGTAGGAGGTAACCATGGTGATGTTGTTAGGTCATGATTAAGGTCATTAGTGTCCACGTCAGTGTGACAGAGAATCCCACCCCCCACCCACATAAATGCTCATTATAATGCTTTACATAGCTAAATATAAACAGCGCAACACACACAGAAAGACACCGATAAGCATGTGCACAGTTGGAATTGCTACTTCTCTCCCACACAGTGTGCAAATATTAATGTGCCCCCCTGAGTAGGAGATGACAGTGCATAATGTCCAGTTCAAAGTAGAGAAACATTAACCGCACCCACCATCATCAGTCCCACCACCCCACCCAACGCCTCCAAAAACCATTACTTCTCACTAAAAGCTCTTCAGTGCAACATGCCTGATAGCAGCGGCTAAAACACACAGAAAAGATGGGCTTTGTTTGCATGCCAGGCCTCCACAATGGTCCTGTCATGCAAATGTGCCCACACAGACATGCCCCGTAGTCGCCAGCAAAGTCCCCATGTAACACTGCTACTGTAGCTTGGTAGTTGTGCTCTCATTCACTCTCTGTCTGCCTTCACATTCAGACTTCAAACACAGATTATATCACCATGCTTGGCTGTTGGGAGTACGTTTCCATCCAAATGTTCGTCAAGATGTAAACTGATCACTGAATGTTTCCATTATCTGACATGCAAACATTTGCAAGAGAGGATGACAAGATAAGATCGTTTAAAAAGCATGTTAAATGGTAGAATATACCTGATGTTGATGTGGCATTTATGATATTTTTTTTAAATTAAATTGTCTGTCTACACATATTATTAGGGGTGGGGGAAAAAAATCAATACGGCATAGTATTGCAATATTTCGCGTGGCAATATTGTATCAATACACGGACGTCAAGTATCAATCTTTTCTTATATAAACTATTAACTGCTTAATAATCAGTCGCTCAGCTCAGCTGCTATTCTGTCTTTCACAGGTTGTAGTGGGCTCAGTCTTTAAACTACAGTGAAGATACTCGTATCATATGAAACTAGAAAACCGAAGAAATCGATTGATACCAAACATGTCACATTAGTTTTTCGGGAAGAACTTAAGAGATAAATAACGCCCCAAAGTTACGCTACATTTTGGTGAGAAAAAACTGGCCACTTTCAAAGGTGTCCCTTGACCTTTGACCTTAAGATATGTGAATGAAACCTGTATCTTATTAGATGAAACAGATGTTGACAAACTGCATAATTTGCAGTTGGAAAAAATAATATATTGCAATAATTCTTATCACAATACTCAATGGCAAGGTTTAGTAGTTTTACTCCCACATTTCACGCACAAATGCAAAACAAATGTGCATTTAGGAGTAAAGGAAACATACTGATATTTGATTAAGAGAGGTGCAGTCTGTTGGTTTAAGTGTATTATGTCATAAGATCAGTCGTGAGTACACCACAATCATGCTGTGAGTCTTTCACCGTTGATGTTATATGTTGTACTGTAGCCATCAATTAAATCTAAATTCTCTGCACTTCTCCCATTAATAAAACAGTGCCGTCTTTACGCAGAGCCAGCGCAGGGGGTTAATTGAGGAAAGCCACAATAGTTACATTCCTCTCTGCATTTTGTAATTGATTCACTTCACCTCAAGGAAAAGGCAAGGGGAATTTAAAGCAAAACACCCGAGGCAACTCTCAGCGAATGAGGTGGCGAGTGTTGAATAAGTGATGAGGCCGTCGCACTTCCATGGAAGGGGAAGGAGGAAACCGACACGCCCTCTTTGTGGTTGGAGACACAGACATGGAGATGGTAAAAGCATCTCAGCTCCCAGGACACCTGTCCTTTAGTTAGAGTCGGTTAGCAGAATAAATAAATCACACAATGAAATGGGAGAACAAACCTCTACAAGGATAGTCTCACATCCCCGGACAAAACCACAAACATCCGTACCACCATGCATATAATGAGACGGAATAATCTGCTCTTTAGTTCTTCATTTATTCCTCTGTCACTCCCTAGTTCTTCTCAATTCATCATCTGTAACTCAAATATCCAATTTCTGAACTCCCTTGGACGCATAATAAGTGCCAAACACTATCTTTGGTAGTGCTTTATTTCATGGGTCATTTATTTTCCAAATAATTTCCTATAAAGCAACAGATATGTAAGTGTTATTTCGCAGACGTTCCCTGGAAAGTACAGTGTAAAATGATGCTATTTGTTTGAGGAAATGGAGAAATTGCTCAATTGGTAAGTACCTGCTATTTTGACTATGACATCAGGGGAAAGAATAAGGAAATGATATAGAAGTTACAAAGATAACAAAAGAGCACAGTTGAGTTTTTAAGAAGCTGTAAATTTCCAGATATATTTCTGAGAAAAAACGTTTTAATGATTTGAAAAAGCTTACCCTAGATCTATTTGGTCACATTAATAAATAGGCTATAGATTAATGATTGAAAGTATATTATTGACCATATTTGTTCCTGTAATTTCCAACAAGTATTTCAATCATATACTTACTTTATGTAAAAGTAACAATACCATAATACCATAATAATATAAAAATACTCCATTTCACTTGACTCAAAGTAGTCGTTATTCTTACACATATATTGACGTGTAAGCAGCATTTCCATGTTAGCTGGTCGAGGAGGAGCTACTTTGGTAATTTACAACAACGCAACATATTTTATAAGCTAATCATTGCTAATCATTTATTTTATATTTAAGTTTAATTTTAAAGAGCAAAACATGAAGAGAGACTTTATAGTTTTGCATTGCTTTATAGCATTGCTTTTTTTTTCTTACAGATTTAAAGACCGTAGCAGTTACTTACCAATTTTACCAGTTAAATATGTTTGCGGTTTTTCCAAATTATATAATAGGAAACATCCCAGAAAAAAAAAACTGTTACATATCACCTCCTTTCTATGATATTATTAAGAATCATATATGGACCAGTACAATAAAGCGTTTGAATATAAAGCTATTGTTTGGACCTACAGTATGCCTGAGTATGTGTCCTCCTTGTGTGACCGAGCCTAAGCGGTGTGTAAGTCTGAACCTCTGTAAAGGATGACATCATTGGGGTGTATATGGCGGTGTGCTGCCATCATTTATAGAGTTAATGTTTTCCAGCTGTGCGGCCTCAGCCTCTGTAATCCTTCTGTTTCTCTGCTGAACAACACTGATTGTGACAAAGTGGCGGTTATGTACACTAGATCTGCAGGAGTTTAATGCGTCCGTGTGCGTTCTGCATACACGTGTAGGTTAACTATTTAGACAAAAGACAAACACAAGCCGTTTTACTGACTTCAAATGCCTCTAGCCAACTGGGCCGAGTAGGAAACCACACGCTGCACACTGCCTTGTAAGCAGTCAGCTCTGCTATAGTTAGGTTCCCTGTAGCGCTGGAGGCTGACTCATGGCAGCGGCGTTTGATGTGGTGCACAGCTCCACTGAGTTTACTTGGGAAAACACTCTCCTGTTCCCATGGTGACCACAACAGGAAGGATGCTGTCACTCATGGGGTGCTGGGTTCTCAGCAAACTACGGTTTGGCCCCTGGCAGTCACAGAGCAGCAAGAGGGACACGGGGTCAACCTCCTTCTGGCTGCAGCTACCCCCCTATTCTCACTCAGGGTTTCTCTCTGACGGGCTGCAGAGATGGAGAAAGTTCTCTGACTGGAGTAAAAAAAAAAGGGAAAAGTACTGAGCAGAAGAAGGAAAATACAGTCAGGAGGAACAAACTTTCAGATGAAGTTAATCTGGGCTCATTTTCTTAGGAACTTTACTGCTTTTTTACGTTTTGATCTGAATTTGTTGGGTCGAATGAACTTCATCAAATGACCAGTATGTTTCTCCAATTGCTCAGAAGACTTGAATTTGCAGCTTAAGATGCCTCTATGCATTTGCAGTGATTATTGCTTCTTACTCTCCAGCGTTGCCAGTCAAGGTAATATTGTCTCGATATCATCCTGATGTGCTGTTCTCAGTAAAACCTCAGCTTGCGGATGCAACACTCTTGCACAAACAGGAAGACAGACTGAGGTCTAAACTGAGCATCAGGTATAAATCCATCCTGCATGATTCAAGATAAAATAACAATCTTGCAAAGAAGTGATTCGAGGAAATCAATAAAAAAATCCTATATTAGTACTGTACCTGTAGCTGTAATTTGTCAGGTGTTTTTGTGGTCAGAGTCATTTTCATGGCCTTAAGTGCTTCATCATATTGTATTTTGTGATGTTGATTAAGGTGGTTGTATACATTTATGGCGTCACCCTGCTGTGCTGCGGCTGTGGCAAAAATAGTGCTTGGAAAGTAGGCTATGTTCTTTTAACTGCCATACTTGTATCTGAAAAAGGTTTCACAGAGCGAGAGATGTGAGACTTTTTTTCCCGTTCAAACACAACACTTCTGTTTGAACTGGAGGGGTTTTCTCGATTCTGACTCATTTTGGTCTTGATTTTGTTGCTCCTCCAGAGCTTTTGCTTTCACCGTGTCACTCTTCTGTCTTTCTCTGCCACACATTTGTTTTTGTTTCTGTCTCCTCTGCCGGTGCCTGCCTGTCACATGATGCAAAGTTGTCTTGTTAATAATGGAGGAAATTAGAAGCACTTGATGCAACGGATCGCACTTCTAAGGCAAACACTACAGAAATATTTTCCTGTGAGAATGCAATTGCAAATATGATTCAAAACCAAGATGTATTTGTGCAACCTTACTGTAACGAGACCATGTTGTGAACCTAACGACTATCTGGCTCTTAAGCTCTTTCCCTGAAGGTGTTAACAGGAAGAGCAGAGTTCAGAGCCACAGCACACTGCCAATGCCATCTAGTGCTGAGAACTGGACACAGCAGGCTGAGTGGAGGATGAGAGGGTTGCAAGTCTCCACACCTCAGTGTAGCAGTTGCCCTCGCTGCCACGTCTTTAATGAGTGACCTCCAGGAGGCGCTCTGTGCCAAAGATACTATCTGGTCCTCTGGCAGCTGGCTTGTTTAGAAAAGGAAGCTATTAAAATGTCTTTAACTGAGAACTAAAGTCCCGAGGCAGGAGGGATGTTGGGGGAGGGAGCGAGAGAGGGGAGATGGGGAGGAGAGGGGAAGTTGGTGAGTAGCAACTGCCGGGAAGGGGGGGGGGCATTGTTAAAAATTTCCATTCGTTCTCCTTAGACTCACCTCCGTCTTAAAAACCCACCCCCAAACAACAATCAACCTCACCTTTTTTCCTGTCCATCCATCTTACCTACCCTCCAAAGAACTCTTTTCTTCACAGTATTTCTACTTTTTCCAACATTTCAGTGGAAAATGCAGATACACACACACACGCACACACACACACACACACACGCACACACGCACACACGCACACACATACACACAGGTTCATCTGTGCATATCTTTATAATAACAATCAGGCAGCATAATAGGTCAAATAGAGCCTGTAACCGCTTTAAATGGTACGTAATCAAGAGAAGAGAAATTGGAAGCAGGGCTGTGTAATTGGTAAGAATCTGGCGATACGATAGGTATCATGATGCAGAGGTTACGATTCAATATATTGTGATACTGTAAGAAAGGTGATATATTGTGATTCTTTTTTATATCGAGGAGGGAAACTGTCAAGTATAAAGAATGCACTGCTATATCATAGTAAAAAAAAGTTACTTTTGAATGCAATCAGAACAGTGGGATCTGCATCTGCATCTATCACAGTCCCTGTAACATCCAACATCATAGCTCTATTTTGCGAGGGCACAGACACTGAGAGGATGCATCTCTTTGCAAATAAAATAAAGTTTTGACTGAGTTAATCTTTGCATGTAAACTATTACAGTGGAAACCGCTTATTATAGTGATCACGTCTGTCTGGGTCAAATTGATCACTATAAGCAGTTTCCACTTTAATTAAAAATCGATGCAGTGTTTTTAAGAGTCGATACCGTATCACAAAACATAATATCGCGATACTCTATATTTTCGATATTTTCTTACGCCACTTTCTTACTCCCGGAGGTCTCTCAGACCTTGGACTGGACTGGGGTCAGAGGTCAGAGGTTAGAGGTCAGGCTGACAGGTCAGAGGTCAGCAAGTGGATGAACATGTTTTCTATGTATTTACACCACGGGAGTTTGTTTATTGCATAACTCATGAACTCATATGAAATATAAGTGTGACACTGTACATGTCAGAAATGGGTTTACATTCAACATCAGGGGATTTCCAGAACTGTTTCGCCGAGGTGGTAACCACCCAGATGTTGATACATCTCGTCTTGTGGTCAAGTTAATTAGTAGATTAATAGTCATTCTCATTAAATGCATACCATCTGCTCCTTTTCCCTAAATGTTATATTTTATTTTATAAAAGTAGAGTTTGATATGATATATGATATGATATTATTGGAGGTGGTCCTTGTTTCAGGTGAGGTGACAAACATCTAATATAAAACAATGTGAGACACATGCTAGACTTCTACATTGTGATGTTGCAAGTATGTTATTGTTCCTTGATGTACTCTGTGGAACACTTTAGCTTGAACTTAATGGCGGTAATAACAATAAAACTACAGTTTATACCTGTCTACCTGCCTGTTTCGTTTTCCCATTGGCATTCATAAAGAATGTGGCCAGTGAGAAAGCAGAAGCACTGGCATTATTTAGCATCCATTCAGCAGCAAAAGTAGCAGAAACACACACAGCTACTGTACTGTCACAGAGCTGGTGCCTCATTAATTCACTCTCCCACGTGGCATCTCTCCATATCTCCCTGCTGTTTCCTCCCCCCCTCCTCCCGTCCCGACTCGGGCCTCAGCAGTCAAGCAGAGACGGCTGAGGTCACCGGCTTCTTATGCGCTCTGCAATAAATATTTGCAGATAATACCCATCCTTCATGAGGCAGTAAAGCTTTTTTTGGTTTGTGCGGTAACAGGGGTATACTATTAAAATTGGATTCAGTGCTTTTATGTTGTTGTTGTAAAGTCAGCTCATGCTACGGGGGAGCTTTAAGGTAATAGCAGCAAGCAGAGTTTTTTGTGATTTTTCCATCCAAGAGAGAGAACATTAATTATAAAGAAGAAAGAAAAAGGCCCTTTTTCCGATATTAATCTGTTCATCAAAACCTGATATTACTGGAAAGAGCGCTGCAGCGACATAATAAATACCACCGCAGCACAGTAGTCATGATTTCTCTCTCGGTGCTGCCAATGTCTGTTGTTTCTCTGTGATCTTATCTGGGCCGTATACGCAGCTGTAAGGCCTCTCCTGTTTCCTGTCCAGGTAAGAACCAATGAGACAGTCCATGTACTCCTTCACGCTGGCCAAGTCAAACTATGAAATACTCTCCGCTACGTCCACTGTATGTCTGACGAAGCCTCTGACACTCAGAAACTGTAACTATTCCTCATGCAATTATCCTTAATGATTGATGTTTCCTGTAACTCTGTTCGCTTGAAAAATGTGTCCTCACTCTGAACCTGCCATATTCATCCTAAACCAGGCCCAAGTCAATATTTACTTTAATGCAGACATGCCAGAAACACATGCCAGCACAATGGATGCTATGGTTATATATCTACTTTAGTTATGAACAGTGAAACATAAATCATAAGACTTTATGCCAGCCCCCAATCTACACCCTCGCAGTGAAGAAAAAGACCACCAGAATGCCTAGTTTGCAATAAATCATTCAGTCGTGACGCCTACATGTGACACCCTCACAAAGCCTACATGTGACCTCTGGGTAACCTCCATACCGGCGCTAACTATCTACCAGACGCCCACTCAGCACAGCTCCTTCTCCCTAAGGTCCCAGCTTAGACAGAGGACGCAGCTGTTCTGAACACTTTTCCTCATGCGTTTTCATATCTATTATCCTCCCTTACCTTTCACCCTCCCCCCCCCCCCCCCCCCAAATTTCTCACAGACTCAAAATCACTCTTCTGTCTCCATCTATGGCCGGTGATTTTTATTCCTCCCGTATTTCTTTTGCAGATCCCCTTTCAGCTCTTTGGCTGACATTTGAGGCACACAGATTTGATGTATGCACACAAAGAAAGATACATAGTCAGTCAGACATAGGCATACAGTGAGCTGGCGCAGACCCATAGAAAGACTCCCACCACTCTAACATGAGCATCCACAAGCATGACAGACAATCATGGATATCGTTTCTTCACCTCAACTCCCGTCACCTATTGAGCGTTATGGCTCGGGGTTGTGTTTCCTGTGGGATATACTGCATGTCAGATATACACACTATCTGTGTCAGTCAGGGGGAATAGAAATGAGTGGAACTGTAATCTTTGCATCATCTTTGACTCCTGCCACCATATACCCTCAAGAGTCCTGATAACTTTAACTAAAGTTAAGACTGGACCTAAAATAAAATCTGATTTACTTAGAAAACAATAAATACAACAGTAATTGTTGTTTGTATATCAGTGCATGTATTTCCTTTCTCATGTTGACTCACTAGTACCCCCCTACTAGATTAATGGCGAATTAGTTGAGCTGGTCTCAACGTGCAAATACTTTGGAGCTGAAATTGATGACCACTTAAGATTCAATGAATGCGCACACATGGATTAAATCTTGAAACTACAACAGAGGCTGTTCTTTCTTAGGAAATCGAATCACTTCAGAGTAGACTGGCGTATCCTCCAGATGTTCTACAAATCTGTCTCGCAGAGTGCTCTGTCCTTAGGCCTGATCTGCACTTTCGGAAATATGCGTGTTCAAGATCGTGCCAAACTGCAGCGCGTGTTCAAGACTGCGAGTAGGATCATCGGGGTTGATCAGGTGGTTTGCAGCACAGCTGTAAAAGGATCTTATTCTTAAAAAGGCTGATCAGATCCTCAATGATCCTACCTTTCCTCTCCAACCTTAAACTCTGAGGGAGTAGCAGGTCAAGCAGCAAAATCCTGCAGCAGAAAATCAGAACAACAATACAATCATTTGTGCCAATGCAACAATTAGACTACTATATGTGAGATAGATGTGCACCTATTAGGTTTGAGTATTTACTTGTTTTGATTGTGTATACTGTATTTTTAGATTGTATAATGTATATGATGTATATTTTATATTGCCAGTATTGTTCAAGTTCAAGTTCAAGACTTTTATTATTCTTATGTCCCCCAATTGTTTTTTGCCACAGTAGCAAACAACAACAACAACAACAACAACAACAACAACAACAACAACAACATCTCATCACAATAAGACAATATACACATACTGTACATTCCCACATACTAAAACACTGAAAAAAGGTGAAACCTTGAAGTACCAAAAATATTATAAGAGTTACAATATTACTAATGACAAGAACAGAAGAACAGAAGAACAGAAGAACAGAAGAACAGAAGAACAGGCCATGGGTGGATGTGCAGTGAAATGGCCGAGGGTATGAAAGAGAAATTATATCGGTGAGTTTTGACTAATGGTTGTCTGAGACGGGGACCAGAGAGCAGAAACTTAAATTCTGAATGCAGCGGGTGGGTACTGTCTGAAATTATGGATTGTACTTTATTTATCAGCTGTTTGTTGTACAGTTCAGAAAGACATTTCTGCTGAGTGCCGATGACTTTGCTGCTGATTTCTATCACCCTTGTTAATGATTTTTTCTGTTTGAGGTTGAGGGATGCATACCAGCAAAAACTGTACCGGATATGTGTGTATGTGTTTGTTAGTGCACATACCGTTTAAACACATGTATGACCACATGACTTCCCCTTGTGGGATAGTACATTTTTACCTGAACCTGAACTTCTGTTTGCGCTGTTTTATTACAGTACGACCAGTTTAAAAAATAGGTTGACATTTTGGGGAATACTCTCATTCACTTTCTTGCCGAAATTAGATAAAAAGATTGATACCACTTTCACGTCTGTACGCTGAATATGAAGCTACAGCTTAACTTAGTTTAGTTCAACTGAATGTAAAGACTGGAAAGTACAGGTCGGTAACAGATTCCTAACATTGGTAATTTGATGAATCCAGTTTATTGTCCAGCCCTTAGATAAGTAGTGTCAAAAAGAAGTCACAATTTTTAATCCTTCCATATCTTGAAACTAGAGGCTTTTTTAAACCAGTTATCTTCTGCTATGACCAGTTATGCCAGCTATGTCTTCTTGTGTGCTGCTACTCCAGACAACACATTATCTGTAAGTGAAAACTATCTATTCTATTTCTAACAAGGGGCCGAGGCTCTGCAGACATAATCATGTGTGTGTACTTCTATCTTTGTGTGTATATATGTGTGGATGGATGTGGGTAACTGGAGTGGGTGCTGCTGGTGGTGAAATATTAATAATGGCTGCTTGTGTCTGTCTCTTTCGGTTTTACTTTCTGACACCAGCAGGGCCAAGAGGACAGACACGGTCAGACGGGATTATCAGCGGGTCAGCCGGGTTGATCAAAGCCGGCGGGGAACAGTTAGACAGGCAGAGGAGAAAGGGACAAAAAGATCTTAAAAGGATTCAACCATGTAACAAAAACAGGTTTAAGATTTATAGACTTTGAGGACGACTCGTACAAATGGTGGACACGTTTTCTTTACATCCTCTGTCACTTTCCTGTCCAGCCAGTGTGGTGTAGACAGTTAATGAGGGAAAGTCCACATCACGTATGACTACCACACAGTGTGTACGTGTGTGTGTATGTGTGTGCGGATACAACAGGGCAAGGGCAGCAGGGCATGGGGGTCGGACGGTAATGGCAGTAGCATATTCAGTCCTCCTACTGTGGAATGCAGAGTGAGGGAGAGACACAACACAGCAATTCACTCGCAGAGAGTCGCTGAACTATTCTTAGTCCAGTATGTGAAGTGGACCCCCCCCCCCCTCCTCCCCTCCTCGCTCCTTCCCTAGGGGGCCGTGAAAAGAGTCTGGATGGACGAGTTGATGTCTATTAAGGTACGACGGGGCAGGATGGTGAAGCTGGATGGAGAGCTTTTAGAGAAAGAGTGAGAGGATAAAAGTTAAGCTCCAGTGAGGCAAAGCCCGGTCAGTGAAGTCTGAATGGAGCAGTTCACTGGCTGTGAAGCCTCTCCAAAGAGCCTATTGTAAACGTACATTGGCACAATGCATGGCGCCCCGGGGACCTCTCTCTCTCTCTTTCTCTCTCTCTCCTCCTCTCATGTGACCTCTCACAAACACTTGCATAAAAGACAGACTTTCTCAATCTATCCACTTTTCCAACCTAGACTAAACAGACTTTTTGCCTTCTACAGTTCAACACTGACAGAGTGACACTACGATGTATTTCAGGGGGGGGGAAAAATGAATTTCCTGTGCTCACACCCAGCACACACACACACACACACACTAGTGAGATCACTGCACCGCCTCACGCAGAGTTCAAACAGTGGGGGGATTCAGAAAGAGACAGTGTCACTAGTGACAGGCTCAGATTTTTTCCCCCCCTGTGCTCTCGTCTCTTTGCTTTTATTTCTCTGTCCTTTCTGAATGAGTCATTGAGAAGATGGGGGGACAGACACACACCAAGGCCTGGCAGTGCACGGTCCTACTGTTATCGGGCAAACACGGCCGAGTCGTCTGCAGCTCAGTCATAACAAATGTCAAAGAGCTATTCATCTCCTCTAATCCCTTTCTCTATTCTCCTGTCTGCATGTATATATATATACACACACACACACCGGTGACACTAGAAGCATTCACTCAACATGACAAGGAGTGAGAACTGAGTGTAATCCAGCTGATTTGGAGAAAGAATGAGGGAGTAGAAAGGAAGTTCAGGCAATTAGGGAATCCGTGTAGAAATGTAAAAGGCAAAGAAGAAGAAGAGAAAAAAACAGAGAGGGAGCGGAGCAGAAGGTAAGAAGTGAAATATAAGAGGGGGAATAGAGGGGGAGACGAGGTGAGGTGAGGGGAGGAAGAGAATAAGTACGTGTCACCCTGCTGATGAAAACTCTAAAGTGATATGAACACACATTTAGGATGCACCGCATGACGAAGGCGCCCTGAAGAACTGCACAGTATGGCTTCCCAGAAGAGGGTGTTGTACGCTGAGTTGTTCAGAGGCACAACATGTATGGCGTTGTGAGAGAGCGAGCATGACATCCTGTCCCACATTGCACAAACACAATCTAGGAGGTGCCACTCTCACATCGCGGGTTTGACACATACAGAGTATAAGATATGTATGACATACACCCAAACATGAGACGGAGAGGGGAAACCCAACACAAGGTGTGATTTATCACACTTTTCGGTCAAGAAACAGTGGACCCAAGAGGTGACACAGATGCAAAATAAATTAAATTAATTTAAGATGAAGAACAGCTGCAGGAATGAGTCCTAAAACCTGTAAATGAGTTCGCATTTTAGCACTTCGTCTGGAAGTTGATGGGTTTTTTGAATGGGTTTTTAGTTAGATACTTGAAATAAAGTCTGTGGTTAACAAAAGCTTCAGAGATTTCAAGTTTTTAAGTTTTGTTCTATGACATAAAATACATCAATAAATACCCCACTTGTGAATTTTTACACTTTTATATGTCTTAAAAAAGGTGGTTGCTAACGAGTGGCTAAATGAGACTACTAAACGTCACCACGCTGACTCGCCCACCTTTACACCCTCGTTGTTTATACTCACGCTCATGCGACCGTAGTGTAGTTCGTTTATAGCCTAACGTTAGCTTTTTACTTCTGGCGATTGTATTTCCCCCTACAAATCATAAAAGTAATGTTTATTTGTGAATATTATCTTGCTGAAAAAAACATGCAAGTATAATAAACGTTTGTTTGCCACAGAGCTTATTTTCTGCAATAATCCAAAACCCAATGGAAAAATCCCATTGGCTTTTTGTCGAGGGAACCGATGGGATGCTGACTACCTGGTTGGCCTACAAAAATACGTCATCCCTGGAGAACTCTATTACTTCAGTATTTTGCTTTTCATGGTGTGTGTCTGCTGAGCATGACTAATGTCATACAGTGCCATGTATGAGAGCTAATTTAGCAACAGTATGATGAGCGTTTCCCCTGGGAAATCATTTAGCATCATCCATCATGTTTTGTGATCAATTTCTCTAATAGATAATGGCCTAAAACAGTAGCCACACTCATTCAAACTAGAGCATTTGTTGTGTGAAACAGCATCTCCGACTTACATTTATATTCAATTTGATGTTTTATGATGTTAGCGGTCATAAAACCCTGATAATCGTTCTGCAACGTGCTACTTTAATGGTTCCATTGCAATGTTTTGTTCAGTCTTATTTATGTGGTTATACAATCAGACTGTGGTTTGATTTCCAAAACCTCAACTTATGTAAGAGAATAACTGTATTGGCAGGCCTCTGTTGATTTGTGAAGCAGCTTCATATGCAACTCTATGGAAATAAAGACAGCAGCGCAGCATTTGTGTTTTCTGTCCTGCAGTGCTGAGAAACCAACTTTCTTCAAAAACTGGAACACTTACATATGAATATCCACGGGGACCTCAGAGCGTGCAAACTTGTGAATATAGCACAAAGATACTCACAATTGCATGGACACTCGAACATGATAATGCTAATGAGACACCCTGAAATGTCCGAGAACCATACATAAAAACTGCACGTAGCGCTGCAATTGGACAACAGCCTGCTAAATGTGTGATTTAGACACACAAAGTCCCGAACAGGACAAGTTATCTGCAGTAGAGCTTCAGTGTAAACTCCTCTGGGAGATGAGACAGATCTACCAAATCTCTCTCTTCCTCTTCTCACCCTTCCTCCCTCATTTTCTTCTTGGTTTCCCCCTCTTTACGATCTAGACTGGTGATGTCTGACCCAATTATGAGCTTGATTCTGGCTCCAGCTCCACTCCTCCTGTCCCCGTCCTACCTTGTCCTGTCCAAATGTAATAAGATGCATGTGAAAGACATGCCAGTGCAGATCTACTGTTCGCACTTGTCATTGTGCGAGCTAAAGATTAAAAAAAACAAAACACATGAGGTGATAAAAGACGGTATGGGTGTTCAGAAAGCAGTTGAAGTGGGCGGGTTACAGATACAAAAAAATAAGAATAAGTGTAAAATAAGCAGCTATGCAAACCAGCAAAATGAATTGATGAAAAACTTGCGAGCACTGGGAGCAATAGATGAGATGAAATAAGATATACTGGAACGGGAAAAAGTAGAGATATGCGAGGAGTGCTTCCTGTTAGAATTCCATCCTAATTGACCTTTCTCTGTTGCCGTGGTAACAGAGGCACGGCTGTGGGAGAGAGTAGGCTAATCACTGGTAATCTAACTGGTTTCTTTCTCTCCTCGGGGACAATTGATTTGCAGCATTATTAGTTTGACTGACTCGCATGAGACGGCCATATTAGTTGGTGTTACACGCTGCCAGCGACTGATTAACGCGACACTGACAACTCTCTTCTTGAACCGCAGCAGCAGCGCACTTTGGTCATCAAATCAACATTAAAAACCACAACGACACAGATCTAAACTAGCTGCAAACCCATATGCGTGCTGCAAAATTTTTCCACAGCTGAAATAATTTTTCAGAAAAACCACAAGCACCACACACACACACACACACACACACACACACACACAGCATATTAGGCTACTATACATAGAGGCAGGTCAGCAGTCATGCACGATACATCCAAGGCAGACGACATGATGTGTCACGAGGAGAGAGCGGAGTCAGACTGACAGCAAACACTACATACACCGACAGCACATCGCTGTAGCACACTGTAGACGTGCCCCCCACTAACAAATGGCTGCTCCACGCCGTCTGACACACATTTCAGCTCCAGACAGACAGGCATGCCCAGTGGTGGTATTTTACTAGAAGAACAGAAACATTACAAACAGAACATGACCAGTATATGCCCAGAAGACAGAGAAATTAAGGCTGATGTGCATACGGATTAACAGAATGCAGAGAAGATTAAACTAATGTAATGAGACAAGCCAAAAACAGTCGCGTTCCCAGAGAGGAGAAGAAAGGAGACCCTATGCCATTAAATCTACTGAAATATCCATCTTCCTTCCTTTCTTCCCCATTGTGTAAATTGAGATGAGTGAAAAATAATAAAGACAGGGCAGGTCAATGAAATATGGAAACACCATTTTTCAATATTTTCAAGCTCTTGGGTCATAAACCGTGGCAAAATACAGGAAGGAAAAGCACTTGAACTTGAACCCTCTTTGCGTATGTTGCAGTGTGAGTGTGTGATTTCACGCTTTAGTGTTAAGGCCAAAGAACACACACTGAGAGCATGCACATGAGCACGGAGGTGAACCGCATCGGTAAAGGCCCACCAGACCAAAGCTTTTTTGCATGTTTAAGCCCATTAACTCTAAGTCACATATATTTTGCATCACTGTCAGACAGTTTCCAAAGCACTACGTGCGTTTTCAGGCAGTTCTAAAAGCAGAAGAGACATTGCTGACAGAATTATCATGGTAAATGGACTTGCATTTATATAGCGCTTTTCTAGTCTTCCGACCACTCAAAGCGCTTTACAATACATGCATTCACCCATTCACATACACATTCATACACTGATGGCAGAGGCTGCAGTACAAGGTGCCAACCTGCCCATCAGGATCTAATCTAAATACTCATTCACACGCCGATGGCACAGTTCGGGAGAAATTTGGGGTTAAATATGTTGCTCAAGGACACTGCCGGGGATCGAATCATCGACCCTCCTATTGGTGGACAACCTGCTCTACCGCCGAGCCACAGCCGCCCCATATTACACATTATTGTTAGAATGATCTAACTATCTAACTAACAGAATCATCAAAATTTAATTTAATTTAAGTTTTTGGTGCTGAGGTAAGATAAATACACCACTATGATCTCAGTGATAGTTTTCTGGGGCCTTCAAGGCAGCCATTGGTGCCTGTGTGGTGCTGAAATACTAATTTGAGTGGTCATTTAGTTGATCGACATAAGATTTATCAACAATATTTTGATCATTTATTATTTTTCAAAATTAATTTATCAAGCAAAAGTAACAGATTTACTCATTCACATCTCAAATGTGAGAATATACACAGGGAACTTGTGATGCGGCATTTTCACAATTTTCCTTATGTAGACTTGACTCGGGCTGCCACTAACGATTATTTTCATTGTCGATTAGTCTATTGATTATTTTCTTGATAATCGATTAGTTGTTTGGTCTATATTTTGTTTCCAAAATCTCAAGATGACATCCACAAATTTCGTGTTTTTTCCACAACTCAAAGATATTCAGTTTACTGTCACAGGGGAGTAAAGAAACCTGAAATTATTCACATTTAAGAAGCTGGAATCAGAGAATTTGTACTTATTTTTTCCTTACAAAAATGACTGTTGATTATCAAAATAGTTGGCGATTAATGTAATAGTTGACAACTAATCGAATAATTGATGAATCGTTGCAGCTCTAGACTTGACAGTAATCAATATACTCTATATGGAGTTTTTTAATCAAGTAATTTACATCCTAATCAACAGATGATTAATCGATAATGAAGATAATTGTTAGTTGCAGCATGATGTGAAAAATATAAAGTAGAGACTTGAAACAGTCAGCAGTTTTCAGCAGGAGCAATGTAAAAAAAATCATACAGTGAGTTAAAAAGCTAAATCAGGACAGAACACTGGTATAAAGATTACATTGGAACATTCCCAATAAATGCCAGGAGCCCGGGGTTGGGTACCAAAAATAGTCAATACGTGATCAGGCGTGAAGCTAGTACCATAAGGGCACCGAGGACGCCAAGCAAGATGTGGCATTATCAGGTGCCAAAGGAAAGACACGACAACACCAAACATTAGGACACCCTGTGGAGAATGCATGCGTATGGCCTCGAGCAATGAGCGAGTTGTGACTTTCGACAAGCAACCCTTTGCTACTGGGCAAATAAACTCTGAGCTACGGTGGGATGCCAGGGTGGGTATGTTGGCCCCGATCTCTGGCTGTGTGGCTAGTGTGGCTGGCATCCTCCAGGCATGGCATGACATGTGGTTCATCCCAGCAGGCAGCCAGAGTCACAACAAGAAGAATGGCACTTGTGTCTGCTACTGCTATGCTGCTCACTTTTGCTGAGAGTCATAACAAACCCTCTCGCTCTCTGGTGCCAATAATCAGCGGTAATGGGTCTGAAATACAGCGTCGTTAATGTGATTTAAATCCTGCACTTCAGGCGTGTTTTGATACAAATCCTGCTTCATTATGTAATATATTTAACATATGTTGGATATGTAATGTCTTTGTAATTTGTTGTCCGGCAGCTCAGAGCCAGACAGAGGCCAGAAAAAAGATGTAATGGAAACGATCTCATGGTCAGTGAAGCAACAAACTCAACCACCGTTACATCCTTCATTCTTGTATCTATCTACCCTTCCACGCTCCATGCATATTTGGGGATGGGTGGGCTGACCACTATGAGAAAACAGTGAAGTAGTCAGAAAGAAGTGATTGCTTTCACAGAGCACTTCATCAGAGGAAAATGCGGCATGCACCAGGGGGATTTACCAGGTATCATGTATACTATAAACTCACAAATTCAGAAACTGATCTAACCTGACTGAGGACCCATGCAGAGCAATGGAAACGGTAAGAAACAGAGGAAAACTGTGTCAGAAGCAACTAGAAGAATCTGAAACAGTGAAGGCATGGAGAGATGGGGGGTAAAGTCAGAGGTTGGGAGGGTGACGTTAAGTCAATGAGGAAAAAATTGGCTATTATGACGAGAGAGAGGGGGTCAGACAGAGAAAGAGGCTCATGCTTCATTGAATGTTATGCCATAGGGCCTGATTCTGCTGACCTGGTTTCTTTCACCAACAAAGGCCGTGCATTAACACTCACAAAAAAAGGTCCACACACATGCACACACAACGCCTATGGACATTTACACACCCACTTAACCTAAACCCGTGCACACACGAGCAGGTATTATACCGACACACTTACGCACACATGGTTACTCCTCTAACCAGCTCTTTCTCTCCACATTCCTGCATCCTATATCGGTACATAGAATGACTTCAGGTCATTATTTATGGCTTTTTTCATAATTAAGACATTGCTTTTTGAATATACAGAAAGGAACAGAAACTAACCAGTCAGTCTTTCGCACTGGAGGATGACGAGGACAAAAAAAAAAAACAGGTGTCTTTGCATATACTGATGTAGATCAAAGTATTAGTCATGGTTTCCATTTCCATTTGATCTTTACAAAAAACAATTTGTTCATGAATTGGTTAGGTGTTCTGGTAAATTCTGCATATAGTGTGGGCGATTTGACAATATGTACGCGTGGGAGAATATAAACTGCAAATTCTCATATACTCTTTACACTCTGATATGTATACTTTTGAGGCCATTGTGCCCAATGCTGCACATCAACTAGTGTTAATTATTAATGGCAACACACATTATGCCTACTGCAGGTTTTAATGTCTTATAATTGCCATAACTGCTTATGTTTAATACTGTACAACATGGTGATAATGAAGGGACACCAGGCAACTCAAGTGCCTCTTGTTTCCGGCTGAGACACTATTCTCATCAATCTCTGTATATCTCTCACTTCCTTTTCTTTTAAATAGTCACTTCTTTGCTTGAAAACCACAGCCTCAAATGTGTGACTTCAGCTGCACTGCTATTAGGCAAGGCAGTGATGCTCAGTGTGTTATTTCTGCAGTGCAACATGTGTGACCTAAATGACACCAACACAAGGTGACTCACCAGTCAATTTCTACATCCAGTTAAGGGAATCAATAAACACTGTTCTGTTGTACTCCATTTGGTGACATGACAGATTGCATACTGTCAGTAAACCTGTACTCATAAGGGCTAATGCTTTTCTGTTTTATACAGCTGTGTCAGAGAGGTATAACATCTGGCTGCTCGTGGAAAATTTCTACTTTTCATTCATTCATTCAATTCTTTTCCATTTTAATCACGTCGTCATGCCGTGTGCACCCCCCATTACTATTAGATTTCTCTCTCTTTATTCCAATCAATTCTCACTGTGTGCTCTGTTACGCATGTTGTCCCACTGACACACTAACACCAGAGTGAAGAGGATGTAGAGTAGCAGCAAAGCGACTGGAGTGGAGTGACCTTTCTTTCTATGCTAATCTCTACAGCATGGACACACACACACACACACACACATGCAAAACGTAAGGTAGAGGATTTGCCCTCTGCCAGATGAATCAAAAGGACATAATCAAAGCACAAATCCTTCTCCTTGTGTGTGCATTTGTGTGGCTGTTTTTTTTTTCCTGCACTATACCCCCTCCTCCTCCCATCGTATGTGTCAATCAGAAGCTCTTATTATAAGGCGTGACACACCCACTGGAGCAAACATTTTTACAAATCTCGACATTAATATAGTAGAATTAGTCGTAAATCAAAGCCTTGGTGGTCGAAATTCATCTCCCTCCCTTCCTTCCTTCCTTCCTCCATGTTTCTGTGCACCGCTGGGCAGATGCAAACCGCTGCCTTGTGTGTGTCATGCCGCATCCCACTATCCTACTACTGCATTTCATTCACTCCAGCACAGCCAGCCACACTGAAATAAACTCCAACCCACACAGGGGGGATACGATAGGCTCTACCACTTTATAGCCACATTACCAAGCCAATAACAAGCGGGTTCTTTTTCCAATAGTGGAAAGAAAATGTGGCGATTCCTGCCCCTCACTGAGCAGTAACCATTTATTGAATTGTTCTGCAGGATCAATAGGCAGAGGCTTTGCTGCAAAAGAAAGATGCTCCATGAATGCCAATGTCAGATCTGCTGTACGGTGCAGCGGTGCGGTTACAGATGGAGAGGCTAATTCCAGATGTTAAAGCTCAGAGCACCATAAAAAAAGCTTCAGGCCCACAGGTGGTGATGCGTTTTTTTTTTCTCCACTATACCACCACCATGTTTTTACCCATTCATACTACGGGGGTCTATCTCTACTCACCGTCACTGCGGAGTGTCTGACTGCGTTGCACGCCGTCTGCCGAATCTCCGCCGCGGTGCCCGGTTTCAGCAGGTTCTTGGTGAATCTCCGGGTCGATTCGGCTGCCATCTCCTCATCTGAGCCCGGGTTAAATAATATCTGCTGCAGACCTGGCTCTCGCTCCTCCTAACATGAGCCTGTGTTGTTTACCCATGCACACACACACACCGTCAGTCAGTCAGTCTGTCAGTCCACACACACGCAGAGAGAGAGGATGCCTGCGTTCTGGAATTGATGTAAAATGCAACAGTGTATCAAAAGCAGCACTTCCGGTCATGACTTTCGAATTAAAACATCTTTGGCGAATCCGAACCTCGAGATGGATGCTTGACTGAGAGTGTTGCTTTTATTTTGAAGGCTAAAGAATCAACTGTAGTTGGCCAACTTCACACATGTGAAAATAAACAATTTTCACTGCTGCAACTGAATTTTAACTTCCATTATAAGCCCATTTACATTTTAATACATAGGCCATTAACATACATATTTTAGGTAAGCTTTTCTTTTTTTTTTTTTTTTTTTAATATAGCCTGCTAAAATCTATTTATATCATGTTTATAGCTTATTTTGTATATTGTATATTGATAGAATTTTAAAAAAAATTGTATTCTTATTTTATTCTAACATTTTTATCTATTCTTATTATACTGCTTACTTGCACCAACAATAAACAATTTTCACTGCTGCAACTGAGTTTTAACTTCCATTAAAGCCCATTTACATTTTAATACATAGTCCATTAACAAACATATTTTAGGTAGTTTTTTTTTATATATATAGCCTGCTAAAAGTGAACCCAGTAATATTTGCACTATCTGTTTATATCATATTTTTTTTTTATAGTTTATTTTGTATATTGTATATTGGTAGAATTTCTATTTTTTTTTTCAATTCTTATTTTATTCTAACGTTTTTGACTTTCGAATTAAAACATTTTAGGATGCTTGACTGAGAGTGTTGATTTTATTTTGAAGGCTAAAAGAATCAACTGTAGTTGGCCAATTTCACATGTGAAAAATTAAAAAAAATTCACTGCTGCAACTGAATTTTAACTTCCATTATAAGCCCATTTACATTTTAATACATAGGCATTTTAATACATAGGCCATTAACATATATATATATATATATATATATATATATACTGTATATATATATATATATATATTTACTTATTTGCACCAACAAAACCAAAGCGAATTCCTAGTGTATATCTCTTACACCTGGCAATAAACACAATTCTGATTCTGATTCTGATATATCTGCAGCCTAGCCATTCAGCATTCAGCAGAGACCTACCAGTCTAAACTGCTAACATTGATTTGACCAGTGATATTTTTGAGCCTATATACTGTATACATCCTGCATCTCAAGGGGAGCTCTGAAATGTCAAGTGCTTATCAGCAGTCCAGTCACGACCAAAGGAAGGATGGAGCAGCATTTACAGTAGACGTTATTATGTGGGAGACACACACATGCCAACAGCGACACGTGGCGGTAGGAGGTGGTTAAGACATGTTGAAATGGACTACATCATCTGAGTTACTTTCAGGATTCAGCCCTTTATTGTCATTGTGTAGTACAACGAAATTAGATTGTGACAATCCCATAGGTGCTAATGAAAAATACGATAAAAAAAGAGATAGTGCAATATAAATATAAAAAAATATAAAAGATAATACAATATAAAATGTAAAAATACAATATGTATATTGATGAGATGACAGTTTCACCAGATTATTGCACAAAGTGTCCGTCAGATAATTATATAATTATTGCACAGAGTGATCAGCATGTTATTGCACATATCTGTAACAGTAGATTTACAATTATAATTATAATTATAATATTTTAAAGAGAGGTGAGCTGCTGTAATACAGAGAAGTCGACGACATATGGCAGGAATAGTGGAATTTATCTATCTAAATTCAAATTCAAATTCAAATAGGCTTTATTGGCATGAATGTTCAGGTTACATTATTGCCAAAGCTAAATTACATATTAATGAATAATTACATTTCACAAAACATAATCACAAAATAATCACAATCACAATATACCAATACATTTTAAATATACATTCTTTTACAGATGTAGTCAATCAGAAACATGTATTATATGGCAACAGTTGACATATTTTGCAGCTAATATTACACATTGATTTTTCTCTTGTATTTTCTGAGGATCGGGGAGATGGATGAACTCAAGATATATGTTATTTATTTTTTCAAAGAAAACATCTCTCACATCCTTATATTTTTCACAGCACAGTAAGAAGTGATATTCTGTCTCCACCTCTCTTCTATCTATCTATCTACAACTTTGCTATGAAGATGCTGCTCAAACAGATGCTGGTTTTACAGTTGTTTGGGTCGGTCTTTCATTGAGATCAACTAAAAGGAGGATTAATAATCAAATTACCTTCCTATTAAACCTGAACACACTAGCTACTTATCTCCACACAAACAGTTAAAAAAACAACAGCAAAACAGTACTCTGCCACCCTCTTGTGTGTATAAGCAGTACTGCAGTAGGCTAGGTGAGTAGTCTGAGGTTGTGTGGGCCGTTCATACACAAATCACAAAAAATAATAAGATATAATAATGATTGTCATAAGCACAATAAAAATAAAATAATAATAATAATAATAATAATTAGAATAATTAAAATAATTAGAATTATAATAATAATGAATGTAATTAATCTGATGAAGATAATTTTGGATTCATTTGCTGGGGTTGCATGGTCCATTCACACACAAATCACAAAATAAAATAAAATAAAATAAAATAAAATAAAATAAAATTAAATTAAATTAAATTAAATTAAAAAATAAAATAAAAATAATAATAAAATAAAATAAAGTAAAGTAAAGTAAAATAAAATAAAATGAAATGAAATGTAATGAAATTAAATAAAATGAATTAAAATAAAATAAAATAAAATAAAATAAAATAAAATAAGTAGGACTTTTTGTGGTGCTTAGTGAACATTTAAATATTACAAAAATGAGAAAACTCAGCAGCATCATGTCTCTACAGGGACAACGTCATTACTCGGTATCCAAATATCCCGAAACAATCTATACTGAACATTTTAATAATAAAAAAATGTCTAATCACTTTGTTTGCCATTCCTTCCTCGTTTGAATAATTTCCTCAAACGAGTGAAACAGCGCCCCCTCTGGGATGTAACGACTGGCCGTGTGGTCAAAGATGGTATTGCACTATGTTGCAGTCGAGATAAGTCCACTAAAAGTCTGCTGGAAGTCAGGTGAAGTTGATTTTTTTTTTTTTTTTTTAGCTAGGTAGTCAGTCGCAGTTAGTTAGCTAGCAATGATGGGAAGAGGAGACGAGTGCTGTCAACAAACAAGCCAACAACCTTCACTGCAACAAGTGCAGTTTGACATAATATGCCACCAAGAAGGTAGACTGGACTTCAGCGAGAAATAGGTAAGTCAAATACACCAACTGTCTGTCTCTCTGTGTCTCTTTGCTAGCTGGTTAAATCAACTAAAGATGGTGTTTGACCCAAAGGTGGTGGGTGACCTCAGGCCTGTGGTTATCAAAAATACACCTAGTATCACACAGGTCTGTTCATACAGGTATTTAGGGGCCCACATCTAGGTACATCAAGGTACATGTTGGAAACATCTGCTCCAAACTTCAACAGCGTATGCACCTTTTACGCAGACTCAGGTTCTATGGAGTGGAGCAGAAGATCATGTTACCTATCTACTGGGCTGTCTTGGAAAGTATCATAAGATATGGCATCTCGGCCTGGTACGGTAACCTGACTGTGCAGTTAAGGTCACAGATTTCTCGCCTGGTACAGACTGCCATGAAGATTATGGGGGTCAAAAACCACCCTACCCTCCAGATGCTTTATGGGAAGTCTGTCATCAGACAGGCACAGAAAATTGTGTCAGACCCAACTCACATCCTACATCAGGAGTACCAACTTTGACCTAATATGTTTAGACAGTGCAATATGTTAAATAGGGACAGTGCAATATGTTAAATAGGTTAAATAGGGACAGTGCAATATGTTGCATCTGTGTAATATTGGGCTATTGTCTGTGCAATATGGGCAAGACGGTAGATGGTGCAGTGCACTACCTGGGTGCAATACCTGCCATAGTGTGTGTGATAATATGTGCCATTATGTACGTGGACTGTGTATGTGTTGAAACATCTGTTTCTGTGGAACTGTTTCCCTGTCTTGTGTGGAATCGTTTAGTATTGTTGTTGATGTTGTTTTAATTTAGTGTTTGTAACTGCAGTTGGACAGAGTCCAGGAAAAATACTAAATAAAAGTATATCTTATCTTATCTGATCTTATCTTATAGTATGATGATACAGTCAGCAGGGAAAGTGCCTGCAGGGCTTTGAATAACTTTCTCCCATTAAACGTTAGCGTTTATTGGTTGTTTAGTCACCTGTCAGGTCTGCTAGTCGCTTGTGAGAAGTTTTAATTCTTGTTTAAGCTGTGCTATATAATGTGAGTCATCGGCTTTAATAATGGTAGGCTGTTTTTGAATGCCATCTGTACCTGTATCAGTGTAGAAGCTTTTGTTATGTGTTATATAGATTTGTATGCTAAATAAAGTGTGTAAGTCATGTATCTATGATATGTGCATTGCTCTTTTTAATGTGATTATCACCCTGCAGTTTACTGATTGCATGTTATGTGGTTTGTTCACCACAATGGTAAAATAACACTCTTACTTTGTACTTTATTTCTTTCGATGCTACCACTGCTAAAATGAGCAGTTTCAAAGTTGATGTAACTGGCCCCTCTAAAAGATCAGCTGGCCCCAGTCTGGCCCCAGTCTGGCCCCTGTTGTTTTCAGTACAGGATGGGCTCCTTGGGCATATGTGCCTAAAAGGACACCCTTGTCTTGCCAACTTATGTAGCTCCACTGTGACACTGTCATGATTTGCGAGGGTGGGTGCACCCTCGCAAATCATGACAGTGTCGTGCAGTGATGTTCTTCATTGACTGAACCCTATGACTCTGCAACAATACATGTTAACACTACTGAATAACAGTAGGGGTGTAATGATATCAGCAAATATTGTATCATTGTCTAAAGAATCAATATAATATTGTATCGTGATGAAACTTGTGATTTACACCCTTAATTAACAGTCACAGACCCCTTTGGGCCACATATTTATCTTATCTATAGGAAGATACATAATGGTTTTGAGTAGATAATCATGTATTTGAAGGTCTGAATGTGAGGTCAAAGTCCATGGAAAATATTCACTCAGTTGCCAGTTTAATAGAAACATTAGGTAAATCCTACCTTTGTGAAGGTTTTAATGGATATATGTAGGCTGTATGTAGAGATGTGTTGATTCAACATTGGTTCAATAACTTGGCCACCCTGTTTATATAAATAAGGATAGACAAAAAAATACATCTCAGTATAAAGTATAGAATACAATTCAACAGCGCCACAAGCTGCAGCTTCCAAAATGACCATAACGTTGATTCAACACCTCTCTAAAACAAGAAAAATTGAACATTATAACCTTCATGAAAGTAAGATTTATAGCAATTTTGTTGTATTAGACTGAATTAATTTTTAGTACAGGTTCAACTAATAAACTGGCAACTGAGTGTACAATTGTTATACCAAATTTGACCTCTAGGTGGCAGTAACACATCAGGTATTACCTAAGATGAGCCTGTGCGTCTGAGCAGAACAAACCATCGATGAACCATGTATGATATGTGATGTATAACATAAATAAATATTAAATCTTCCAGTGAGTTCACAATGAAGGCTTTGGGAACATACTACCTTCTCTTATCATATTAATGAATCCATCTTGGATAGATAAAAATAATCTGTATCCAAATCAGTTAAATACATACACACACACTCACTGGCCACTTTAGGTAGACTTTCCACTTCTGTAATCTAAGTGTAGTGCGTGTAATTCAAAACACAGACAGCGTTGCCTGGTTCAATTGCTGTTGTGACCTTTAACATGGCTTGATCAATGGTGCTGGACACCTCAGCTCCAGGAAGTGTAACTTTAACCTTTACTTTTGATTTTGTGGCATATTTTGTGTTATCTGTCTCATGCTGTTTGCCTGAAAATATTTTTATTTTATGTCTATCATGGCCAGGGCAGTTTGAGTTTGCAGAGACTGCTGCAACTTCAACAGAAGTAATAAAACGGCCTAACATGCCTGGCCAGATCATAAAAGTATTTCTATGGTCCAAATATCTGAAACAAGTAACGCACCAAGTTATATCATCATCATTCGGTTAAAACGATTTTAAACACCATGTTTATCAAAGAGGTTGTGAATCCATAACTGTAAATCCATTAACAACAGGAGGACCCGTATTCATGACTTGACAGTCCAAATCGATTGATTCCTAGACAGATTAATGAATGCTACTTACAGAACTGGCTGCTGTTGTTCTTTGTAGACTTTGATAGGGTACCAATTGAGCCGTGTTTGAATATCACCATCAGAACCCTGCATACTAGCCTATCCTCCACGGCGAGCTCATGTAATCATAGCTCCAGTAACATGATAGCGACTGTAGACTAAATGGTCTCCAAGTCTTGATCTATGATAAAGGGGCCACAAGAATTCTGCAGGAATTGTATGAAACTACCTTGTAAGCATGGATCAAGTTCCTGGGAAATATTTCTCACCCTGTGTTGAATCTAGGGCTGCCCCCTCTTAGTCGATTAGTCTACTAATTGGTTCTTTTGGTCTCGTCAACTTAAGATTTCTTTAATTAGACGTTTTTTTATGCTTTTTCCATGCTGAATGACTTATTTCCAAGAAACTTCTGAGCACATCTCTGGTAAACACAAGATTTAAAGTGGTGCTTTTGTGTGATTCTTTGTGGAGAAACTCAGGCTACGTTCCAAATTGCATACTTTTTCTTTTTACTTTTAGTAAATACTGCAGCTGCCCTTACAAAGTAGGCACTGTTGCATGCCGTATGCATTCGAGTGGGACATACTACTTCATCATAACATTGCACCTTGAACTTTGACCCTCTTGCTCATATATCCGCTGTGCAGAGGATTGTGGGTCAGAATAGCCAGAAAAGCATGCTGGCTTGCATACTGCAAAATGCGACCACATGTGGTAGGACATCATGGTATTTTTGGCATACTGCATTTGACATACTATGTATTGGGACATACTAAGGTTTTGTCGGAAATCAGATACTATGTACTGCATACTCAATAGGTGTACTATCGTTCAACATACTTTTGTGTTAATAAACAGTAGTATGTATCTTTTCGGACGCACTGAGCAGTAATTTACGTCGTCACTTACTGAGAGCTTCCTAGCTGGTTGGAGACGTGTAACCATGGTAACCTGTACCAACCTCATGTGACCAAAACGACGGTTTGTGAGAAACAAATTCGGAATTCATTTAAAATATATATTACGTCTAGCAAAGTGAAATCTTATACTTACAGTTGAATGTTATTGATGCTACAGAGCTGTCTGTCAACGTCCGTTATGAACATTGTCATCCGTACCGCATTGCATTGTGGGATAATCATGCTGCCGTAGTGTCCAGCGTTGCATACTGTAATATTTCACTGGAAATAGTATGCAATTTACGCACTATTGGTTTCAAACTAAGGTTTCAGACATACTAATAAATCTCACATACTCTTTTAGCGTTCTAAATACCATGTTATTATGGAATTTCAGACGCAACCTAAATCTTTTTCTGGCATATTAAATAGTATGGTAGTCTGGGTGTTGGAATGCACAGTCAGTCTCACAGATCCGTCTATAAATCAACTAATCGATTAGTCGACAAAATCGTATGAGTGTTACTGTAGTTGACAAAGAATTTCTTTGGTTTAGGACAGCCAACTCTTACATTTTAAGACATGAATCTGTCATCTCTGTGATGCATAACCATAACCTAACCTAACCTAACCTCTAACAACAAGGGGAAACAGCATGGATGCTCATGAGCGGTGCAGAAGGATAACCTCTGCCAAAAGAGGCTGAGAATGCCTTCCAGTAACTCCAAAGTTGTCTTACGTGATATGACTTCTTAGCTGGCTAGCTAACCACTGGTATATCCAGTGGGTTTTATTCAGAGTTGGAAGGTTGTGTGAAGCTTCACTGTGAGGATGGGACCTCTGAAGTGCCATGTGGGGTTACTGGGGCTAAGCTAGCTGTTCACACTCAGTGAAGCTCCAACGATAGGCTGGCGGCCTTCCTTTTCTATTTCGACACTGTTTTAAAGCGTGTGGGTGTGACGGCCTTGGACGGAGCTTGCCTGTGTAACAGATAATCAGTAAATTTGTGATTATTGTTTCCAGGTGTAAAACATAATGAGTGATTTGCACATTGAACTTGCCCAACATTGCTGCTCTGCGGTTCAAATCAGTCTCCCTACTACAACGTGCAACTAATAAAGTGGCCACAGAATGTAGAAATAGTATTTGGACGCATGACAAAGTCTTGTGCGGTCTGACAGAGATCTAGGCTCACCTCGGAGCTGCAGACAGAGGCAGCCAGATGGGGAGGGGGGATTTATAAGAGGGGATAGAGGCAAAAGAGCAGAACTGAAGAAGACAAGTAAAGTAGTCAAGAAATAAGTGCTGGTGTACTCATAAATGATAAATTAATCTCATAATGCGTCAGCCAGACAGTTATGAATGCACTGCGAGTTCTACCCCAATCCCAGTCCTGCATGGCTGACAGTAAAGGTTAACCGAGAGGTGAAAGTGAAATGCAGGCTATGGAAAAGAGAAAATAGAGCAGCCAAGACAGAAAAAAGGGAGTGAAGAGGGTTGGTGAAATGCTGGATCTCTTCTGGCAGGAGTTGGACATAGTGCAGCTTTAGGCAGCCTATTTTTCTTGTCAAGTCCTCAGATTCAATAACAAGATAGCACTCTCCAGCGTCCACAGGTTCCTCAAGTCAAGACTATCTTGAGGACAGAGGAAGGAAAAAAGAGCATTTGAAACCTTTCGGGAGAGCAGCAGGATCACATTTCTGCAGGCCAGGCTTTGCCCGAGTGTCTAATTCTAATTTCCTCTTTCACAAGCTAACACAAAGGGAGTGTGTGTCCATCTGCAACAGGGTCTCCCAATGGGAAAGAGAAGAATGGTGTGAGTAGGTCTGATACTTGCATGTGTTGCCGCTGAGTGTGTGGGAGATTCTTTAAGAGATGTGGATATGATGTGTAGGAGAGTTAGTGACTTGACTTGTGTAAGATTGAGAGAGTATGGGAAATGAGAGCTTTTGCCAGTAGAGGACAAGCTGATGGTGGATATACAACCACAGAGAGAGACTTAGATGGAGGGAGAAGTGCAGTGATATTAAAAAGTAGGTGGAGAAGCAAAAATGGATGTAAATGAAAACAAATAACATATGGACATTTGAGGGTTTTGAACATATGGGCCTCCAACTGTGGATGACAAGTGAATGTCAAGGGGAGGAAATCCCCCGTATAGCTGAAGTTACATTTTTTTATTCTAAACACGTCAGGCAGTTAAGTCTTGAGCAACCCTTTTCCAAAGGTAAAAACAGAGCACAAAAGCTGTAATCTGTGATGCCTTCAAGAGGCAAAGCTTTAACGACAAACTTAATGTTTTGTTATCAATTCAAATTAACTTTTTCCATTGTGCTGCTCACATATGCACCGTGAATTGTTCCTTTATCTGACAAACTGATACTTTATAGCTCCAGCATTTGTGTCTTCATCCTGGAGGCAACATTAAACTTGAGGTTTGAAAGAGTCTTGTTCACAAACTGATTAAATATCACTGCTTTTTTCATAATTTTGTAAAGTAGCCATCAAATGTAAATGCAGTAATCAGTAAGTTGATATGGGTGATGTGTTTGTCGGAGATGAATCAGCTCATAAAGAGCTTGCTGTAATGCCACACAGTAATACATTTGCATTGCAGAATTCCTTATAAACCTCAGTTGTTAAAGACAAACAGAAGCAGTCTGCACATTTACTCAGTATATTTACACATACACCTGTGTGAAGAAGTACATGCACCTCTAGCAAGTTAAGGGCTGCAAATATTTATTTTGTTTATTATTATTTATAAATATTTATTTAAAATGCAATACTTTTTTGGTAATATCCGAAACATGTCCATAGCACTGAGTATATTGATTACCAAAAGTTCTCACTGAATGCCTGGTCATATTCTCACTCTTCTTAGCTTATTCTTTGATCAGATAGTTCCTGATTTAAATCCTAATTTTGCTGAAATTAGACTGTATTTCTTTGTATTTAAAATTTGAGAAATTGTGCTCAGTTTTGTCGAAAAAATTCTCACAGCAAGGCTTTTAAACAAATGCTGTTTTAATAGAGGTACCTAAACTCAAGTATTACCTTACTTTTATTATCAGTTTATCTGCCATTTAGTTTCTCAACTAACTGATTATTGTTAGTGAGAAAATAGTGAGAAATGCCCATTGCAATTTCTTAAAGCCGAAGGTATCGTCATCAAGTTGTCTGTTTTGTCCTACCAACCAGAAGTCCAAAACAATTTACTATCACATAAGATGAAGAAAAGTCGCAAATCCTCACGTTTGAGAAGTAGGAATGTTTGGCATTTTTGCTTAAAATATAATGATTAATTGATTATTTAATCAATCAACTAATTGATGAATTGACTAATCGTTTCACCTGTACTGTAATGATAAATATAAGATCAGACGTAGGTGAATCCTGACAATTGACACCTAGTGGATGCCATGTATTTTGCCATGTACATTGATTCTATGTAAATGTGTGTGCTCAGGCTGTTCTCATACACTAACTCCGTAGCTATACCTACGAAAAGTAATGCACTGTAATTCATATATATCCCACAAAATCAATTTGTACTGTACCACGTAATCGTGAACTAGGAAGTATAAAGAGCGACAAACGCTGAGTAGGGAGGAGTTCGGGGTGGATGGGTGGGTCAAAAAACACCAGACTTTTGCCCAGGAGACCAGTGTTCGTACCTCGTGTGAAACCAGAATTCAACGTTGATTTATTTGTCACATAACGTCCGAACTTAAGTTACGCCACTTCTGGAATTATTTTAACCCAAACCACAATATTTTCCTAAACCTAAGTAGTTTTGTTGACTAAGTTGTTTCCCGTGAAGATGGAAGTTTATTTTGAAAAGACTGTATGCATGTAACAAGCGGAAATTGACCCGTGTGGCTGGACATTCGTAGGAAAACGCACGAAAAATGAGGAATAATTTTTTGTAAGATATCATACAAACCGTTGTGTGAGGATACATTGGAGTGCTTACTGTACTTGCGTTGGTAAATATGTACATCTCACACTATGCTCACCACAGTTTCTGCCACAGGGCAAGACTTTAGCATGCTTTCATGACTTTTTTATCTTTGTGTTTCTTCTTTTTCTGTCTACACACTGGAGTTTTACAAAGTCAACCAGATTCCAACGCAGACTCCCAGATACTAGATGACGTGCCCTTCTCTATTCGTTTTGTACTCTTACTTTCTGGCTTTTCTTTGTGTTCTTTAATAAATGAATAGTGTTCATCCTCTCTTATCCACTCTTTCATTCACTTACACTATGTGTGTGTTTGCGGGCGTGTATGTGTGTGCGTGCGTGTGTGTGTGTGTTAGAGAAGAGTGTCTGGTGCCTGGGGTGAAATCAGGCAGATAAAAGGCAGTGATGAGGTCTGGATCGTCAGCATCCTGACAGCTGTAGATTAAATTAAAGAACTTCTGACAAATCAAACAGATTTCTCTCTCTATCGCTCCCTCTCTTTCTCTCCATCTCTCTCTCCCTCTTCACCCCTAGAGCCCTCATCAGGCAAGCTGGTTGCGGAACTTGAAACAAAATGGATTTCATCTTTAAGGGCTTGGGCAGGCTTTGAAACAGCACCAGCTGCCGGGCCTGCTTGTCTCTCTTTCTTTCTCTTTTGGACTCGTTGGCGTGCCTTTTTTTTTACAGATACTTCAACAAACTTGAGCCATATTGTGACAGATAACGGTAGAACATCAGTACTTCAAACCCTGACAGTAATTGAGAGATGAAACGGACACATTTTCCAGGTTCTGAGAGGCCCACTCCGAACGGCACATCAAAAGCTCCCACTCGGGATTCCAGGGAATGGCAGAGAGCGGCGCTCTGCTCCCACTGGATCTAAATGCCGCCGTAATAAGATGTTAGTACTTTCTAATGTGGTCTATTGGCAGTTAAACCCACTCTGATATGAAAATACAAGTCAAATAGGCCCACTGCTGATCCTAGTGAAGCACACACATACACACACTCACACACACACACACACAGACGCTCAAAAAATAGCATGAAAATGTGTCTGTCATTGAAATATTGCCCCCTAATGTGTGACCCTCATGTGACTGCCAGTTTAACATTACACAGATTTATAATGGAAGCCTAATTCAGACACATGCTGCCCCACAAAGGGAGTAACTGACATCTGTGTCACTTTTTTTTTTTTAATTTAAATTACTGCCTGAGTGCCATGTTATCAGTTGACTGTAGCCTTTATATAATCACAGTTTGACATGTTTTTCCATGAATATCCGCTAGTGAAATGCATTCAAAAATAATAAATGGATTGCTTATGTCATACAGTACACATCTGGACCAATAATGACTATCTGAATTTCTTTTTAGCGCTTGTCTGATAATACAGATGTAAAGCAGAGAAAAAGGGCTAAAATGTGCCTCACACAGTATAAGGGCTGCAACTAATGATTATATTTAATATTGATTAATGTGACGATTATATTCTGGATTAATCGTTTCATCATTTTGTTTAAGAACTGACAAATTATTATTATTTTCATTGTCAATTAATCTGTCGATCATTTTCTCGATTGATCGATTAGCTGTTTGGTCTATAAAATGTCAGAAAATAGTGAAACAAATGTCGATCAATGTATCCCAAAGCCCAAGATGACGTCCTCAAATGTCTTTTTTTTTGTCCACAACTCAAAGATATTCAGTTTACTGTCATAGAAGAGTAAAGAAATCAAAAAATATTCACATTTAAGAAGCTGGAATCAGAAAATTTTGCCTTTTTTTTCTTTAAAAATGACACAACCCAATTAATCGATTATCAAAATAGTTGCTGATTAATTTAATAGTTGACAACTAATCAATTAATCGTTGTAGCTCTAGAAAAAAAAGCAAATCCTCACAATTGAGAAGCTGTGGCATTTTTACTCGAAAAAATATTGAATTGATTACTTGATTATCAAAATGGTTGCTGATTAATTTTGTCGATCAACTTATCGATCGAAATTGTTTCAGATCTACACAGCAAACTACATGTAAGGTGGAAGGATAAAGTAAGTCTAGAGAATCATAACTTGAAAAAAAAATAATAACGTTTCCTGAATTGTTTTCTTAGTTTGATAAATTGGTATAAAATTCATTGTTTCCTTCTCATTTCTCTCTGGTTTCTTCAGACAGGCGGAGGAGTTTGCTTATGAGGGATACACCCTAAAAGTGCTGTTAGACAATCTCTAGTACACACAGGACAGCTTCAAGAACCTTTTCAGTCACTAGAGAGCAGTATTGGGCAGCGATGAGAGGGGAGATATGCCAATCGTGTGTATGTGTGTGTTAGAGAGAGAGAGCGGAAGATAGAGGATGTGAAAGAGTGTGTGGACTCAAAGCTTCAGCAGCTGGCCAAACAGACTGAGCAGGGGTTCAGGCAGGATCTGTGTGCGTGTGTGTGTGTATATATGTGTGTGTGTGTGTGTGGGAGAGAGAGAGAGAAAGAGAAAGAAAGAGAGGGAGTGGTGCAGACTGCTGAAGAGAGGCCTTCTTCTTACCCGACTCCTCGGCCCTGCTGCTCAAACCAACAGAATTAATAGGCTCGTTTGCCAAGAAAAACACTCTAATCAGTGGGTTTCCTCTCATTAAAAGTTAATTAGTTTGACACGAGTTTCCTGCAGAAGAAAGTATTGGCCACTTAGAACTCATTAGAGCCAAAGGAAAACATCACGCTGAGGAAAGCTGGAGGAGAGGAGAGAAAGGAGGAATGGGGCACACACACACATTCATACACTGTAACGTACAGTACACACTGAAAGACTCACGCTAGCTGGCACATCTACACATGTGTGCATTACTTTGTTACTCCAAAATGTTGGTGACATATGTAAACATGCATGCCAGCACACATATACATCAGTTACATGCACATGTGCACACACGTAGATATACAATACTGTAACCTCATCATAATATTTGAGATTGTATGATCCCCAAAACAAAAGGAGACTCTGAGTTAACACTTTCAACCCTATAGGGCTGACCCAAATGCTTCAAAGCTTCGGCCATTGCCATGGTAATGAACCTACAAATCAGTATTTGAATACTTTTTTTTTTTTTATATATATATATATATATAAGTATGTAATAATAAAGTATAAATCCCAAAATAGCCCATGAAATAAGGTAAAAATGGTATTGGGGACAGCCCTACAACCCTGTAAGAGCAAGACTGTGTTTTTCTGTTTATTGTTAATGGCAGGTCCTGAAATATATATATATACTGTATAATGTAATTCTATTGAAATACTAATACCAAACAACAGTAAGTTAGTAACACCTTCAGCAGCTAATATTAATTGTAACAAACTCTTGCAGAGTCTACTGACAGTGACAGTGAAGTGGTACACTGAAATATGGAAGGAGCGGTTCAGGACAAATATGAAAATAATGCAATTCATGGTACTATTAAAGTTATATTAGGTTTTATTATATATTTATTCTAGGGCTATCAATCGATTAAAATATTTAATCGTGATTAATCACATGGTTGTCCATAGTTAATTGCAATTAATTGCAAATCATCAACTAATTTACCTTAAAAAGAGATTTGTCAAGTATATAATACTCTTATTAGTGTGTGGAGTGGGCAAATATGCTTGCTTTATGCAAATGTATGTATACATTTATTATTGGAAATTAATTAACAACACAAAATAATGATAAATATTGTCCAGAAACCCTCAGAGGTACTACATTTAGCATAAAAAATATGCTCAAGTCATAACATGTCAAACTGCAGCCCAACAGGCAACAACAGCTGTCAGTGTGTCAGTGTGCTGACTTTACTATGAATTGCCCAAAACTGCATGTGATTATCATAAAGTGGGCATGTCTGTAAAGGGGAGACTCGTGGGTACCCATAGAACCCATTTTCATTCACTTATCTTGAAGTCAGAGGTCAAGGGACACCTTTGAAAATGGCCATGACAGTTTTTCCTCGCCAAAATTTAGCGCAAGTTTTGAGTGTTATTGAACCTGCTTATGACCTGTTATTGAAACTGAGCCCGGTACAACCTCCGGAAGATTGTTTGCGTTAATGCGCTAAATCAATTAGTGGCTTTAAACTAATTCGTGTTAATGCGTTATTATAGCGTCAACTTTGACAGCCCTAATTTTTCCCAACCAAATGTTGGAAACACCTGACGATAATGATAGATCAGGTAGCATCATCACTAGATGATGGATTGATGACTTTTTCATCCTCATACTGCCAGGTAGTTAACATAATGACCTCTGGAGGTCCTCTAAGCCAGTCCTTCCCAAAGACTTGGTTGGAACCCACAGGTTGGTCGCAGGAGATTTTATTAGGGTCGCCAAATAAATTTGCAGTATTTCTTCCATTGTCTTTTATTAAAGATTTATATCTGCAGTACACCTTTGAGCCACATGAGGGAGCCTGAATGTTCGTATTGTTCTGATAATTGTAGCCTACTTCTAACATTGAATCTAACATGAAAGGCTAGCGTACATTCTGTTTGCTTTACTGATGAGAAGAAGAAAAATGAGAGCCTGTTAACTCAGCCTAAATGCAGTAATTTAGTCTCATTTATAACATATTTAACATGTGTGTATGTTTTTAATGACATACATAAAAGGAATTGTGATTTATCAAACCTATATCTCTTCAAAATGGCTGGTTTACCTATTCTAGATAGTATAAGGTGATGTGAAAATAGCAGTAAAAGTGGTCAGGAACGTTCATTTACGCACAAATTTTCTCTTCTCACAATTTATAGACGAGGCCTGTATTGTGAATTGGGTCATGACGGTTTGTCATTTTTAACAAGTAGGTCCCCAGAACATTTTTTTAGGGATACACTGCTCTATTTTTTTACAGCATCTACTTTCTGAGTAAATATCTTCACAGTTGGCAATACACTCATCAAGTATGCCGATTGATGAAACAGCAAAAAAACTCCACATTGACTGAGATGTTACTTCAAAATCTCTTGAGATTTTATGTCTAAGTTGTGTGTTAAGTACTCCAACAAAGTGGTAAGGACACTATAGACATTTTAGTCTTTTCTTGTTTTGTCTTGTTTGCCTGAAAGATCTTTTCTTCGATAGTTCAAAGGTTCACATCATCATAAAATACTGGGCTACTCATGCCCGTGTGCCTGAAGATTATGTTGGAAAGTACCCAACCACTAATATAAAAATAATATATTTTTTTTAACAAAGACAGATTTTGAACATATTTGAATGTTTAATATGTTCAAAGCATGTAAAAACAAGCAACATTTCACAAAAAAAGGGTGAATGCTTGACTTTTTTCTCAAAATTTAGACAAAAAAACCCCAATTAAATGCAATTTGAAAGACCTTTGCTCCACAATACAATCTTGTGCTTCCTTTACTTTGCCATACTGTATCTGTTTTATACTGTAACACCAAAGCAGGTGTGGATAGCTTCTCAGCACTCACTTCAATATTTCATTCAACACATTTGCTAGAGGAAATTACAAGACTCACATTAGTGGCAAAGAGGACAGATGTCATAACAGACCTGAGAGAGGGTGGAAAGGAAAGAAAAAGTGTAGGTATGTGTTTGCTATCAAAAAGTTAAAAAAAAGACCACATGTACCGGTTTAGTGGAGGGAATTATTATCAAAAGCACATCAGGTGGATCCCAGATTCTGCCACCCCACACTGTTAAATAGCGTTACACACACACTCAGAGAAACATACTCTCCCAACCCTCCCCCATTTCCTTCTTCGCTCCATCTCTCCAGTCTCACTGATCTGTCCAGTCTGCTCAGACTTCCTCTTCTTAATGAATCATGAAGTTTGACTTTTACTCCTTAATAAGCGGTGTTTTGCAGAGAGCGGCTGGAAAGCCCAGAGTTTGTTTTCCTTTAATTAGCCAGGCAGGTTCCCTGGGCACGGGGCTGAGCGAGTGAGAAGGGGCCTGGGCCCATGGAGCAGCATCAGACGAGGAAACGCTGAGAGGCAGCCCGCGCTGCCAGGTGGCCGTAAGACGAATGGGCGTGGGCACAGACTGAGACGGGGCAGGAAACATAGAGGCATGGTGCTGCGAACTGAAGTACAATGATAGGAAATGTCCTGGAGAAAACACACCAGCCAGTGGTGAAAGAAGGCTGGAAAGAAGGAGGGAAAGAAAGACGAGGAGTGAGGAAGGGAGTGAAACGGTGGACAAAGACGAAAGAAAGGCGTCAGAAAGGAAAGAATGTTAAGATGGAGAAAGAGAAACAGGACCAAAGGTAGAGAAATAAGAACCTTGTGTAGAAGTTTGAGGTACTTATACTTTACTTAGTCTCATTTTATGCTGCTTTATTCTTCTACTACATTACATTTCAGGAGGAAAAATGTACTTCTTACTTAATCACATTTATCAAACAGCTTTAGTTATTAGTTAGGAGATTAGAGGCCCGGTCACACCAGCTTTTAAAACTGTGAAATCTTGGGGCGCCCTGGTAGCTCATCTGGGAGCAGGCGCCCCATGTACTAAGGCTGAGTCCTTACCGCAGCGGTCCTGCTGCATATCATCCCCTCACTTTCCTCCTTTCCTGTCATTCTTCAGCTATACTAACAAAGGCAAGAAGAGTCCCCCAAAAACTTAAAAAAATTAAATCTTACAGCAAATCAGTGGATTATTAATGTCGAATTTAACTCTGGTGAACTTTGACATGTGTACATGCTCCGTAACAGTGCTGACCTTTGAGGGAGCATGGAGCCAGAGGGTCAAAAATGAAGGAAGCTATCACAGATTAACCTGTGTTGCACCATCCTCCTCTGACTGAGTAGAAACTGCTCCACAAAAGAGGAACGGTTTATGATTAATGGTCATATGAGGTAGAGGAGTTGATGGGAGATGTTTAAACGATGAATCGCTTTGCTGAATTCAGTTTAGTTTAAAGGCTCTTAGTCACTGACGGTGTAGTTTGTTCCCTTTTTTCTAAGCTAAGCAGTACAGTAACAGTAAGTGAACGTATCACTGCTCATAATGCCGCAGTGCAATTCTTCAGTTCAGCGTTCTAATCAGTTTGTTGCCGGTTCAAGCTCTTATACTTAGTTCAGTACGAAACTAGGCCTTTACAAACACTGTTTATAAGATGAATAGCTCATCAGACTTGCGACAGTAATCGCAATTTGATTATTTCTGTGGCTTTTGAAGTCTTTTAATAAGCTTCTAATCACAAAGTAATGCTCTTTGTATCACAGCTTAGTTGACAGCGATGCTTTCAGTCACCAGTGAGGGGGGTTCTGTGCTAAAGGGTCATTATACATGCGGGGAATACCTCTAGTTGATGCTAGAAATACATCTTTTGAATTAACTATCTGAATTTATTGTACCGGCAGCAACCAAGCTCACAAACTTGCAACCTAACAGTTAGCAAGATTGCTAGTTTATCCAGCTGTGACATTGAAATGCTGCTTACGTGTTAATGCATCGGTAATCCTAAAATATGATTTAATACTCTAAAGGGTCCATTCTGTGTAATGAGTACTTTTTACTTTTGGTTAGGGCTGACCTGAATGCTTCGAAGCTTCAACCATTGCCTTGGTAAACAACCTCCAAATCAGTATTTGAATGCTTTTGGGGGTTTTTTGTTCGTTTTTTTATGCAAGTTTGTAATGTGTGCGTGTGCACAGTAGAAAGACAAACAGGTGAACATGTCAGCCTGCTGTGCCGCACCGCGAAGCTTCGAACACCTGAGATTATTTCTCACCGAAGCTTCGATGCCCAAAAAATGGTATTCGGGAGAGTCCAATTCTAGGTATGTTTTGTTGATATTACTTTTGTACTTTTACTTATTTGTATGTTTATATAAGTGTCAACATACGGAGCACAATGTGACAAAGATCAGCATGATGTTAGAAACCTTTTCTGGAGTGTTTCTGGTGTTAAACAATGAAATGGCTTTAGCAATTTGAATTGTTGCAACTGAATACACACCAGAGGAAAATAGTGTGTTGTTTATTCCAGGCTCCTAGCTATTTGTTATACTTAAGTATTGCTGTAATCAATTCCCTCAGAGCATCATTATTATTTTGACTGCATGTCTCATTGTGTGTGTGTGTGTGTATGTGGTGTGTGTGTGTGTGTGTGTGTGTGTTTACACCGTGGAGCTGTGCGATCACAGGTATTAGACTCTCATCAGAGTGAACCTTTGTAGAGTCAATATCAGAGGCTTCACCTCAGAGCCTGACCTTTCCAGCCTGTCCCCTCTCTAAAAGACCCCCCACACCACCCCTTCCCATGCACGCACACACACACACTCAGACACACACACACACCCCTACGCCCCCACGATCAATCTTCCCCCCGTTCACTACGACAGCAAAGCACAAAGCCAATCACATCGACACGGCTGGGATGCCACACTCACCCTCTGACGAAATGTCACTAGAGAGGCTATGTCAGGAGACCTCGGGCCTGTTAAGCGTCTGAGTGTGTGTGTGTGTGTGTGTGTGTGTGTGTGTGTGTGTGTGTGTGTGTGTGTGTGTGTGTGGGTGAGAGAGACTTCTGGTCGCAGATGAATAGAGGAGTATATATGGATCGTGTATTTATGTGTGTAGTTGCAGCAAGAAAGTTAAGTTCTGCGATTCACTTACACTCTGACCCTTTAACACATTTAGCAACAGACGACGGATTAACCTTATTACCAGCTGGTATTTCAGCAACTTTTGTATTACGACGCAGCAGAGTTGAGCTTTGTTTATTGAGATCACCCTAGAGGCTATGAAGATAATGGCATCACACGTCACACTTCAATAAAAGGGCAGCAGTTGATAGGTTGGTTAGGAGACGGCCAACTAACAGTCACACAACACAATAAAGCTATAATATACTTTCATTAATTCATCAGGAAATCAATTTACATCCCGCAGACTCGGGTCTTACCCTGAATGATTATGCTTCACATGCACTAATTAAACAATGACTGATAATTTTTCTCCCACAGTATATTACAAAAAAAGGACCCTGGCCAATCAAATGCATGATGGAGCCTGGCCAATGCTGTGTACTGTATACTATCGCCTTACCTGGGTTACATTGTGTTTCCGTGTGAAGTGGGATGCCAAGATGAGGCTTCAGAGCCCATCTGAGTCTCACGTCCTACAGACAGCCGTCTGCGTTCTCCTGCCAAGCTCACCTGGACTGCTTCACCTGTGTTGATGACCCAGTGGTGCAGTGCAGCTCTGTATGTGTAGAGCTGTTGGCTGAATCAAAGAAAAGTGGTGTGCAACACTGGTGTGTAAGAAAAAGGTTAGCGAGGTGCAGGACATACACTCGCAGTATGAGAGAAGCTCTACGGTGCCAAATGGTGGTTCTTTGGCGAGCTTTTGGTGCGACGCTGACGCCTCTTTCTAGTAGTGATGTATAGCGTAATCACTACAGAGTACTGTCACACATCAGAATGGGTCTTTGTTGTTAGTATATGGTGACACTTGTGACCCAACATAAAAACAGGTGCACTTTATGTTGTTGATTTCATAGACCATCTTTAGACCTTTTAAAATGGTAAGATTGTAATGTGTACTGCCATAAATGCATTATTTTACTGAAAATGTAAATATGGGATAATTATTTTGATAATAAGTAAAGTCAAATCAATTTCATTAATATAGCCGTAAAATATATATATAGAAAATATATACAAATTAAAAAAAAAAATACAAATTTGCCTCGTAGGGCTTTATCATCTGTACAACGAATGACACGTCTTATCCCTCGATTCAGATAAGGAAAAACTTCACAAAGAGCTCTTTAACCAAGTAGAGCCACAGAGGAGGGATCATAAATATACAGTAAAGCAGACCATAACATTTGTTAAGTTACAATAAGAATATGGATCAGAGCGGACGTTGAGCTACTTCCAACTGTCGCCAAGCACTCTGAGGACCTGGAGGACCCATTTTCTGATGGATAGTACTTCTAAATTCAAGTGAACAAACGCTCAATTTGTTTGATTAGTGTTGAGAAAATAAAACTAAAGTCATAGAGTGCAAGCCTCCCAATAATGGTCACATGATAAGCCCCTAAATCATTATAGGACTATGAAGAACGGTTTATGTTTGTGATCAATGTCATGTAGGCCTTTTTCACAGCAGACATTTTGACTCGTCATAGCAGAAAAAGCACAGGTGTTCCTTTTTAACATTAACCAACAAGGCTCGTTCCAAGTGTCCCAGTAAGCCATGACAGTGTGACAGTGAGCCAGTATGCACAATACCAGCACCTTGAAACTGAAGCAGCTAAATGGAATTCAACCATCATTTATATCACGGTGTGAAGTGAGCTATTGCTTTTATAAAACAGTCATCAAGTATGGCAATATGAAGATTACAGACACATTCCAATTTATATAGTTTTTTATTAATAGATAATAATGTTGACAATAAAAAAGGCCCTCCTGCCTGCACACACCGACGCGGTTTGCTAGAACGGTGGTTGCTATGGAACGTATACTAGCAGCTAGCATATTTTTTTTTTTTTCATTACAGCCTGGCATTATATTGATTTAATTATTTGTCTCTTTATTGAAATTATTGTATGTTGCTATTTATCGTGCAACCACTGAAAACTGTCTAGCGTCAGTAGGATGACTTTGATAACTTGTACTTGGCATACCTTTTTTGTTATACTGGAGGTGTGTTGTTGCTTGGCGTGGCGAGGATGATGCTCCACTTTTCTCCCCAAGTTTCGGTTGCCAATCCACTTACGGCCATAATCTCTCTCAGGTCAAGACCTGCATCAGTTAGTTTCTGAATCGGGTGCTGCGGAGGCCGTGGTTAGTGTGTTTTTGCTGTGTTCCTGCTTGCTTGCATATTCTGGGCAAAATTGTGGAACCTCGTCTTTACGGATTTTTTCTGGAGATGGGCACTGCTTAATCCAGTCCTCTAGAGAAGTTAACCTCAACTGTTTATATTTTGTAGAGGGTTTTGGGAGCTAACTTTATTACTATGTATCTTCCGTGTCGGCAGAAGTGATTCCCCCGTGACTCTGTCGTTAAGCAACCCTGACACGTTTGACAGCGTTTTTTTCTCAGAAGCAGTGTGATACTGAAAGTGTAAAGGAATTAGACGTCATAGCAGTGGTATGTGGATCAGATTGCTTGATTTGAGCTACCGTTTTTATAATTTATTATTTACACCTGTGCTTTTCTCCTACTATGATATGACAAAATGTATTTTTGTTTGTTTTTCATTTGTGGAATGCTGGTGATACATGGCAATAAACAGATTGATGCAATCAATACTTTGATATTCCAATGCAATTTACCTAACAGCTATTAAAATGCATCAGTTGCAAAGTTGGCTTTTTTAACGCAGCCACAAGATTCTGGAAGACATCAAATGTATTTCTACACTTAAAGTAACTTGTGCATGTTTGTCCTAATGACCCCACTGAAAAAATCCCCAAAACTCAAACCACAGACTTCCTCTTTCAGTCTTTTTTGTTGCAGATAAGGGGTCCACTAATGCAATATTTTCCATGCATTTCTCTATTTTTTTTGTCTGTAGTCTGTATTTTATTTTTATGTATCTTTTTAGTAAACACAGACCGAATTATAACAACTAATAACACAAATTTAAAAAAGTGCCTGTGTCTATCGTTCTTTAATGTGAAGAAAATATTGTTAAAGTAATCCGTATAAAGAGAGCTGCACTCACAATTGGTTTGGTTGAGAATAGCTCTGAGGACTATGGGATCAATTCTGGCTGGCAGCACCTACATTTCAGACATCAGAAACATTTGCATTGTTTGATTGTGGATAAACCAAGTTTAGACATAAGAGTATTAGCCCTGAGGTTCGCCCTGTGCTTTGTGTTTTTTTAAATATATATTTATTTGTTTAGGGCAAAATGGGGTTATATTTAGAGAGATTGATATTCTCTATTTACAGAATGAATTATATTAACCAAACAAGAGGTCACCGGCTCTGGCTAGCATGTTGGGGCTAAGGGAGTGTCTGGAGTTGAACAATATCAGCGTAACCTCTGCTTTAACCCCACATATGAGCACTATTGATTCATTCACTTTGAAGAGGTCCTTGAAATTGTTTCGATGAGGAACTATTGTGGCAGTCTATTGAGGCATCCAAGGCACCAGTCCAAATGAGAATGTCTCCAAGCTGGAGACAGATAGACAGACAAAATCACAAAGGCTGTGAAAAAAAAGACAGACAGACACAGACAAAAAAAAGGGGGAGAAAAAGAGTAAAAGAGCTATAAAAAAAAAACAGCGAACTCCTTGTTTCAGAAACAATGACTTTCCTGCCGATAGAAAGCGATGCCTGAGCTGTTGCAATATCCATGTCTCTGACAGAACTCAGGGCGTATCAGGCTTATTGCATTACCTGAAAAAAAGGGAAAGGGTAGAAATAATCAAAAATGCATCAGAAATAATGCACTTTTCAGACTCTATCCATCATTGTTTCGGCACCCTCGATCCTTTACGAGAAGTGAGTGAGCGGAGGGAGGGGGGCGAGGCGCTTGCTCCCGCTCCCACAGCCAAAGAGGAGGATGGGTAATTAAATTGCGTGTCGCTCTCTAAGAACTAAAATGAATGAAATAGATGAATGCTATTGCATTATGCCACAATCGTGACCTGCAGAAAACTAATGGCAGAATAATAGTTTTAGGTACTGGCTCTATTTCTCTGATGCAGACAGCCACTTGAGTGAATATGCAACTGTACTCGCAGTCAAAATGGTTTGTCCTCCACCTCGACTATGTAATGTCTGTCTGTCTGCAGTCTCTTGTCTGTGGGCCTGTTTGTGTGTATGCTTATTTCTTTCACAGCTCTATCCATACACCCACCTTTTCTCTCTCTCTCTCAAGCTGTCACGCTCAGATCAACCTATTTGCCAGGCCAACGCGGAGTCCAAAGTGGCTGAACTGATGTAGTTTTTTGTTTCTGAAGCAAGCAGCCAAACCAGCGGTCTTTTTCTCTATTCAACATGCCTCCCAGAGACGGGGGCCTTGCTTTGTAGTTTGTTGACTGTAAAGAGCTGGGAAAATTGTCCTGAAATCCTGAGCAAAAAGGAGTGTAAATAAAAGATCAAACCAGGCCCGTGAGCAGAACCAGCGGCCGGGTACTCAGTGCAATAACTCACCACGCGTCACCACGTATTAGCTTGACGCGTTCAGCCGGGGTGGAGAGAAGTAGCCAGGAGCTTTTTTCCAGCCGCTCTGTAGTACTGTACAATCACCTGAGGAGATACAGCTTATTTCGCTGTAAAGAAACACAGCCTATTGAAGCTTTGAAGTCTTATAAGTTGCCCGTCGTGAATACGCAAAGATTAAAGTCTTTCGAATTAAAGTCTGCTCACATTACGAAGGTGTTTTCTGTTTGAAGCAGGAAAAGGGAGGGAAGTCTTTAAATTAGTTTTTATTTATTAGCTGCAACAAAATGTGTTTCAATGATGCACGTTACACGGCTGAAAGTGTTGCACTGGTATTGATCCGTGATTGTTTAAACTGCAAAATACAGGGGAGTTTTATTGTACAAAACATGTCTGATACTTTGCACAAGATGAATTTGCCGTCCTCATGTGGCGCCTGGCCAGAAGATGGCAGCACCCAGCTATGCTTTGGCCTCCTCTGATCTCTATTGTGTCCACCGCTCTGTTCATAGATGTGCTGCGTCCAATGATGGATAGAGATGTTTCGTGGCTGCACTCGCTACAGAGTGTAGGTCACTGGGCTGATTGGGGGCCTGGTCCTCTGCCGCTGCTCTCTACATTTAAACACACTGAACCAGTTAACCGCGGCATTCCTGGATCGGCCCACGAATCAACAGCTGATCAACAGAATCACTCATGACACATCCTGGCAGTGAATGCTAAACATAACTTAACAAATAGCTGTCTGGGGAAATGAATGAGAAGATGCCAGCCGTCTCCGAATACGCAAGTAGACAAATATACACAAACCTTTTTAAATGACTGCTCAAACTTCGCAATAGCCTTGAAGTAAAAGTTGTTGTCCTATTGTTAGATATAGACAGCCGAGGTTTATTTCTGTGTTTGTATATGCTGGAGGGGGTTGTAGCTCTGCTCCTGTTGGCCCTGTTATTTGATTTCCTCTTTTACAAAGGCCACAGTCAGAGCTCATGTCAAAAGAATGCATGCAATAACAAAACAAGCTTGACTGATAAATACCCTCTTTTCAGTGTGTGTGTGTGTGTGTGTGTCTTCAGGGCTGCGCTGTTAGTGATCTTCCTAGAGTGCGTCTGACAGAAACAGTCTTACACACAAAAAACCAAAGCAGCTTGAGACTCTTCCAACCCTCTAATGATGTTTAATGATACCTATCAGTGATGGAATACACACACACACACTAACACACACTCGCACCCTTCAAACCCCTCCAGGAGCAGCAGCACCTTGCCGACTGTGGAATTACAGGCAGGCGATAATCAGGTCAGCCCGCAGGTCCTCGGGGATTTGAGGTGTTCATAAACATTCCTGCTGCTCTTTTGTGTTACTTCCTGCGGTAAAACAGCAAGGCGCTCCAGTCGAGCCGACACAGGCTAGCTAGCTCGTCGGCTCGCCCCTGGGTGCACCATCCCCGTCTCTATGTGGAGGTAGACACACACACACACACACACACACACACACCTTCTCTGGGATATTAAAACACACTCAGGCTTCATGTAGACATATCATCAGAATATTAACCACCTTATTAGCATAAAAAACCCTCCCAGTCATCTACATCTGATTTGACATTTGGCATTTAAATCAGTACCTCGACTTAAAATAATATCTAACAGCATTATACATTTCTTTTAAAGACTGAACAAATGTGTGTGTGCATGTGTGTGTGTATGTGCGATATTACTTGAGGTTGCTACTCAGCGCCAACTACCTCCTCCTCCATGTACGAACCTTCTACAAACAAAGACCAAAAGAACACAAAGGCGTGGGTTCAGTGCATGCCTTTTTGTTTTTTTTGTTTTTTTTTCAAGGATGTCAGCCTCTGCTTTTCAAAGATTTGACTCCTGCTCTGCAGTCAAACAAAAACCTTTTGGTAAATTGATTAGGCTCTCCAAACTTTTCAGGTTTTTGATGCAACTCAATGCGAAAAAAAGTTCAATATTCCACTCGCTCGCACCGAAAAGTTCACAAACACGTCTTTTTGGCTCCTTTTTTCTCCCGTCGGTGACCCGGGGCCTTCTGATGGAGCAGGTGCAGAGGGGGGCTGTTGACTTTTTCTACTGGGGTCTTTTTTACTGTTGAGGAAAATATGAGATGCTTGTGTGACAGCTCCGGCTGTATGTTTTATCACAAGCTCAGTTTTAACTTTTCAAAACTTGTTGCAGTCGTACATTCAGCATCATTTCTGGCAGGTGATGAGGACGCTTTTTGCAGAAATGAATCATGCGAGTGAGATCAGTGAAAGTAAGATGTTTATTCTCGGTTTTTGGTTTTATAGTTTTTCTCCGGTCCTGTGCAGCCCATTTCAGTCCAGCTCTCGTTGCTTCATATTTTACTTCACTGACTTTTGTTGTTTCTACTTTCATTCAACCCGCCTTGACTCCTGCTTCAGTCAGGGGGGCGTTATCAGTGAAGAAATCAATATTTCTGGATCGGATATCGGTGACAATGGGGCCTATTTATACACTTAAATTCTATGTTTATATACTATATGCATTATATACTGTAATTTTAATTCCTGTTTAAGTTTTGACCAATTTGTTAATGCATTAAAAAGCTTTACACCTGAATTGTAATTTCTGTACATTTTTTAAAAATGTTGCCAAGTTGTTGGTGTACGATTTATTATTTCAATAATACATAACAATTCAGTAAATTTAAATGTATGTATTTATTTGTTACATTTTGTTTTGCAAAGTTAAGAAAGCAATGTTTAAGGCAAGCCTGATGTTGCCTTAAACGTAAAAGAATGATCAGTCACTTCCACACATGAAGCATACAACTTATTAATTGAACACTGGTATTGGATTGGTACTCGGTATCGGCCCAGGTATCGCTATCGGTATCGGGACTGAAAAAGTTGGACCGGTGCATCCCTATCTGTAATAACCAAACTCTACCTTGGTAGTAAGAATAACCCCAACATGGGCCAAGAAATACAAAGCAGGGTAGTGAGATTAGGGTGGATTTTCCCTTTAACACAACTATATTTCCCACTTCACTCTAATTTCCTCATTCTTCGTGTCCTTTGTCCAACCTGTTTTCTTCGCCCTGGTTGACCTGTCCTTCCCCACAAACAGGCCAACTCAGATCCAAATACTGTCCAGACCTTGAGAGCGGCTCGGCTCTTGGTCTCAGCCCTCCTCAGTGTCAACATGTCTCCAGCAGAGCTATGTAAACAGCTCAGCCACAGCACAGGGCCCACTGTCAGAGCCTGATTACCCCAAAACAGCCCCCAATCAAATGGAAATATGAAATAAATCACAAGTGACTAGCTCTGCTCAGAGGGTTGGCATGGCTTCGCTGTTGTGGCCGATTCTGAGGGTCAGGTTTAATGCATCAAAACAAACAAGTCAGAACAGCTTTGTTTGTTGTGCGCACCAGACTACACAAGAAATATTTTGTCTTTTGCCGTTTTGATGAATAATGCGGAGAATACATTTACTTTACTTATGCAAAAGTAGCAATACCACAATGTACAAATACTCCATTACAGGTAGAAGTCCTGCATTCAAAGTTTACAGCATTAATGTAATAAAAGTATCAGCACTCATTATGCAAATATTATATTATTATATCTTATATTATTGTATTATTATTACAGTTGGATTACTAAAGTGATGGCTTTAATTAGAGCTGGAATGATGCATCGATTAATCAGTTTGAATAATTTTTTAAGAAAAAAATGTATTCCAGCTTCTTAAATGTGAATATCTTCTGGTTTCTTTACTCCCCTATGACAGTAAACTGAATATCTTTGAGTTGTGGACAAAACAAGACATTTGAGGACGTCATCTTGGGCTTTGGGAAACACTGATTAACATTTTTTCACCATTTTCTGACATTTTATAGACCAAACAACTAATTGATTAATCGAGAAAATAATCGATTAATCGACAATGAAAATAGTTGTTAGTTGCAGCCCTAGCTTTAATGTTGTAGCTGGTTGAGGTGTAATAGAATTATTTTATATACTGTTGGGCACCTAAATGTACTATGTAGCAATGCATCTTATTTTATACGGTCACAGTAGGTTTCAAATATTAATCTGCAAATTAAGTAACTATAGGTGTCAAATAGAGAAAACATTGTTTGCCCCTGAAATGAAGTGAAATCAAGGTTTTACTGAAGTAGCACAAAATCTAAATATTCAAGTACTACCTCAGAAAGAAGAAAAAAAGAAAATTTGTTTTCCATCATACTGAAGAGGAAATTAAAAAGCAGAAAGAAACAAAGACAACGGAAAAAAAGGAAAGAAAAAAAGAGGAAAAGGATGAACAAAAGTCCGTGCGAAAGTACAAAACAATGGGCCAAATGAGTAGGATTAGGGCCTAAATCTGATACAGCCTACTGTGTGTGTGGGACTGGGGCAGCGGTTGTGGTGTTAACATGATGCTGTAAGTGTGATAGCCCTGTAATAGCATGTCATTAAACTGTTATGGTTACACAGCTCACTGGAACAGAACAGTGGGTGTATAACCTTGAACAAGGCAAGGCTCTTCAAGCTCCAGCCCAGCAACAATCTATAGGGCAGAGGGGAGTGTGTGTGTGCGTGTGTGTGCGCCTCATCACAGCGCCCAGTCTGATTTGTGTATTCATCATTACAGTTTAAATAAGCACAGGGTCCTTGTGCCACTTTTCAAGTATTTGATCAAAATCCAATATATCTAAGTTAAGCAGAGCTACGGCCCGCTACCCAAAGAAAATACACTGACGCACCGTGTCTCAGCTTCAAGCTTTTACGCAGAAGTTAAAGCACGAGAGAGAGAGAGAGAGAGAGAGGGAGAGAGATGTTGGCGATTGCAGGAAGGGGAATTTCTGATTTGCCCGTCGTTTTTGTGGGTTATTTTCTTGCTGTAGCTGAATGTTTACTGCCATGACTCAAACCGCATTTATTATTTTACCTCAAATGACCACTGAAAACATGAAGACATGCACAAATTGTTGACTGAAACTAGTATGTATAACAAAAGTCTAGCATCCTGATTTGAAGAGTGTTTATAGAGCATGACCTTGCAGGCCTCGTTCTCATCTCGGTCCAAATGTGGTTACACCTCTTTTCCTCTGTGCCAGCGTCTGTCTCTTTCTGACTATTTCTCCCCTCGCCACAGCTGGGTTACAAACCCTTAAAAAAAACATCTAAATTAAAAATCTCTGTCCTGACCGATGTTATTACAATCTTTAACATGCCAGTAAACATTGATGAAGGCGAGCAGTAATGTGACCTGCATGTGGATTTGTGCAGCCCCGTGCAGGCCGGCTAGCTGCCGGGTGGGTCGGTTGATGGTGCCGGGAGACTGGGCCGTTGTCAGCCTCAACACTGGCCCTCTGATCTCTCTCTCTTACTCTCTCCCTCTCTCTCCTCTGCTAACAAGGCCTTTCATTTCCTTTCTGGAAAATCTGTTCTTCATAATATCACACACACAGAGCTGGAGTGGGAAAGTGGGAAGACGCCAAGGAGATGCAGAGGGAGTAAAAATTTAGGAAATTTTCCAGACAAAAAGACTTGATTCTTACCATATTTCCATTCCATGTGGACGTGGCTGGCTTCCAATGATGAGCACTGGCTGTGTGTGTTGGTCAAAGATATAATTGAAGGTTCACTCTGGCTGTTGATGGAGCGATGCTAAATGGTACAGGCAAAGATGGGATTATACATACAGAAGCTGCAGGGTATGGATGAGCTTTGTGCTACACCACCAGAACCTCAACACATAGACCAAAGACGAACGAATGCCTGAGACATCATGTTCTTAAATAGAAACTCGGCAGGATCATGTGGTAAAACTGACAATACTATCCATTATCATCAGAGTACTGTGGTATTTTATGAAAAGTTGGGTCTTAAAATTCTCCCCAGGGCAGTGAAAAGGTTAGAGCCAACGCAGATTTTTGCCGTCTGTTGTGTAAGTGAATACAGTTAAATTGCAACAAGTCTCCATACCGAAATTACAAAACAGTTATTTTGTCAGACTGTTGGTAAAGTGATTAATTAAAGTGAGTTGAGGCAACTAAAAGTACTTGATTAGAGGGATAGTTTGGAGTTTTTGAAGTGGAGTTGTGTGAGGTACTTATTCGTAGTAAATAATGGTGGTCGGTCAGCTAAACAATGTACTGCTGTGGACGGGGGCATCAACAAAATGTATTTTAGCCACCTAAAAAAGTCAGTTTAAGTGTATGTTATATTTAGAATACTAGTTTAGTGCCTGTTCAAAACATGCCTGTTCAGAACGGGCTGAATGCTTGGCCTGTGGTGTTGCTGCTAATATAAACACCTCAACACTCAACACTGCGCTTCTTTGGGTTCTGAATATGACACCTGCCATGACATAGTTGCGTCTGACACCCAACTCGTGACTACTACTATAGTCAGAAACACCAAATGCATCATCAAATGCATGCAAACATCAAATGCATTACTATTCATTAAACTATCCAGCATCATAATAGAATTGACAGCTCCACCTTGAACAGACATTAAGTAAATTTAAGTACATTGTGCTGATACTGCCTCTCTTTCACTCTTCACTTGAAGTAAACATTTGAATGCAGGACTTTTACTGTGTGCTATTAATCATTTTACTATTAATAGTTAATAGTTTTACTCCAGAAAAAAAGTATGCCTACTTCTTCTACCACTGCCAATGCCAACATTCCCAGTTAGAGAGGGTGAAAAATTAAGCTAGACAGCGTTTGCCCTCGGGGCCCCCAAATCTCTAAATCCGCCCCTGATAAACACATCCAGGTCGCTGCTAATCACGATCAGAAACATTGGTGAAATACACTTAGTGGAGGTAATTTCCATAGCTGCTGCTGAAAATAATGCTATGAGAGCAGTGAGAGTCAATCACAACATTAAAGTTAATGCGTTAAAACCAAAACAATGAGCTGAAAGATGCTAAAGCGCCACATAGAGCTGAGAGGAACTGCAGAGTCAGGTGATAACACCTCTCACATTACACATAGTCATTTGATCCATTGTTATTATAAGGATATTGATTAGTGCAGCTTTAAGACCTTTGTGAAACAACCCGGGCTGGTGAACTGCATGCCTGGTTGGCTTGTTTGGTTCTTTAGGGAGGAAAAATTCTCATGGAGAGAACGTATCCGCTGAAAGAAGGAGGCAGGATTAACGATAAGATGAATGACAAGCTTGGTGATGGCAGGAGGCAGCAGTAAGTCAGTATAGAGACCAGCATTCAGCTTGACCCTCACTGATCTCTGCTGTCTATAGCACTCAGAGCCAAAGAAAGCTGATTCACTTTCAAAAAACACATCACTTGTCAAAAGGAGCTGTCAGACACTAAGGTAGGAAGGCACTTCAATTAGAAGATACAAAAGTAAGGCCCTTATCCTGGATGTGACGTTTCTGTTGATCTGGCATTTTTCTTCAAAAAGAGCACAGAGACAAGAGAGGCTGAAAGAGAAAATAAAAAATAAACGAGGAAGAGGAAAGAGAGACAGATAAGGGGGAACGTAGAGAGCTAAGGAAATGGGTTAAAAGAACATACGCAACCATTTTTTTTTTGCATGTTTAAACTCTTGTTTTAAACCATTATCCACAACCCCCATACTGTAGTCTGCAAACCATTACTTATTAACAAAGCAAACCATAAGCTTTTGGATTGATTTCCTACCATGTACAGTAGGCAGCCATATGTTTCACTTCATGCCAGTAGAGTCAAAATGTCAACTTTCAAAGACTTAAAATCTACTTAAAATAGGTGATCCATCCCAGTGAATCTACATGATACTGGCATTTCAAAATTATAGCATCATCACATGGTAATGTGGGTGTTCAAACATCTAAGATCAGGGAGTTGGCACTGCCTTTACGAGCTACAGTACGTTTTTAGATAGTCAAACCTGTGATTAAACATGCATGCTGTAAAATGGATGATATGAAGATGATTGGTTCTTGCTTTAAAATTGATTCAAAATTACTAAAATCTCAGAAGTTGAGTTTCCCACAGGGAACAATTTTCAAGAGAGAGTAGTGTACTACGATAACATATAGTAAGTTTGACCAAAATTAAAGGTGCTCTATATGATACCCAGATCATTCATCTAGCAGCAAACAACTATTTGCTATGTAAAGATGTAGAGGAGTAATGTCTACCACAGCAGAGATTAAAGTCGCTCTCCCTCTGTGTGTGTTGTAATCAGAGCTTCTCCTCGCTTTGTTGATATTGTACAGGCCGGTCACACATGCTTTCAGTGCATGTTCATGCATGTGAGCATGCCCCAGTAGCTAGCTTACGGCCGCCGCTCCGCACTGCTCTCATACGGCGGTTACAGCTAATAAGGCTGTCCCGACCGACTGCACCGTTGCGGAAGCGTAGCACCCACCCTCCGGTCCCAGCAGCAAAGCTATGCTTCCAACATTTTGGACTGAAAGCAACTACTGGAAGCCAGTAAAACGTCTGCCTAAAAAGTTCTGTACAAATGTAAAACAAAATTATTTCAGTTTTTACAGTCCAAAATACGGCGGTTTTGTAAAAAGAAATGAATTTCGTCTCTTTGCTTCTATACTCTTTGACTACAAGCTGCTGGCTCAGCTGTCGCCATGTGGAGAGCCATGTGGAGGCAATAGCAACGCTCCCGATCTCACATTTAGCTCCTCTAAGTGTTCATTGTGAAGAATTAAGTTTCAGGTGTGCAACTTGATTTCTGAAGTAAACTGAAAACAATGGCTGTACAGAAAGTAGTGACTCAAAGTAAAAACATGAAAAATGGTCATAAGTTTATATACATATACTGTACATGATTTGTAGCTACAGGGCTTCCGACTTCTTATGCACATCCTCTGTATTATGTTATCTCCAAACATCCTCCTTACTTTGACTCTTCCTTTCACCTTCTTGCATTTCCCTTACTCCTTTCCTTTCCTTTTCCTCTCTTCTCCTCTCCTCTCCTCTCCTCTCCTCTCCTCTCCTCTCCTCTCTTCTCCTCTCCTCTCCTCTCCTCTCCTCTCCTCTTCCCTCCCTTGAGTTCAGTGTGTTGAGAGCACAACAGTAGAATTTGTTTTGCTGCCTCTCATCAGATTAGTGTTGATTTTCCTGCCGCCAAGCCGCAGTTCAGCAGAGTGGATGAACTTCTTTAACTGTTTATCAGAGGCGCATTTACACTGCACCGCTCAGCGGCCCCGCGGTTTGTTACATGCCATTTACTATGAAATAAAAATCGATGGATGCTGAAATGTGATTTTATGGCCCGCCGTTATTGAGACCAATGATGATTTCCTGCTTAACAGGATATGGAATGTCAGTCCCACCGGTGTGCTTTTTTCAACAGCGGGAAGCGGTCTTATAAAGAGCTGGTGTAGTAACAGTAGTTTTTAAAATTTGTTGGGATAACTCCGCTTGACATTTGTATCCAGGAAGTCTTTCAATAGTGCAAAAGTTTTTCGGTCTCGTGGCGGTTGTCTGGATCGATAGGCAGCAAGTCGAAGTTCAGTATCAAATCATAATATCTGTTGTTGCAGCTTGAATCAAACATCCTGTGGTGACTGTGCTGCGCTCATAACTCCCCTTACACTCTGTCATTTACCAAACTACAAGGGATTCTGGGCTGCCCACAATAAAAACAGTAGTTAAGTTGAAGCCTCTCCACTCGAGAGGAGTTGTGCGCCAGACAATGATGACACAGTGTCCTGTCAGAGCAGTAATGACTGAGATTTACACTCTATTATTAGAGCTGGGCCCCTTTGAGCTGCCCTCGGAGACCCCTTCCTCTCTCATCCACATCCAGCAAGAGAGGCAGAGCGCAGATCACAGCTATTGCACCGAATCACCGACCACAGGATAGCATGCTGATAAGAGGTAAAATTATACCGTTTGCACAAGTGCGTGTGCGTCACTGTGACTGTGTTTTCATCGCTCCAGTACTTTTGAGAAGCACAGATTAAAACGCTAGATTACAAGATGTAATTCTGTATCACTGCTTCTCATAAATGTGAGTGTGCAGAAATAGCAGCAGACAAGGTGACCCAGTCTGCATGTTAACCCCATAAACTGCTGTTTAACGATCATAATAACACTCTTAAGAGATCAGTAACAGGACAAGAGGAAGTAAAGAGGAGTGAAGAAACAGGGTTTAGTCAGCACAATGCATGTTCCAACACCGTCATTTATTCTACTCCTTCTCATGACTCATCGGTGTCTGCGCTCGACATGCAAATACTCACCAGGTTACCTTCTGATCACCACACACCTAAAATAATACTGGCGAGCAGTAAGAGGCTAGATAAGGTCAGGGGCTTGAGGTCCGTGCTAAATATAGTTTTTCTAGACTTACAAGTGTGTCCTTTCTTTTTTTTTTTTTTCTTCTTGCGCCCCCTCTGCAGGTCTGCTGTTCAGACTGCTGCGGTAATTACACATGATACCACATAGGTGATAAGCATCAGGAGCACCGGGAGCTCCAGGACAGGGTTGTGCAGCTGTAAGGCCTCTGCATGTCTCACTTGCATTAATAATTTCTTTGTTTTTGATTCATCTTTACGTGATTGCAGAATCTCTTTTCCAGTAGAGAAAGCATAAATCTGTGTCGGATGTTTCACAGTCCCCAGACCCTCTCTAGTGAGGTCATATGCCACCCTAAAGACTGATACAGAACACGGAAAACACAAAGATGAAGATGTCCTCACTAGGGCCATGGGAAAAAGTTGAATCATACACTTCTAGGGACTTTTACTTTGGAAAATATCTAAATGAGTACAGTAAGAATGTTTGATTTTTAGCACGTATGTAGTCAGAGATGTGCTGAAGTCAAATACATCAGTCACTTTCAGGCATTAGTTATTGAATTTTTGTTATTTCCGTATGTATTTTGTTTATACAATTCCTTTTGTCTTATTTTGAAAACCGGACGTAGTCACACGTGCATACTTCCTCTAACTTCGCGAAGTCCGTCACTCGCTCTGCCGTCAGCTTCGTTCTCTTTATAAATCCATGGTCAGCTCCATCGGGGCCGTTTGAATGCATTTAACATAAATGTCAGTATATGGGTGCTCTACAGTTGTAGCGTCGGCTGATTTGACCACGGAGATGCGAGTGATAGCTGGCTTGACTGCACGTTACCGCAATACGATAATGTTTCCAGTCCGTGACAGAGTTAGCATGCAGCTTTAGCCATGATGTCAAGCTCTGCTTTTCCTGGCAATGTG